>NC_080564.1:30679560-30995631 GCF_030253575.1 Rhododendron vialii | reverse complement strand
GATAGTACTACTAAGCGGGGCGGCTGCTGCCCCAAGGGGGCGGCTGTGCCCCGTTTGTGGATCCACCCTAGTCTCGCTCTGATGATCAGAAGCGTTCACTTTGTAGAGCTCGTCGAGTAGAATAACTATGCAAAAAATCAGCTTAATTGGATATCATTAAGTGCCTGATCAAAACCTTTTTATCTTGAAAAAAAATGGATTCGAAACACTGGATCAAATCTACTGTAACCCATGGACCGAGAGTTATATGGGCTCCGATTAGGCACTTAATGATATCCAATTAAGCTGATTTTTTGCATAATTGTTCTACTCGACGAGCTCTACAAAATGAACGCTTCTGATCATCAGAGCAAGACCGGAATTGGCCCACAAAAAGGACACAGCAGGCCCCCGCTTCCCTACTTTAGACATTAGAGCATCTCCTGTGAGTTAGTGAGAACAATGATAGGTACTACTCGTTGGAAAGGGCAAAGCACCTCCGTCATGACGCATATAGACCCCGTTCCAACTAACCTTCCTTTTTAAAAAGTTCTTTTTCTTCAATTTTTAAACTCAAATATAATGAAAATGAAAAATAATTTTTGAATTTTTCTTGCACCGTATAAAAGATCTCAATGAAATCTATCAAACAAGATCCATATTGGTAGGAAAATTATTTGCATAAACATATCATTTTTGGGCTTGAAATTACCTTCCTTTTTCCAAAACCTTCTTTTTTTAGAGTTGGAACACCTCCTAAACAAAAATAAAAATAAAGAATTTTACAATGCGGAATTAAGATTTTATTTCAACTCTTGCGACACCAATGCTGGTTGACTTGCTTCTTTGTTGGACCCAACTGCTACAACACACCAATTGCTGCTCGACCATAACACACCAATTACTGGTTGACCGTACCTTACAATATTCCGCGTACCTTACAATATTCCGCGGTGCATGTTTCAATAACTGAATGTGAACTATCTATTTGCTCTCTCTAAGTCCCTCTCTATTTTTTTTTTTTTTTTACAAGAGTCCCTCTCTATTTTGTGAATATAGAAAAATGTTTTTGAACTAGAGAGCATAACATACATACATACATATACATGGTGTAATATATCATACTGGCAGATTTTTCGGCTAAAAATCAAACTTCCCGTAAAAATCTGTCACCCAAAAATTTGCCAGTATCTCCCAAAACTTTAAACACAAAACTTTCCAAAAATCAATACATCAAATCTTTCCAAAAATCCTCCCTCGCCTATTAATCAATTGACGTGTATATTGTGTTGATTTTACAAATCCGTAGAAATTATCCTTTCTGCTGGGAGACGTTTCCAATATAAGCCCCAGGATTGCACAGTATTTACAAAATATGCCATTAATTTGTATGTGAAGGGTAAAGAAATTTGGACCGTTGGATTTGTTTGTATTGATAGATAAGATTTGTGTCAAGAAGAAATCTAAACTGTTGAAAGAGAATATTCATTAGGAATATTCACAAAGGCCTCCCTATTTTATAAGATAGATTAGTGTTTGTCCGTGCCTGCGGCACTATGCATTCACTCTTAGAACCCGTTCCAGAAACCTTCTTATTTTATAAGTAGTACTTATTTTGGTGCTTTATTTCACAAAACTCAAATAAGTAGCTTATTTTCATATTTTCAAACTTAAAAATAATGTAAATGAAAAATAATTTTTCAATTTTTTTTGCACCGTATTAAAGATCTCAATGAGATCTATCAAATAAGATCCATAGTGATAGGAAAATTATTTGCGTAAGCACATGATTTTTGAGCTTGAAATTACCTTTTTAAAAAATAAGTACTTATTCACCCTTTTGTAGAACACACCTTATTATTAGACAAAAAATAAGTTCTTATTTCGGTTCTGGAACGGGCTTTTATAGTGCCGTAGGTGCGGACATTTTTGTAATATAAACAAGAGTAGTGCTACTGGTAGTAGCTGCTGTACAGATCCCCTTTGCGCCCGCCTCGGGTCCCGCAAAGATGATCGGAGCCGCTCATTTTTATTAGGGAGATATCTAGTACTATTTTATTTGTGATATTTTTTTTTTCTAAATAAACTTTCCCATGTCTCTCTCGAACCAGCAAGGGAGAAGAACTGATTAAAATGAAGGAGTGACTGCAGACCCACGAGTCACATGACCATGGAATCAAAGAGAGAGAAAGAGATAGAGGAAGAAAGGGATAGCAAGAACGAAGTCAAAGGAGAAGAGAGGGAGTCTCAGAGGCAGAGAGATAAGAAGGAAGAAAAGCGAGAGAGGGCCAAGGAGAGGAGGGAGAAGAGGCGCCAAGAGGTCTCTCTCCTCCGCACCATTCCCTATTCCGATCACCAGAGGTAATAAATTGAATGCTCCTATTTCTACCCTTTTCCCCTCTGATGCATACCCACCTGCCCCTTGGGTTGAGTGATTTGGTGAGAAAAGAGAAGAAAGGATTAGAGTTTCTCTTAAAATCACTCATTTGGATTGAAAAATTTGGTGAGAAATGGAGAGAAAAGTACCAAAACGAAATTTTTTGGTTGGCCCCTTCTCCCTGGCTCCCCCTTCTGCCTCATCATTTCTCAGAATCCAAAGGGCCTCGCCAAGGCCCCAGGTCTGAAGCTTTTTGTTATAAGCTCAACTTCTTTGAATTTCAAGTTGCAAAATTTAGAATTCTAGAGGAACATGGCGTTGGAGTGTTTTAAGTCTTTGTCGCCCAAAAAAGTTGTCTGATGGATTAACTGGAGTAAAGTGTAGGCCGACAGCATTACCGCTTGTTGAGATTTTCGAACCTGTCTTGTAGAAACTTAGGGCATATTGTATCGGTTGGACAACTAATGAGGGGTATGTAGGGGTAGATGAGATCCCACCGGACTTAGTACATCTCCCTAAAGTATTCTATATCCCATGTTGTATGCAGTTGGTTGTCCAACGAACATATAATGTATTCAAACTCCGGAAGTGCAATTCTACAAGATTTGTCAAATCCGGCTATCAAACACGCCCTTAATGTGCAAAAACCTTAGCTTACCATGAACTCATGGACCACCATTGTACCCTGGAACACTCTGCCTGTGATTCGTTCCAGGAAAGATTCCAAAATTCGTTGTTGACTTGAAAAGCTATTTTGAAAATATCACCTTATCAGATTTTTGAGTAAAATTCCCAATAGGGAGTTCTATATTTTTTGTTGTTTTGCCCGGAGTGTTACACTTTCTCACGTCATTATTTTAGAATGCCATTCGATCATGTCTTTGATATGATCACTTTATGGCATCAAGGAACTTAGAAAACTATGCCAATTAGTTTTAGTATTGCAATCTTTGTATTGACTATGTTCTTGGAAATAATGGAGAATGGTATCACTTCAACTATGCATCTAAGTGTTCCCCCTAAGCAGTTTCGTAGAGATGTTGCCAGCCATGCATTGCATACTATTATCAGTACCAACTACAATTTTCGTCCAATCTTTGAAATCCTTTTCATTGTCAATATTATTCCCTCTTGCCTGTTCTCCTCCACCAATTGATTGTTTAAGCATAACCTGTTATCTGGATTTGAGTTTCTAGGTGGTGGTCGGCAGATACGATTGCGGTAGTGACTGGTGCAAACAGAGGGATTGGGTTTGAGATTGCGCACCAACTTGCAGTGCATGGCTTGACAGTTATTCTGACATCAAGAGATGCTGCTGTTGGTGAAGAAGCAGCGAAGGTCTTACAAGAAGGAGGTTTGAATGTGCTCTTCCATCAGCTGGATATTGTGGGCCTTTCATCAATCAAAGTGTTCACTGAATGGCTTCGACAAAACTATGGTGGTGCAGATATCCTGGTATGGTGTCAATAGCATGGCTTTTACTTCTGGTGTTTTTTTCCGTGTTATTCACTCAGTGTTGTGCAGTGTGGTATATGTTGAACTTGTGTTACCTATTGCTCGGTCATTTTTCTGTCTGTGCATCTTATTATGTCTTTCCCATTTTTTCCTTTTCCTTTCTTTCAGAAATGGACTCAGGTTTCATTGGCGCAGGAAGCACTTTAGGCATGAATTTCTGAATTTCCATTGTTAGAAAACCATCTCTGTCTAACAAGGAAAATGTAGTTTCAGAACATAGAAAAGTGTATGAGGGACGTGTAAACTTGTTTTTCTTGAATATTATCTGTTTTATGTATGTATTGTTTTGTTTTTTTCACTCAGGTATAGTCATACAATTTCGCCGTCTTGTAGGCTCTTTAGGTGCTATATATTGTAAGTGACATTAGAATCTTGTACAGGTAAACAATGCAGGTGTTAACTTCAACCTTGGAGCTGACAATTGTCTTGAGTTTGCTGAAGATGTCATTCACACCAACTATTTTGGCACCAAAAACGTTATTCAAGCTATGATCCCATTAATGAGGCCTTCTACTTCAGGCGCTCGCATTGTCAATGTTAGCTCGCGGTTGGGAAGACTTAACGGAAGGCGAAATGTAAGCAAATACTTTGATTTGGTTTTACTTTCCTTGCTGCTCCTTTTCCTCGTGTGTGGGATAGTAGAGAAAAGAGATGTCTATTTGTGTTGGATTGCGTTCCAATCTTGCCTGTGGAACTACAGAGAAGTGTTGCTAGTTTGCTGATAGAGGTCTTTTGCCAAAGAGATATGGACCCCAATTAGTTTAAACAAATATCCAGTTTACAGTAGCTTATAACAATCACGCTTTGTGCTAGTGGAAGAGGTGATCTTACATAATTAAACAAAAAACATAAAGCGCAAAACAATATTCATCTTTCTGCCTCGTGGTTGGTACCTATTAGTATAAAACTGGCTCCTGAAAAGGTTATGGTGAACTCGCGATTTCTTTTCTTCCATCGCATCACTTGGATATAGTATGCTTAACTTTCTTTCACATCTTTAAAGCCGCAGACCCTTCTGTCCTTATTAGTTTGGGTGTAACTATGGCGGTCGAAGAATAAATATCCACCATATGTTAAAAACTTGTAGACTGTAGCCCACAAAAACATGGGATATGCAATCCATGGAAGGTGTGGTATTATTAATGCCTTCACTATTAATCCAACAAGACGTTATTTATCCTGTGGGATTATATCCCTTAACTATTACTCCATCAAACAAACAGGGCCTGTTTACATTCGATATACTTCATCATCTCTCCTTGCCAACATATTAATATGATCAAATTTCTTGACTATGACAGAGAATTGGAGATCTCACTCTAAGACACCAACTGGAAGATGTGGACTCACTATCAGAGGAACTAATTGACGGGACCTTGACTACATTTTTAGCACAAGTAAAAGATGGAAGTTGGACATCCGGCGGGTGGCCTCAAACATATACGGACTATTCAATGTCAAAACTTGCGGTTAACGCGTACACTAGGCTAATGGCAAAGATGCTTTCAGATCAGCCAGAAGGGCGGAAGATATGCATCAATTGCTACTGCCCGGGCTGGGTGAAAACTGCAATGACTGGTTGGGCGGGCCATACTTCACCGGAAGAAGGGGCTGACACTGGAGTCTGGCTTGCACTGCTTCCGGATCTGTTAGTGACTGGGAAATTTTTTGCTGAGAGACGCGAGGTTAGTTTTTAGAAACAGTAGGCTAGAGGATGGAGTTTCCGTTTCTGTTTCATCTCCCCTTTTTCAGCAAACGGCTAAGAAGGAATGATGAGAAGTGGTGCGAAGAAAGTGAAATTCTGAAAAAAGAATTCCTTATTTCTGTCTTTTCACTGTTGAATTGTTGTGGCGGTAGAGCCTCGAATGAAGAGTTAAGCTGCTTTCTGTGGCAATATTCCGCATAGTCTTGGGTGCCCAACTCGGGATAATCATTTTCAGGATACTTTACCAGGAGTTCGTCGAGCCAAGATGGGTCTACTCCTCTCTCCCAATCTTCAGTTGTTTGTTCTTTATGATACTGCTCAATGCGGCCGTTTTAGCGGAAGAGTAGCATTTAGGTATATGTATCATTTTCCAATGTAGTTTGTTCAGGTGGACAGTGCAAAGTTTTGAGGAACTAGGACAAGTAGGGCTGTTAAATAAACCGAACTGTTCCAGTGTTGAACCCTGTTATAAGCTCATTTAAGATCGATCGTTTAATAAACAAGTCAAATTCGTACATGTGTTTTCAGTTTGTTAAGTATTCAAATCAATTTTGAATGTCCTACTTTGCTCGATAATATGCTGCTTTACTCGAGTTCGCCTCATAAAAACTACCAATGCATTATATTTTGATATTACTTTTGAATTTGTAAAATCTTCAAAAAGGAAAAAAAAAAAATTGAACTATTCATTACTCCACTTATTGGACTCGTAGCCCAGGACAAAAATCTAAATTTTCATACGAACATTCAAAATTCTAAACAATTTTAAAAATGTAAAGTGTACAAAAAAACCGTCATATGAAGTCAATATTGGAGGAAACATTTTCAAGCCGGTTTTTTGTTTGCTAGATAAAAGAGGTGGACGAGAGGATAGGATTGTGCCGCTTGGCAAGGGTTGCTTCGCAACATCCCGGGCGATGTTTGCATTGGGAGATGTTGCTAAGTGGGAGTGCTTGGTAGCGGTGTTAAGCTGTCAATCCAGCCGTTTATCTCGAAAATCGACAACTTAAATCTTAACCGATCAATGGACAATTCAAATTTGCATGCACTCAGATTCAATCCTAAACGTTCACGTCGCGATGAATGGCGCTCGGCATCTTGCTGGGCGGCATCCCCGGGCATGTTGGTTCACTGCAGATTATCAGAAAGTCTACAACCACCGCATTAAAAATGCGGTGGCCGGCCACCACACGCTGTGTGGGGTCCACCCAGATCCCGCACGGATGATCCGATACGTTCAATAATTTAAAAAAAAAAAAAACTAAGTGGGTATCTGTTTATACACGTTTTTTGTCGCAAAATATCACCTTGATCCGATATGTGTAGATGCTCGGATCAAGCTTCTCATCTTTCTTTACACCAAAAAACCAATCTTTCCATTTTTTTTGACTTTCTAAAGATGAGAAGCTTGATTCGAGCACCTACACCCATCGAATCGAGCTGATATTTTGCGATACCCACTCGATTTTTTTAAAAAAATTATTGAATGGATTGAATTATCCGTGCGGTGCTCAGAGTGGACCTAACACAGCATGTGGTGGCTCGGCCACCTCATTTTTGGCGCGGTGGCTGTAGTTCTGCTCGCAGATTATGTGGTGGCGTGGTGGCGTGGCCTCAAGGCCCCCGCATGATAACGTGTGTTTCCACATTTCCCTGAACAAAGGGTCCCACGCTGAACTAAGCCGTCGCCCACGTGTATCCGTAAACAGATCGACACGTTCCACCCTTAAAATCGAACCCACGACTCGCAGTCGTACCGAATCGCCACTCTACGGTAACGAACGCATGCCTTTCCCTCTCCCTCTCCCTCTCCTTCCAGACTCCAGAGTAGCAACACCCAGCATTCGTTCCAAAAAACCATGGCGAATTTCCGAAGACTTCTGCTTGGTATCTCTCGAATCCTCGATTCGACGGTCACACATGGTCCCACCACCGCCCCCAGCCTCTCAATCCGCCCCCACACTCTCTACAGGTACCCTCTCTCTCTCTCTCTCTCTCTCTCTCTCTCTCTCTCTCTCTCTCTCTCTCTCTACATATGCAAACACATTTATGTTTTCCTGATTCACTTTATTGGTTCAGGCCTTGGTGCGTTCGTTTTCGCGTGCTTATTCGTACAATCAACCTTTAGATATTGACCTCTCCAACGAAGAAAGCAGGAGGCGCCTATTTAACAGGTTCGTTACTCAAGTACAAATTTTTAACGGGTTAAAAAGTTCGTAAGGAGCCGGAATTATGGTATCTAATTTTTGCATGTCAAAACTTTATATCCAACTCGAAATTAATCAGCGATGAATAAAGAGGTTCCAACGATATAGTAAATTAAGCGATCACCCATTTTACTTCCAAGCAACGTGAGATTATATTTCCTTAACATTGCGAATAACTTATTCACCTAACTTTTTCTATATGCGAAATTAGGCTGTTGTATAGGAGCAAGCAAAGAGGTTATATTGAGCTGGACTTGGTTTTGGGGAAATGGGTGGAGGACAATATCAACTCAATGGATGAAAATGGGATTAAATCCCTTTTTGATGTTCTTGACCTGGTAATTTTTATTCTTTACGCACACACTTTTCGTTTTGTTGTTGCCTTTGCGATTTGCAAGTCTTGTCGTGTAGTTATTGATGTACATTGCAAAGGCGACTTGAGTGTTGGTGGTCTGAATTTTGCTAATTTTCTTCGTTCTAGTTAAATAGAAAAGGCTATGTAAAAGGAATGTGCCAAACTGAGTCGGTCTTGAAAACCGAAGTATTGATAGGAATACCGGGGCTTCAAATCCCTCAGCAAGGGATTCACGATTAGCGGGTTAGGTAAACTAAGCAAGCGAAAGGTATTCTACGTGTTTTATAACTGCTGAAATTGGAGGGGGGGGGGGGGGGGGGGGGGGGGTGGGTCTTTAGGTGTTCTCTTAGCAAGATCTCTAATGTTTCTTCGAGTACTTGATGAAAGTTCATATTCGATCATGGTAAGAAGGTATTGGTTGAAAATGGAGCCGTACTTGCTGTTAGTCTCTGGAACTTGTTTGGGATCTTTTGAGCTGAAACCCCATGCGCTGAGATATTTAGCTATTTTTTTGTGATGTTCTGGATCTAGTTATGCCAGTCGATACATCTGATCTTATCCTATGTATAGCTTTAGCTTGATTTAATTAAGGCTATACGTCTATAACTTTCAATTAGCTCTGGAGTGATTCTAATTTGAAAAGATTTTCTTCTCTATCATACCAAAGATGGGTGCGCAGATCAAAAAAAGTTTATCGTTATACAGTTTTTTTTTTGATAGGGAGTTATACAGTTAGATCTTGTTCAACATTTGTTATATAGCACCTTCCACGCTAGTTCATGAATCTTTGCCTCTCCATGCACGGCCCATGGGGTTTGTGTTAACTTGTATGCTTTAATACAAAGTATTGTTCAATGTACGTCTATGTCTCCATTCCGGTATTTAGAGATTTTTATTTATGGCAAGCATTCTGGTTGAATGAATCGTTTTCCTTGAAGTTATAAATGAACCCGTCAGCCACCATGCTTTGCAAACTCTCCGTCGTTGTGTTAGAATTGCTGGGCTTATGCTGAAGATAAAATGCTGGGACGCTTAAAACCTTGTATTTCTTACCATAGTGCATTATTAAAAAATGTAGGACCAAGCCATGGCCTTTGATTCTCGAAAGATGAAAGTTTTATGTCATTCGTTATTTCATAATTGTACAGTGTCCAATGGAAACTTGACAAGTTTAAGATCCCCTTTTGGACAGGAGATGTGGTGGATTAAGGTGTCTAAAAGACTAAAACCAACTAGTTTATGTACTTTCAGTGGTAAGGTTTTCTTCAGGTGATCACCGTTGACATGGGCAGGTAATACGAAGTGAAACTTGAAACTGTAGTTTTTAATGAAGATTTTCGGACTCCATCTCCATTGTTCTGCCTTATCAGGAGGTCCTTATTTCTGCTGCCTGCCTCACATGATTTTCTCTTCAGATAGCACTTAGCCAACCCTACAGTGCACTGGGTTCAAATTGCATTAATGCACTCGCTTGAACTCATAAACCGCATGATTTAGACATGCCATGGTTCAACTTGAAGCTGCCGGATGCTATACAAGTCTATATGGCCAGTTCAGTGGCTCTCTACCAATTTGCCACAAACCCTTCCAATCTCCTAATGCCTCTGTTTTAGTCTTCTTGTCACTCTTGAATCATACGCAAATGCTAGGTTTATGGCTTTTGGAACATTGCTTTGATTATCCTCTCAAGTGGTTCCTACAACAGAAAGTTGACAGAGTCTTTTGAATCATGTTGTTGTCGTATCTTATATGCAGGAAAACCCAGATTTGTGGAAGTGGCTCTCTGGCCAGGAGCAACCCCCCGAGATAGTAACCTCAAATCCTGTGAGATATTTGATAACAAAATCCAGATAACCGCAAATTTTGTCTGCTTCTTTGAAATATACTCATTTCCTTTCTGCATGCTGATACATATGTCATATGTGCTACTTTGCGATATAGGTATTCTCTGCGGTACGTGACAAGGTCATGAACAACCTCGACAGCCATGCCGCTCCTGAGACGCGAGCAACGCCGGGAAAAGAATGGGTAAGAGGATGGGATGATTTTAAGAAAGGGAAAGACAGCCCTATCACTGGGAATCAGTAGCTCACTGCCTCGGACCCTAGAACATTCAGTAAATTGTGTTTCTTATGCTAATAAAGAATGCTAGTTGTGATTATAGAAACCCTGCTTGTGATATAGGATTCATTCCTGGTTGGTCTATGTATGAATAAGAGCTAGTAGCTATGGTGAAGCCAAGAGAAGTGAAAAGCTGGGAACTGTGTGTTGCTTTGTATAATTGATTTTATTGCTGTATGGATAGAGTTGTGCTTCAAATGCCTGATCTTCTCCCATATTTGGAGCAAAACTTTGTATGGACCGGCCCAAAGGAGGTTTCGAACCTGAGTACGCCTTCCAATTGGAAATGTTCAGTTCGGTGATGCAAATGGATCAAAACATGATAAAACCTGACTGGTTTTACTCATACCCCTATGTTGTAACGAAAGCTATGACTGCAAGCTAAGAACAAGAATACCCCTATGTTGTAACGAAAGCTATGACTGCAAGCTAAGAACAAGAAATTGAAAACTAAACAAGAAATCACAAAAACACAAGACATACATGGTTTTCCAAGATGGGTACATCAACGGGCATACATGGTTTTCCAAGATGGGTACATCAACGGGCGAGGAGAGAGAGGAGTCACTAACCAACGTGAAGAAGAGATACAAAGAGCTGGCTGTAATCCGTAATTTTAGAAAGGCCACAATATGAGAGCTCAAAAGATAATTCATAGAAGTCCCCCAAAAGTACTATTTATAATAGCCTACAAAAACGGAAACAACATAATTAACCAATGTAGGACAAAAGAATACAAGGCATTCCCAACACCCTACTCTTAAAATATACATGTAGCGGGTGCCCGCGCGATGCGTGTGCAATTGTAAGTGTTTGCAACAGAAAATCAACTTCTACTTCACACAAATTTCCGTCGAGGGAAAAAAAAAACGATTACGTGTTTTGCTCACATGTGTAAAACGTGGCAAACATGCGTTGCACACAAATTCAAGGGCAGAGATAAAGGGAAACCCACTTAGACTTGGTGTACACTTCAAAATACCAAAGAGCCAATTTTTGAGGAGTCGAGCTCCCCTCCATAGTTCCATCCTCAAGCTCACATTGATGATCTAAACACCATTAATATCATATATCTTGCGAAGAACTTTCTGAAAAGGAAATTTTAATCCCAAAGAAGATTTACAGGGAACCACGCAAGGAAAAATACATTTGGATTCATTCCGGGTCCCACAAAAATGTAGAAAAATATTCATAAATTTTTGAATATTATTTTACTAGGCACTGTAAAAATTCAACTCCAACAGATATCGGTAAGTATTACTTTTGAATTTGTAGGGGCGAAACTGCTATAAAATGATATAAAAAAATTTATGGATATTTTTTTAGAATTTTGTGGGACCCGGAATAGGCCTAAACGCGTTTTTTCTTGCGTGGTTCCCTGCAAATCTTCCTTACGAATAGCTGGGCTCAATTAATTGAGGCACGCTTAGCACACAAGTTTTTAAAAAATCACTCCAGGGATAGAATAACGAGCAGCAAACAAACCCCAAGCGGTTTTGGTGGCCAACGAAAGTTAAGAGTTTCTTCACTTCTAAAATTTCAGGGATCGGAACCTCTCAGGTGCTGTCATTTTTAGTTGGGTCAATTCATATATGACTTTGCTCCGGTATTAATTAAGTCCCACTGGTGGACGATGGGACTGATTGTCAAAGGATTAGTTAGAACGCACGAAAACTGACCTTGTCAAATTGAATTTTAAGGGAAAATGAGAAACAAAACAAAATGAGGACTACTGTTACCACACCTCCAACCAATCAACCCCGAAACTGAATCTGGATATAGTCCAGGTTTCACGATAATAAGGTAGGTATGGTTTTGACAACCAAATCTAGTCTCTCTCGATTGTCTGGACCAGCTAGCGTGCACCTTGGTCACTTGTGGGCCAAAACCTTTACTTATCCAAGCATTGTAGAAAATCCCACTTGTAGAAATTACCTTTTCAGAAACTACCAAATGTTGTTCTAGTTTCCTATCATTTGTAGATGCATCAAGATTCGTCCCACATGTATTTGAAACCTCTGGATTTTCAGTAGTAGGACAACTGATTGTCTCTTATGTACTACTCACATTTGAGAAGCTCTTCTCTTTTGGCTTTCTTATATGAATCACTTTAACAAACAGCTTCTTAACACCATTCAAGGCCTCCATTGCATTCCTAGCTTCTTCATGCGACCTGAAATTGACAAATCCAAAACCCCTTGCTTTCCCTGCAGAATCTTTCTTGATCAAAACTTTAGAAACCTCCCCAAAGTCACAAATCTCGAATGTCCTCCATAACAGATTTGTCTATATTTTTCACATACAGCTGGTTTGCAAACTTTAGTTTCTCATGGTTATTTCTCTCTCCTTTCTTTACAAATATAGACACATACAATTTTTTTGCTTCCAGTATTGTACGGAGTAGAGCACTACGAGCTGCCATAGATGAATCTTCTGACTCGAACTTGACAAACCCAAAACATTTGCTCTTCCCTTGTTCCTTACGAGACTTTCTTGACGGAAGGTCACTCTGATGTACACACGGGGCAGATGGGCCGCCAAAATCTCCTTTGGTAGTTGCTTTAATGCTCATTTCTTGCAACACGGCCAAACCCACAGCTTGATCCAAAGTATAAGGTTGAAGCGGTTGCACACCTGCTCCTAATTTCCCCTTCAAGCCCACATACGAAGCAGCTTATCAGAAACATTTCCGACACTCCTTCAGTTCTGTTGGCTGGTACGAGAAATCGCTTCTGATATTCGCCAACCGTGCTCCATTGCCTCAGGTCGATAAGTTCGTCAAACACCAATTGAGTCGCCCAATATGGGTTAGTAATTTTATCAAACACCTTGCAAGCACAATCCCAAGGACCAAATTCATCATACATGAAACTCATACCTCTTTCGACGCATGCTGCACAAATCCTCAATGTTTTACCCCTTCTCATTCCAATTACTACTACTACTACTACTACTACTACTGATAGAGAGAATGCATCTATTTCATGATGTGAAACTGAAAATATGCATTCCAACTGATGAAATTTCAAGCTCTGAACACACTTAGCCGTTGCACCATTTTTGCTTCTTGAAGCCATGTCCTCAACCTCGACTCTCGAATGTTTAACAACACCTTCTAACGAACAATTTTCTTGAATTTGTCCTTCGGAATCACCCCTTAACTTCAGCCCATCAGTCCCTTCAATACTATTCCTTCCCACCAAGGGCTCACTCTCTCTGACAATTTGATCAAACGGTTGGAGGGCTTGTAGCTGCTCCTTCTTTTGTTTCATTTTCTTCACAACTTCGAATTTACAAGAATTATTCCACCGGGATCCCAAATGCTGGTCCGTGTTGCCTCGGCGGAAAAAATTAATAGTATGATTGAATGATCACCTGAAACCCAAATCTTGATTGTTTCCTCAGCCCAAGCTCGACTTGGATTTTATAACGGACAACGAGAGAGAAAAAAAAATCTTCCCAGTTGTAATCCAGTGTACACGGCTCATTTTTTTCCATTTTTTTTCAAAATATATCTTCTCCGATTAAACATCAATAGATATCCGATCAATTCAATATAAAAAATAATTGTTCTAATTTGAAATTTGTACAATGTGGACGAATCGGATCATCAAAGTAATTCAAAAATGAGTTTGAAAATTGCCAAAAACCGACTGGAATCCTTCTTTCTCAGACTTCGCAAGTTGAAGATGCGAAGTCTAGTCAGTAAGAAATCGCGCTTCCTAAACCCGCGCCCTTTTATTTTTTATTTCGGACGTCTTCTGTTCTTCATAAAAGCGTTCTTTCCGTAACACGATTTCGCAACTACCTCGCAATTTGAAGACGCGAGTTCCTCGCGTTCTTCATGTAAGCGCCGTAACACGATTTCGCAACTACCTCGCAATTTCAAGACGCGAGTTTCTCTTAAATTTGCTAACAGTTGAAATCAAGTTTGCCCAGCTAATTTTTTTTCATTTATTTCCCAAGGATACATCCGGGATCTAAGCCTCCCGCACGTACTATGATTAAGCCCATGTTTTGTTAAAATTTTTAAAAATGTTTTTTTTTTTTGTTTTTTTGGGACCAAAACTCTGCAAAATTTCGGCTACCGGCCGTATTTCCTGAAAAGTCCGGTACCGGCCGGTATTGGGACTGGAACGAAATTGGGGGTTAGGGTATCGGTTCTTCGTCAAAACGGTACGTACCGGCCGGTACGGAACGGTATCCATAACTATGCTCGCAGGTTAGAGATGCGAAGTTTATAAATACCAAACTCTCATTCCGTACACCGCGCTTCTAATTTACAGTACTCCCTTCGTTTCAAATTGAATGACAATTTTTGATATTTGTGCCAATTTCAATTCCTAATATCTTTCAATATGAATTTCAAAAAATATACAATATGAATCTTGTTTAATAGTTTTCGATTAGTTCTATTATACAAAGTTTTCAAACTTATGAAAAATGACATAAATTTAAAAAATTATCATCCGTTTTGAGATGGACGGAGCAGTAGCAGTCTTGTTTTTTGGTCCGCAGCTTTTAGTCTTAACTCTCAAGACTCTCTAGTCTCTACCCAGAACCACAAACAAGCCACGACTATGGCCTCCACCCCTATCATTAACAACCCCATCTCCCTCTCTCTCCTCACCCTCCTCCTCCTCCTCTCTCTCTCCTCCCTCTCTTTCTCATCAACCCCCACAACCCCAACCCCATGGCCCCACCAATTCCACTCGCTCCTCTTCATGAACCGCAGCGGGACCCTCCAAGCGCTCGACCTCTGGTACGACTGGCCCAACGGCCGCAACTTCAACATCATCCAGAACCAGCTTGGAACGCTCACCTACGACCTCGAGTGGAACAACGGCACTTCGTTTGTGTACACCCTGGACTCGAGCCGGGAGTGCCGTGTGCTGGCCCTCGAGGTCGGTATCCTCCGGCCCGATTGGCTCGACGGCGCGAATTACCTCGGGCAGCGGTACATGGACGGGTTTCTGTGCAATGTTTGGGAGAAGGTTGAGTTTATTTGGTACTATGAGGATGTGATTTCTAAACGGCCTGTTTTTTGGGTTTTCTATTCAGGTTTGTGTTTGTCAATTATTGGGTATTGTATATTTTACGTTTAATATCTGCGTAGAGCAAGTTCACCCGTTGGTGCCGAAATAGAACTGCCAAAGCCATTTATTAGGTCGCTATAGTGTCAAATAGCAACAATATAGCAATGCTACTGCATGGTTTGGGGCCATTTTCACACAATCTCTGAATCGGACCATTCGATTTTTTATCGGGGACCATTAGATTAAACTCTTCTCATTTTTCCATGCAAATCAAATGACTTCAATAAAGTGGAAATTTCAGCAATTGCCAAAGTTGATGCAAAACTTGGCATCAAGAATTGTATTTGCCAAAAGGGTGGTGATGGTTTGCCATCCTTGATGTCAAATGTTAGCTTTGGCAGGAAATTTAGCAGGTGGACTTGCTTATTGTATAAAACTAGGTGATCTACTGATCTTCAACCATGATATAAGCTTTATGGCATATGAAACTTGTTAATCCATAACTTCAACATTTACTCGTATTCCTCTCTCAGACTTTCATCTACTTCTCAAATAAGTAAAAGAACAGATTAGTTAAGAAGGGGAAAAGGAATACAGAAGAGTAAATAAATGAAGTTGCCCACCACCTAGTAGTGTAGTGTAGTAGTAAGGTGCTGACTCTTTAAGTAGTTTAGTCACTAGTAGGATATGAGATTGCGTCTGTTGGGGGACTTTTGAACTTTGAAGAGACTTGGGACCTATACGCGCGTCTAGTCCCCAGTCAGGGTTGGGGATAATGTATAGGCTCAAGTCCGTATTGTTGGACCACTTCGAACCCTAGTGTGCAGCACTGCTTTGTTAGATCGAACTAGATCCCCCTTGTCCTCAGCAGATAGGGGCTCCTTTTATCACACCCAAAGATGGTCGCCATGTGCTATCGCCCCCTCCTTTTTGGTTGAGGAAAAAATTGAAGTTGCCCTGTGAACAAATACTACCTTAGGCTGTGTTTAGATCAAGGTTTAAGGATTTGTGGAGCGATTTTTCGAGCGAAACATACCTTCAATGTATGGTAGGGGTTGGCCCTCCATTTTTCATTATCAGCAAATCCCTCTTCACATGCTTGATCCAAACACAAGGGTTTTGGATTTGCAAAATGGTCTCCCTTGAAATGGGTGAAAAAGTACATGAACTTAATTTGATATGATTTTGAGTAGTGAAGGAATTCATGTGTTTTAAACTCAAAGTTGAATGAGTTTATGTTTAACCTAGGATCAGAGGAGTGGGCTACGCTGTGCAAAATAATATCCGCCAGTAATTATATGTTACAACTACCATAAAAGTATACCATCATTTAACACTATAATCACACTTTGCTCATATTCCCGTTTATGAAGTTCCGCCTATTGCCCAGAGTATGAGGGAGTGACGGGAGTAAATAATTTAAGTTGCTCCGTCAACAAATACTACTTCAGAATCTAGACTGTGTTTGGATCAGGAGTTAGGATTCGTGGATTTGTTTGTCAAGGGAAATGTACCTTCAATTTGTCCCCTCCGTTTTCTTTTACATTAATCTCTCTACAAATGCTTGATCCAAACACAGCCCTAAAGATTTTGGATTCGCAAATTGGTCTCGCTTCAAATTTGTGGGAAAGAATATAGAAACTCAATTTGATTTGATTTTGAGTAGTGAAAAACAATTTTATTTTAAACTCAATTTTGAATTGAGTCTAGGATTTTATTTTAACCTATCTTAATTCATTACCTCTCAGCTATTAGGCGATGGGTTGCCTATATTTGCATTTCTGAATGTGAACTTGGTAGCAAAAGGTCACCTAATTCTGAATCGTCCTCAAACATCCTCTCGTTGTTTATGATTGAAGCTGAATGCACTTTTTTTGGGGTTTTGATAGTTGGGAGTCTTAAATTGCAGGATATTCTGCACATGTGATGACATTTGAGGTAGGAAGAGTGCTTGAAGATGCAAGGTGGCAAGCCCCCGTATATTGTTTTGAGGAGACCGGGGAGAAGAAGAGTCCACTTATTGAATATGTGGTTAATGTCGGTCTTCATGGTCGCTTGATGAGAGGCGTGATGAATACTACTAGTAGTCTTTGAGTCGTGCATTTCCAGGAATTTCTCTTTACGTTTTATTCTGAAAGCTCACTGAATCACACTCTACGCGAAGGAAATAAAGGGTTGGATAAACTTGCTAGAACGGGTGTTGATCAAGAGGACAAGATGGTGTCCCTAGTCGCCCCTCCAGACAAGATCATTCCCTTACATGAGGCCGACATGGCCGGTGTGTCTTTTGGGAGATTTTAGAACCTGTTTGTTTTTCTGTTGTACCCCACCAATATCCATGAATCAATCCTACTTGTGTTTACAATTTGATCCATTGGCTTTTAGTTCTCAGTTCTTAGTTACATACAACTGGCCTTGGATCCATAACGTCCTGCTAACCAGATATCAACTCTTATCTTCATCTGGTAAAACAGGGTCCCCCATGTGCTTCTGCTAGTATGTTTTTCCAAGCTACTCTCACTTCAGCAAATTTTAATCAGTCATTAAGTTGCCAGCCAAAAAGAAAACAACAAATGCTAGACACAAACTCTCGAGAATCGACATTTTCAAAAAAAAAAAAAAAGTTCTCGAGAATCACTACAACAAGAAGGGAAAGTGTAAAGCAATATTGGTACTAAAATTCTGGACTTGTCGAATTTGGTGATGAACAAATTGATAAAAACGGCTTATGAGACACATTATAGATAGACCCGACTCTGAGATTTTTTGCAGTCCTAAGCGAGGTATGAAAATGGGGCCTCTCATTGTTTTGTATATATATTTGTTGTTCGATACAAGAAGCCAAATGGCCTTTTGGTGGAGCGGCAGACCGCTTGTAACAACTTTTGGGTTCCTAAGGTCGTGAGTTTTAATCTCATAACCTTACCGTTATTAGACACGCAACATACCACTAAACTATGCTCACTTATTTGTAAAATACTTTTTTTTTATCCGCTTATTTTAAAACTTTGTAAAATACTTGACATGCATAATATCTAATATATTCCGTTATTTGGCGCCTATTATTGGGCCTGGTGGCCCCAGGTGGTCTTCTGGTGGGCTTAAGCACATGGCCGAGCTTGGTTACAAAGTTGTTTTCCCAAAGATAAAAATTTTATGTATTAGAAATTGTGCCAAGTAACCAAAAACGTGGTTTTGTTTGGTTTACATTTTAGAAAGTTATTTTTAAGAGTTGGAATGATAATGAGTAGAGAGAGATAGAAAGAAATATTTATTGGAAATTGTGCCGAGAGTTAAAAGCAACTCTCAAAATGTTAAACCAAACGGAGTGACATCTTCCAGATAAATGAATTGCTAATTGAATTAATCTTCTGTTATGCATTTGCACAAATGGAAAAATGTCGGAATGCCATCGAAAATCGTATTCTACATCTTCCAGATAAATGAATTGCTAATTGAATTAATCTTCTGTTATGCATTTGCACAAATGGAAAAATGTCGGAATGCCATCGAAAATCGTATTCTAAGAGGAGAGTGTGCACGGAGAGGTAGAGAGAGCGCACAATCCGATTTCAGACTTTTAAGTGTTTAGATTCAGAATAACTAAATGCCTGTCTTATTTTTTTATGTTCATCCACAATCAACTAGAATGGGAGAACCGGGACATTTGGTCCAACAGTTGTGCAGCCGTAGTTAGGCACATACTGTGCGTTCATAACAAAGAGTATGTTAATACCAAAATTACCGGTATGGGTTGAGTTTTCATGGGCGTGTAGATTGGGCTGGGCTGAACTGGACTTGGGGGGATTTGTTATGATTATCCACACCACAA
This sequence comes from Rhododendron vialii, assembly GCF_030253575.1. Taxonomy (NCBI): domain Eukaryota; kingdom Viridiplantae; phylum Streptophyta; class Magnoliopsida; order Ericales; family Ericaceae; genus Rhododendron; species Rhododendron vialii. The sequence goes on along the minus strand of NC_080564.1, from coordinate 30,976,504 downwards.
AATCTCCAAACGAGTCAAGCCATGCGAATGCGTACATGTGCCACGAAACAAGAAGAAACAAGCGGTGGTAGGAAGAGGTGTGACCCCCACCCTGCGAATCACTAACACAAGAAGCAAGTGGGGGGTGGGCCGGTGGGGTAACGGCGGTGTATGTGTTGCGTGTGCCTGTAACTTACTGCCCGACGGACACCCAGAGCTCGAAAACTCGAGTCCATAAATACTACTAGATTACGGAGGACGAAAAAGGAGTGTGCTTTCCCCCCCCCCCCCCCCCCCCCCCCGCATATCTCAGCTGTATTGAGAGATTGATGGAGGGCAGCAGGATTTATGGGCCGAGGAAAGGGTAGGCTAGCGGGTAGGAGAGGTTGGGAATATGGGTACAGGCTCGGGTTCGGGCTCGGAGTCGAACGAGAATGGGTGGGGCGGAGCAGGTCCGGGAGTGGTGTTGAAGACGCTGGTGGTGATTGGTGGGGCAATCTTGCTCAGGCGTCTCACCAAGTCCAACACTCGTTGGGACCATACCCACGTCGTCTCTCGCTCTCTCACCGGCCAGAAGGTGCTCTCTCTCTCTCTCTCTCTCTCTCTCTCTCTCTCTCTCTACATGTTTGTGTGTTCTTTCCTCATTTGGTTCTGCTTGTACTTTTCTGCTGATTCTTACTTGCGATACGTTATGATGTTAATTGACAGTACTCGAAAGAGCAAGCAGCTAGAGACCCTGATAATTACTTCAATTTAAGGTACTTTTTCTTTAGAAAAAAGAAGCAAATCCTTCCCACTTGATTGTTTACTATGTTCCAATGCTTAATTCGAATTTGACCGGATTGAGATACCGGTGCAACTCCAGCACTTGGTTGTATCATGTATGTTTGTGTATGTGGTTGTGTGAGTGACCATGCAAATGTCCCTACATATCCATGCTACTACTAAACAATGCATATTTATTTAAGTGCAGTGTTTTTACAGTTATTTTTACTTCTCTTTTAGTGCTGGTACTTGTGTGCAGTTGTTTCGTTTTGCAGTGCCATAGGCCCAAAATTTTTAGGACTTTTCTAGACTATCCACTTAATTGATTGTTTTGGTTTTAAATTAGTGGCAGGTGATTTTTTATACCATTATTCATGTTTAACAATGTTCTTCACGAAATTGAAGAAACTTGAATTTGGTTATCAGTTAGATTGCCGGTTTTGCAAAATCTTGTGTGTTTTTGTAAGATGAAAGGATCGGAAGAATTTCATTGCTCTCGAGAGAAATTGCATATTTTCATCATGTTATTGAAGAACTTAGAAGATTCTTTTAAAGGGCTACGATTTTTTCTCTATTTCATTTTTGTTTGAACTTTATTTCTGTAGATGGCTTTCATGTCCAGCTGCAGAGATGGTGGATGGTTCGGAGATTCTATATTTTGAAAAAGTCTGTATGCCACCCAATGGAATTTCGCTTTCCAATTTTGGTTCGCATGTGAGAAAATTATGGCTTAATGAGGTACATCTTTTGTTGCCCTTGGCAGGCCTTCTGGAGGACTCCTCATAAGCCCTTTCGTCAGGTATACCACTATCCTTGCTACCCATCCAACCTACCTACACACATTTGTCTTCTTGTTTTTATGCATGTGTTTGAGGAAGCAAAGGGTACACTTAATTCCTCATTTTCCATCTTTCGGTTTTCTGCAGTTATTTTTCGTTTTAGTCCCATAAGCAGTTTTGTACAGACTGAAGTTCCTTTACACCTGAGACTTGGCTTTTTTGCATGCATGCATTGTATATCAATGGAAAGGTACTTTAAGCAGTTTTTCGCATGTGTCATCTTTCAGACTTTTAGTTTTATTGAGTTTTTTTTTTTCCTTGCTTCATGGTCCCTTAAATTTGTTCATGAAGGTTTCAGCTGTTAGAAATCATTAAGGGGAAAGTGTTTTAAGAAGCTAAAATAATGCTTCAAGAAATTTCTAATGGCTTTCTTCTTGCAGAGATTTTTCATGGTGAAGCCTTGTCCAAATGAGATGAAATGTGATGTTGAGGTGGGCTTCAAGTTCATTACATGTTTCAGTTTTTTACTGTTTTTTCATTGCTGGAATTATTCCAAGTCATGCTACGCAAATGCACTACTCATCACCTATGAAAGTTAGGATCTAGTATATGGACGAGTACAACTTTACGAAGAGATTTTATTTGTTGAAGGTCATTTGATTTTTTTTAAAATTAATTCCCACTCTTCCCTGCATCCTCTTTGGCTTCATATACAATTAGTTAACTGTTGTTTGTTTTATGGACTAAATGGGGCATAAGATGTTGGGGGGCCTCTGAGAGTCCTCATCAGTTTCCTACTAGAACCTATGCTTGATTTGATAGTTTTCTTACAAGACTCATCTATCGAACATGGCCCCATAAATCATAATAGTTGCGTTGGTACATCTTTTGGGGCGATCATTGGATTCCTTTCCATATGCTTTTTGTACTGTAACTTCGTACTTCAGTATTCTTAATCCAGTTTTGCATTTCTATTGATCCATGTTTCTCATATGACTATTATTTTACTTTCCCTTTTCTTTGCCTGGTAGGATTTGAATTTTTCTTCCCTTGTCATTCATGAACTTCATATGATATTTGTTGCGACAAATAGCATCTCTTGTTTCTGACTCGTACTCAATGACTGCAGTTAAGTACCTATGCCATCAGAGATGCAGAAGAGTACAAGAACTTCTGTGATCGCCCAAAGGACCAGCGATCACAGCCAGAAGAAGTTATTGGGGTAAGCTTTCAGGCACATCAGACCATAATCTTGAAATACATAACATGAACTTGGATTCTCTTGACTTCCATGATATTTTCTTGTGATCAATGCCTGTTATCTCATAGGGGTGAAGTAATTTTAAAAATGCAAATTATGGTTTTTCCTTCTAAGGAAGTGGTTCCACAAACTTCTCATGAAACTAAATTAAAGGACCTCAAAAGTAGATTGAAGAAAGATAAGTGCAGCACCAATTTGGATGTCTACAACTCCTAAGGATATAAGCGAAGCAATGCATATCTACAAACCTGAAAAAAGTTCCTGTGTGATATATTGGAGAAGTCAGTGAAAGGATCTCAGAGACCCAGAACCCATGTTTGCCTAATGCATAAAACAGAGCTGGAAGACATTTTTTGTAGTTTTTATTTTTATTTTTTATGATTCAGGTATCAACATGAAGGAAAAAGTTGTCATCTAATAGAGATTTGTGCCTCCAACACACACACAGTAGAAAACTGTGCAATGACCAGTAGATTCTAAGCTATGAAAAGAACAATATATTCTGTTGAAAAATTAAACTGCGCTGTCACCTGGGCTAATGTTCCATCATGGAACATTCCATACCTGGTGCATCTGGATGGTCATGTTGCAAAAGTTTGAAACTATAAGGTTCGTGAGTAATTGCTGCTACGAACTTTGGTCCTCTGCTAATTCCCTGTGAGATTTTGTGTCCAAAGTAAAATTAACCTTATTTTGAAGACTTTTGGTCTAGTACTTCTATTACCGTCATTGTCACATAATTTGACATTGAGTTGTTTGTATCATGGGCAGGATGTTGCAGAACATTTGACAACTATCTATCTCAAACGTTGTGAACGTGGCAAACGCTGCTTATATGAAGGTTCAACTCCACCAGACGGATTTCCTAATACTTGGGTATTTGCCTTGTGTTACTGTCTTCATTGCTTTGTCTGTACTTTTTTTTTTTTCTTGGCTATTCTGTTCTTGGTGAAAGCTGTAATACTCTTCTCATAAATTACTGAAATTTACTATCTCTCTCTCTCATTGGTGACAGAATGGTGCAACATACTGCACCTCTGAACTTTCAGTCCTGAAGAATAATGAGATACACTCATGGGATAGGGGCTACGATGATGATGGAAACCAAGTTAGTTTCGACACATTTGTATTTCCCTTTGAACGCTTCTACGCATTATTACGTTATGGAAACCTGGCTTCAGAATCGATTAAAGGCTCAGTTCTTTTTCTTTCGTTGCAGGTTTGGGGAGTTAACGGAGCTCCTTACGAATTTAAGCCTGCACCTGCTTCAAGTTTTGTTGACATGTTTCCTCTAAATTTTCCTCCTCAGTCCATGGAGAAAAGGATAGGGGGTTCATTTGTTCTCCGAGAATGATCGCCTTTAACTTACAATTACGATATGTAAATCGAACTTCGTTTATTCTTGTAGTCTTTCAGAATCAATTCACATGCTCTCCTTCCATCAATGTTGCTCAGAATCTCAGATACATTTTCAATACACATGATATGCAGCGTGGGCTTCAAATGAATAGGTTTTCTTTCATATTTTGCTTGATGTAGTTCACCATCCTCAGCTCTGTGGACCTTAGGACTGTGTGCATCTTAGATTCATGAAAGGATTTGTGAAGAGAAAAGATTTGCCACACTGCAAGGGTTTTCGCACTGTAATTCGATTATTCAATTTTCTTTTTCATCTAATGCGCATTCTATTTTATTTTTCTTCAATTTGACCGATGCCTCCTACTTGTAAAGCTACTGGAGTAGATACTTTCTCGACTGCTGGATTCACAAGGTTTTTGCCGCTTTGGTAGCATCGGGTTTCGCACAAACAAAATTTCACATTTCAGATGGAGGAAGAAAGGAGCTAGCGTATACAATGCATTAGTATGCATTCTATGAGTAGAAATAAATGGAATTACTACAAGATTAGTTCTGTAAACACTCTATAGAGTTCAACCGTAATACTTGTTGCAGCCTTGGCACAGCTCAGAAGGTACTGTTGAGGTAGAAGTACAACACAGCAAGAGCAGCAGCCCCAATCACAATTGCAATTGGCAACGCTTTCCTGTACCCCAGTTGATGAAATACAAAGTGAGAAGCAGATATGGTTAACTGTAATCAGAGAGAGAGAGAGAGAGAGAGAGAGAGAGTTGTTACCCTATAGCTTCATCTCTCTGGAGCTCAGCTTTCCGGGCCTTCCGGACGTCGGTGGCATTAGCATTCTTGGATACAGCAGGTGTGTACTCCCTGAATCTTCTTTTCGGAGCTCCACAGACTGAAAAAAGAACAGTTTGACAGCACTAGTAATGAACTCTCCCTAAACAAATGCTATTTAGACATTTTCAGGTCGACAAAAGCTTCAAACCCAGATCCTCTCTTCTTCTTCTTCTTTTTTTCAAATTTTAAAATAAGAAAATATGGTGTTAGAACTTTGCTCATATTGAATGGAACCCTCATTCTGATATTAACCTATAATTGCAGCACTGCATTTTGTGCACTTTTCTGGGAAAAAAAAATTATAGATTTACATACTCACTATTTGAAGGTAAGCCAAATTTGCAACTTCAAAGCAAGCAAGTATTGATTGTTGGAGAATTTCTGGTTGTATTAGTTTAAAACATTGTTCCTTGAGTAGAATTGGCTTTCCTGTTGCTCAAACGAAAAGAAAATATAAACCGCCCAGAAAGTGGAGTAAAGACCTGGGCAGAAGTAGTTATCAGATAGCTTCTCAAAGGGTGTTCTGTCACTGTATATATACCTGCACCCAATCAGAGAACCATGAACATCAAATTTCTTAATGAACTGTTACTTCCCAATAATTTAGCAATCCCCATACACCTGAGAGAGAGAGAAAGAGAGAGAGAGAGAGAGAGAGAGAGAGAGAGAGAGAGAGAGAGAGAGAATTGTACCCGCAGTCACGGCAAATATAGGATTGCTTTGAAGCTAGGCGCATGGAAATCCTGGGTGCAGCAGAAACCCGAGGCGACTGCCAACAAGGACGAGGAGGAGCGAAACGATCCGAAGGGCGGCACAACCCGGCATTGCTGCCTGTAGGGGATAACAACACGGAAGCTGTTGGCATACAGTTTGTGGCTTGAAGCCTTACGGGTGACTGAAGTGCCATTTTTCTCGTATATTTGCTGCTGCTGTTGAGGTGACAGTCTCTCTCCTCCTCTTTCAGGAGTGAGAAAGGAGAGTGAAGAAGAGATGGGGAAGATAAGAAAGAGTGGTGGAATCTTGAGGGTAATTGGAAGCGTGGATGTCATGTTCCCCACACAAGCTCTCTCTTTCCCTGGCCTACCATCACATTTTTCGTTGCCTTTTCTTATCTTTTGATGACATGGTCCTGTTATGTCCAGTTGTCCACCCCTATTCTTGTACTAAAAATTTCCTTCACTTTTCTGGGTGAAAATTTTATTCCAGTACCATTTTTTCCCCCTGGATAAAAATCTAGGCTTTTTTTTAACAACATTATGAGTGCAAATTAAGAACGAGAAAAGAAATCAAATTAGGAATCACACGAGACACAAGGTATGTGTGGTTGTCGAAGATGGGTACGTCTATGAGCGAGAAGAGGGAGAGGAATCACTATGGAATGTGGAGAAGTGATACAAAAAACCTGTTATGATTCGTAATTCTATAGATGCCACAATATCAGAGAAAGGAGGTAAGGAATAAAGGATGAAACCCTTTTCCCAAAACCCTTATTTCATAATAGGGTACGAAAACCGGAACAAAATAACAAACGCGAAAAAAAACTGTTCCGCTGGTCCAGATCACCGTAACTCTGGCCTGAACCAGAAGACCAGAATTTCTTTTCTCGTGCCAAGCTTCACTAATACGTTAACCTCCCGTTTTGAACGTGCGAGAATTACACTTCAGTAAATTCGGCATCGCGCTTTGAAGATACGAGTTTAAAACCATCCAAAACGGCTACATAATGGGCCCTCTATGTCCCAGCATATAAAGCCCGATGATAACTTTGGGCTTTGAGGCAAAGAAAAGATGGGCCGATAACGGCTAATTTGTCAAGCGGCTAAAAAGTAAACGTGCCGATCGAAATTTTGCATTCCAATTTGGCCCAATCCAACACCTGTGTACACTTTGAGTAATCATTCAGAGTTTCCGGAGTGTCATGTGGCGTTGCCTATGTAATACTTTCAACCATTTACGTAGCAATATTATGCGGTGGAGATCTTATCATCCCCTTTTGTTTGGTGATTGGAAGACCAATAGCGATCCACATAATGCGATGACGATCTTTTACTTGCAAAGAGTACCACATGGCAACGTCACATGATACTAGCGGTTGTGATAAGCAATAAGTTCCATAGAGGCCGAACATTCAAAACCTTAGGACCACTAGGGATTATGTTTGAATTCCGATCATTACTTTCAGGGTCTTGAAATTAGTTTGAAAATAATTTTAAAACCCGTTAAGTTATTAAACTAAATTTAAATAATCAACTGCTCGGCTATTTAATAAGAGTGAACCTACTAAATATTGCATCTTCTTCTTCTTCTTCTTCTTCTTCTTTTCTTTCTTTTTTTTTTTTCTGCGGGGGGGGGGGGGGGGGGGTTGGGGTTAAATTCACTTAGTTTAGCCTTTAGAGGTCTTCTCAAATAAAAAAAGAAAAAGAAAAAGAAAAAGAAAGAGATTAGTTTAGAGTCTTCAGACAATAATGGCTTTTCATTTTCAGAAATTTAATGAGCTCAACAAATTAGTTCAGAAATTTAATGAGCTCAACAAATTGGTTGGCTGGTCCCCGAATACTTTATCTTGGGTCCACAACATTGAATTCTCCTTAGTATTGAATAAATTACGGGTCAATCCAGATAATTAGTTCATATTCTTGAGAACTTCAACCCAATTTACAAAGGATTTTGATATTCACGCTTTTATTTTTACTGATGACGCTTCATTTTGTTTATGAAGTTACTAGTAATTTCACATTAAAAGAGGAGTGACATAAATAAAAAATGGAGCGCGAAAATCAATTTCCTATACAAATGCACCATCAAGGAGAAGCCCATACTTTCGTACCTAGATTTGCAAGTAAATAAAAATGGGTCATATTCCTTAATGAGAAATAAATGGCAATTTTTGGACTAGCCCATTTTTCTTTTCTTTTTTGAGCAAGGGAACATGTGCATTCTTGTGATTTTTTCGGTATTTTCTATTTTTCATAATTTTTGTTGCAATTTTTAGAATTAATCATTCATCTCAACGAGAAGAATCAAAAAAGAATAAAAATAGGAACCTATGTTGAAAAAAATTCATATAAGACAACACTTTAGGAAAAAAAATACAACTTTTTTGATACTTTTTTCGTCTTTATACAGTGATCTTTTTTGGCTTTTGGTAATAATTTTTTTTAATTTTTTAGACTCCTCTTATCATGACAGATGATTAATCCAAAAAAATATCTGACAAATCTAACAAGAATTTAAAAGAGACGATCGGAAAAAACACACAAAACGGGGAAAAAAATTTTTTTTTCAAATGTCAAATTCATTTCATAACAAGCCCAAAGGCAATACAGACTCCATTAAAGATACAAGAATGAACCAAAACTACCAAGACTTCGACACAGGCACCCCTTGCAAAAGCGCAAGACCGACGAAACGCCTAGATTAGGAACCAATCTAGGTCCAGGTAGTAGAGAATCCCAACGGACCCCAGCTCAAACCCGATGAGACGCAAATGGAATCTGGACGGCACCATGACCGTGGACCAGCACCGCGACAGACGAAGCAACCACAGCAACTGAGAACCACCACCGAGAAACCCAACGAACCAAACTCCAAACCATGGAGACTTATTTTCCCACCACCAACACCCATCGGATCTAGAGAAACCAGACCGATACAGACCCGGACTGGAGAACCCAGCCGGTAAGCCGGACAAACCGGCAGAAAAGAAAAACAAAACAGAAACAGGAGGAAAAAAAAAACCCATCTAACCCTAACCCCAACACAATATTGATTGTTGAAAAATGTTTATGACGAAGAAAGAAGAATGAACGAATGCTTATGACGAACCTAATTGTGTGTTGATTGTTGAAAAATGTGCTTTCTTTCTCAGCAACACAATATTGATGACATACCTAACTTGAAGGTTTTTTAAATCATTATTTGAAAGTTGATTTGTCTCAAATTAGCCGAAGAGTCTTATTTTTTCCTTTTTGTAATTTTGTCAACTTTGCGTCAAGTTTGAAGAAAAACAGTAATATTGACTAGATGAATTTAAAAAAATGAAGAAATCGACCAGAAGCTAACAACTACAAGTAAACTATAATCGGGAAAAAAATTATGAAAATTAACTTTTGACTTCTATTTTTTTATTGTTTATAATCATTTATCAACTGACCATTTGAATAAAAAATTCTATAAGCAACGAATTAGTAAGTATTATATTTTATATACCTTTGGTCACACATATTAGCTTGTAAGCTATACTTGACTGACCAATTTGAATTTTTTTTTTTTTTTTTTGACAAGGCCTTTGAATCTTGTGTTGCTTAAAAAATTAACTAAAGTGTTAAGTTTAAATTTTAATTGTTTTATTATTGAACGGCTGACTCTAATCAAGTCAGATCGAGTAACAAAAAGTGCACATAGAGTTATAACTTCATCTAAGATTTTTCAATGACGAACTTAGGCCATGTTTCCACTAACAATTCTGGATAACAAGTTATGGCATTTTAGCTTGTCATTCAGACAAAACAACAAGTTTCGCTCTCATCTACAACTTATTAGTTAGTGGAAACAACTTAACATTTTTCAACAACGCTCTCAACAAATTTAAAAATTTTCAACAACTTATTAGTTACTGCGACGACCCGAATTTTTACATTGCCTCAAAATAAATACGTCTCTAATAATTACAACTCTCCAGAACAAATATACATGGTGGCCCCACTATATAACTCTCAAATGATGAGATTATAGTACTAAACTTTTAGTCGTTTTATATGACTAAATTAAGAAGGTTACATGAGGTGTCAATCAAAATAATGGAAACAATATATGTGTCATTTAACGTACACTTAGCTTGTGAAGTGATCAAAAATCCCATCATGAGGTGTGTACTCAACAAGTAAGTTTCTACTAATTTGTCTAATTGATATACTGTAGAGAAAGAAAAAGAACAAAATGAAAAACTAACTAAAATAAATAACAATAAGTACTTTAATATTTAAATTAAGAGTGATGTATTATGAGAGAATGACGTGTCTCGTAAAACGAAAAATAAATACTTAAAAAATAAGATCTTTACCGAAAACACCCCTAAAATTATATTTAAACTTGTTTATAACATCACAACTCGATTGAGTTTTCACTTAAGCAATCAGTTGTACTCCATATTTGAGTAGCGTGAACGCATATATAACAAGTTTAAGGTATATCCCAACGAATTTGGCCAAGTTAGCGTGAGAAAATAATCCGTGTTGTCCTCCATGACGTCATGTTCAACTGGTTCTTTAGAACACTAGAGAGTTTATTTGATTATTAACTTTAGGGCCCCGGAATCAGCCGAGGTGCACCACAAGCTGGCCCGGATATCCTGTTATAAAAATATATGTATTAGAAAACAAAGTTTTGACTTATTTCCATAAGTAGGTGTTTTGAGAGAAAATCACGCAACCATGACCAAAAAGAAAAGAAACAAGAAAAATGAGCTTTCAAACGTAGTTTTGTTTGTTTAACAAATTTTTTTTTTAGGCAACTTTGGTTAACAAAATGTTGGATAAACGGTCTGAGATAAGAACCATTATAGAGAATAACCTATATTATCATGTCCCCTGTTTGGTTAAGATCATTTTGGACTATCACTATCACAAACTTAATATTTCTGTAAGTAATTTTTCTATTGATCCCTACTCCTCCTAGGGATTGCGCTCTCTCACATTCATGTAATATGATGTTGTTTCGTGTCACACTACCTTAGTGTACTTTTCTTTTCTTATCGGGACACCTACATTAGATAAACGGTTCGGACCAATCCAATCTCACCTCTTTTTCAGTATCAGGTAGACAACAAACATGGCCTTAGAATAGTCAGTAACCAGGACAAGTAGCTAAACGTCCAAGCACCTACCGACTGTGGATGCCCAAATGACCTGGCAATTATTTTGGGTGGTTGAAAATCTTGTTGTACTACGCCCTCTGCCATAAAAATCTTGTTGTACTCACGAGAAATTATTCAGTGTCGAGCTGGTATATCTCACATGATACCCGCTCGACGCATCCGAGCCATCTAATACACTTTTGAACGGTTTGGATTGAAACTCACTCACTCCTCTCATCCCAACACTTTCTCTCTCCAAATCCGAGCCGTCCAAAAATGTAATGAACGGCTCGGACGCACTGAGCCGGCACCTCGTGATACCCGCTCGGCAATGAAAAATTCTTCCTAACTCATGGAATACACATAAAAACTATCAAAAGAGAGCAGAGCTCTGTATCAGGTTTCTATTTTTCCATACAAGAAACTGAATCATGGAGCAAAGAGGGGAGGTGTCCCTTAGCCTTAGGAAGAAAACTGAATCTGAAGAAACAACAGCAAAAGAGGAAGCAACAACTGATAAGAGAGATGGGGAATGTGTCAATGGAAGCAGTAGTGCAGAGCAAACCAAGATTATCCTCATGAGAGCCTTTGTTGAAAAACAAGATACCTCTTCCAAGGTTCTCTCTCTCTCTCTCTCTCTCTCTCTCTCTCTCTCTCTCTCTCTCTCAGAAAATGGACACTGTTCTTTGAGCATCATGGGTATTAAACCTTGGTTTCCCTCACATCTGTGTACCCAAAATCTGCCTGCCTTGGAGTGATCATCGTAGTTAAACTCAACATATTTGGGTACACAGGAAGAGTTTGAGTACATAATCAACCCCAGAGAATTGGCCTGGCGATCCCCTCATATGGTTCGATTCTCTTTGCCAGCGACTCTTGGGCCGTCTCACCCGCACATGTAAGCATGTGAAACAACTGCGGGAGAGGCTATAGGGATTAGTCCAAGGTGCGTGCGAGTTGGTCCAAGACACCTAAAAAAAAAAAGTCTGACATAGTCCACTGACATGATCCATGCTTTGGGCAGAAACCAGATGCATCTGTCCATCCTAATTCCTAAATAAAGGTCAAGTACTATAATCCTACAAAAAGGCCAAGTACTATAATTCCTGTATCTATCTATACCATTCTGTCTTCTTTCTTTGGAATTTCGTCCGAATTTTTCTTGCCATTTTTTCTATGTGCAAAGGGTGTCAGCTTAATGCAACCGGAGCTACCAGACCTCAATATGCCTTACATCCCCATGAGGCCTGAGATTTTGAATCCCTGAAGTGCAAAAATCTTAAACCTCGTAAATCGTAACTCACATTTTGGCAACTCCTATTCCTGTAATTATAGAAGAACGACACTATTGCTCAAACTGTGTAGTGGTTAAATTGAAATTTGAACCATAAGATTCCAACGATTTACTTAAGCAAAATCAATCCAGATGGTGTAGAAAATCTCTTGGTGTGGTACATACAATCTTCTCATCCTCCTTGCTGGATCTCGTAGGATTGTCGAATCCCTGATCTCTAACCATCCTATCTGATCAAACATGAGCCTGGTTTCGTTTTGTTTTGTGATGTAACTTTAGTGTCCGGGGCCTCCGGGCCTGAAATACTAGTTTTGGATAGGCTAACAAAGGCAGATTAGTGTTGGGCAACAAAACCAAACACATGCACGCAATAGCACGAAGAAGAATCAAGCAGACACAAAGAGAGCAAGACACAAAGATAGATGGGCGAGAACGCTTAAATCAGCGGCTCACCAGTTTTGACTGTAATAGTAAACGAGGAAGAAGAGTTAGAAAAAGGAAACTGGGAATAGCAACATTATGTGCTGCTAGGTTTTGCAATAAGCAGAATTTGGTACTAATCGAGTTTTTCAAATCGAACAATTGAGCACCCGCATCTCCTCCTCTTGGGCTTTAGCTCATTCCATTATCATCTACTCTCTCTCTCTCTCTCTCTCTCTCTCTCTCTCTCTCTCTCTCACTTGCTTCACAATGATTTTAACAACCCTTCGTTTAACGCCGCAATTGTTCTTCCTCGAGCATCCTAGGTTGCTAATTAATAAATACTCATTCAGAATGGCTTCTATGAAACCTATTCAAGCATTGACCATTCCAACAAGGTAAAGATTGTAACCCTGTAAAGCGTAAAGCCATGACAGTATAACAAGCAGAAAAAAGAAAGTCTATGGTTTCATTGGGAGCCACATTCTTCATATACTGGATGAGATATCACTTATGATGTCGAATATTCCTCAATTTGGATCTGCAGGATGTTGACGATTATATGATCAGAAGGTTTCTCCGTGCTCGTGATCTGGACATAGAGAAAGCTTCTGCCATGTTCCTTAAGTACCTGAATTGGAAACGGACATTTATCCCTACCGGTTGCATATCCTCATCAGAGATTGCTACCGACCTAGGACAGAACAAGGTGTTTTCTCAAGGGTCGGATAAAACAGGACGTCCGATAATGCTCATCTTTCCTGGAAGGCATTTCCCCAGGAAAGGAGGTCTAGAGGAATTCAAACGTATGTTCCCAACTGAATTTTCTAGATGATTAGATTATGATGGGATTTTCAGATATTGAAGTTTCAGTTCTGGGAATATTTTGAAAAAATAAATAATTGTCTTTCACTTGTTTGCGAATTATAACTTCTTCTTTTTTATAACGACAATTTAGTTGTTTTTGAAATGCAGTTTACTAAGCAAAGTTGGAACAGCTATTGGTTAATAGACTGAGTAACCTCTTTTTTATACAGGTTTTGTGGTATTTTCTATCGAAAAAGTTTGTTCTAGGTTATCTCTCTCTCTCTCTCTCTCTCTCTCTCTCTCTCTCTCTCTCTCTCTCTCTCTCTCTCTCTCTCAGATTTTGCAACTACTTCAAAAAAAGAACTCATAACATAGCCTAATTTGCAGAAAATATATGATGTCACTTTGATGTTCAGGATGCCAGAAGGACAGGAAAAATTTGCTGTTATTGGTGATATGGAAGGATGGGGATACACAAACAGTGACGTCCGTGCGTACCTGGGAGCTCTTACCATTTTGCAGGTTTGGTCCTTCACCATATATACCGGTTAATTCTGCAGTTCATATTCAACTCAACTCAATAATAAATATCTCAAAACCTTGTTGTAACATGGCAGGACTACCATCCCGAAAGACTTGGGAAGTTGTTCCTCCTCCATGTGCCTTACATATTTATGGCAGTGTGGAAGGTTGTATATCCATTTATCGACGACAATACAAAGAAGAAGGTTAGACTTGGAAATTCCCTGTTTTCATGCAAGCTAGCCAGCCACAGTCAAATATCATGCAATATGTCCAACTATACAATTGAAGCTTACCATCGCATGCATGAATTTTGTAACATCTCGGTGAACTAACCATTCTCTCCCCGCAGATCATATTTGTCGAAAACAAGAAAATGAAATCAACTCTGCTAGAAGATATCGATGAGAGTCAGCTTCCGGAGATTTATGGAGGCAAACTACCATTAGTTCCCGTACAAGACAGCTAATTAGAGCACTATTACTTGGGAAGTCCCTGTAGAACTAATCATGCACCTGCATTCATATATTTCTGTCAACCATTTCCATAGCGATATCATGCGGTAGAGATATTATGCGGTAAATTATTTTGAGTAATTTCCCAGAGTACCGCGTGACGTTGCCTACGTGATACTCCCAACCATTTCTGTAGCGATATTATGCGGTAGAGATCTTAATTATCATCCCCTTTTGTTAGGTGATGATTGGAAGACAAATAGCGATCCACATTATGAGATGGCAATCAATGTTTTACTTGCGGAGAGTATCACATGATAATGTCGCATGACTCACATGGTACTAGTGGTTGGGAGGAAGCAATAAGTGTTTTTCTATGAGGTCACGGGTTCCATTCCCACGGAATCCAAACATTCAAAACCGAGTGCCACTAGGATTTATGTCCGGCCGTTATCTTCAAAGCCCCAGAATTAATCGAGATGCCCGCAAACTGTCCTAGAGTTAGAGATGGAAATAGACCATGCATCTGCTATAAGGTAAGTTGAGTTGGAAATAGACCATGCACAAATTATCAAATACAGTAAGGAACAAGTATAACTACTTTATAATAGGTTCACGTTATGGAGTAAGAAATTATTAACCTTATCTGAAAAAATGAGAACAAGAGGTTGTTTGCTAATTGGTACGTCGAGGTGCGTGTAAATTAATTAATTTGCTTTTTCCTGAATTATCAACCAAAAACACTCGTGCAGTCGGCAAAAAAAAAATAAAAATGTTTAGAGAAGTTATTACTCAGCTCATTCATCTTGTGAGGATTAAAAAACTTAAATTATTCAAGATCGGCTCGTGTCCGGTTCTATTGTAGCTCATTTGAGACTAACTTGCTTCATAAGTAAGTTAAGTTTGGAAATATTTTTAAAACTCGTTACGTTATTAAACTAAATGCTTCATAAGTAAGTTAAGTTTGGAAATATTTTTAAAACTTGTTACGTTATTAAACTAAATGAGCTCAATGGAACCGGACACGAGCCGATCTTAAATAATCAACTATACTGGGCTATTTTAACAAGAGTGAACCTATTAAGAGCCCATTCCAGAACAGTTACACCTTCTTAAAAGATACTCCTTCTGTCCCAATTCACTTGTCCCAGTTCTATTCTAACTGGATAAAAAAATTAGTTATATCTTTAAATTTGTAATGAATTTTTTATCCAATATGGATCTTGTTTGATAAATCTTGATTTGTTTTATAATACAATGTTTTCAAAATTACCTAAAACATTATAAATTACAAGATATAATCAATTGAAAAGTAGCACGAACTCCCAAAAGTGACAATTAAATTGGGACGGAGGCCAATAGTACTCCATAAGTACTTATTTTATATTTTTAAACTCAAAAATAATGTAAATGAAAAATAAGTTTTCGATTTTTTTGCACCGTATTAAAGATCTCAATGAGATCTTTCAAATAATATTCATATTGCATATTTTTAGATTTCAATAAACCAATCATTTTTTAGCTTGAAATTGTCTTCTTAAAAAATAAATACTTATTTGACATTCGGAAATGGGGCCTAAATAGTATAGAGTTCTTCTAATAAAAAAAAAAAAAAAATAGGTTAGTTTAGAGTCTTCAGACAATAATATGACTTTTCATTTTCAGAAATTTAATGAGCTCAACAAATTGGTTGGCTGGTCACCACTTTATTTTGGGTCCACAACATTGAATACTCCTAGTACGGAGTACTTATTTCTTTTCTTTTCTTTTTTGTGCAAGGGAACATGCATGTGCATTCTTATGAATTTTTTCGCTCATAACTTTTTCCTTTATTTTTTATTTTTAGTAATTTTTTGTTTGATTTTTCATTGTAATTTTTAAGATTAATCATTCGTCTCAATGAGAGGAATTGAAAAAATATAAAAATATGGACCGATATTGAAAAAAGTTCATATAAAAAGACGCTTTAAAAGGGGAAAAAAAAAAAGGACAACTGTTTGATATTTTTTTCGTTTTTAGTGATTTTTTTTTCTTTTTGTCATAATTTTTTCTCTTCTTGTTGTGACGGATGATTAATCAAAAAATATTAGGCAAATCTAACAAAAATTTAAAAGAGACGAACAAAGCACACACAAAAAAAAAAAAAAAAAAGTTTAAGTAGCGAATGCTTATGACGAACCTAATCGTGTTTTGATTGTTGAAAAATGTACTTTCTTTCTCAGCGACACAATATTGATGACCTACCTAACTTGAAGGTTTTTTAAATCATTATTTGAAAGCTGATTTGTCTTAAATTAGCCGAAGAGTCATATTTTTGCCTTTTTTAATTTTCTCAACGTTGCGACAATTTTGAAGAAAAAAAGTAGTAATAAATTGACTAGATGAATTAAAAAAAAAATGAAGAAATCGACCAGAAGCTAACAAGTAAACTACAATCGGGAAAAAATTATGGAAATTTTTGACTTCCATTTTTTTATTGTTTGTAAACAAATATCAACTGACCATTTGAATAAAAAATTCTATAAGCAACGAATAAGTAAAGTATTTTATATACCTTTGGTCACATATATTAATTAGCTTGTAAGCGATACTAACTGACCAATTTGAATTTTTCTTTTTTTTTTTGACAAGGCCTTTGAATCTTGTGTTGCTTACAAAATTAACTACCTTAAAAAAGTGTTAAATTTAAATTTTATTTGTTTTATTATTGGACGGCTAACTCCAATCAAGTCGGATCGAGTAACAAAACATGCAGAGAGTTATAACTTTTCAATGACGAACTTAGGCCATGTTTCCACTAACAATTTTGGATAACAAGTTATGGCAATTTAGCTTGTCGTTTAGACTAAACAACAAGTTTCGCTCTCATTTACAACTTATTAGTTAGTAAAAATAACTTGACACTTTTCAACAACTCTCTCAACAAATTTAAAATTTTTCAACAACTTATTGATTACTGCGACACCCAAATTTTTACATTGCCTCAAAATAAATACGTCTCTAATAATTACAAGTCTCCAGAACAAATATATACACGGTGGCCCTACTATATAACGTACTCTCAAATAATGAGATTATAGTACTAAACTTTTTTAGTCGTTTTATATGACTAAATTAAGAAGGTTACATGAGGTGTCAATCAAAATAATGGAAACAATATATGTGTCATTAACGTACACTTAGCTTGTCAAGTGATCAAAAATCCCATCATGTGGTGTGTACTCCATGGAAGTTTCTACTAATTTGTCTACTAATTGATAGTATACCGTAGAGAAGGAAAAAGAACAAAATGAAAAACTAACTAAAATAAATAACAATAAGTACTTTATTATTTAAATTAAGAGTGATGTATTATGAGAGAATGATGTGTCTCATAAAACGAGAAATAAATATTTAAAAAAATAAAATCTTTACTGGAAACACTCCTAAAATTATATTTAAACTTGTTTATAACATCACAACTCGATTGAGTTTACACTTAAGCAATCTGTTGTATTTGAGTGGAAGTAGCTGCAAATGGTAGCGTGAATGCATATATAACAAGTTTAAGGTATATCCCAACGAATTTGGTCAAGTTAGCATGAAAAAATAATTCGTGTTGTCCTCCATAACGTTATGTTCAATTAGTTCTTTGAAACACTAGAGGGTTTATCTGGTTATTAACTTTAGGGCTCCGGAATCAGCTGAGGTCCATCACAAGCTGGTCCGGATATCCGGTTATAAAAATATATGGATTAGAAAACAAAATTTTGACGTATTTCCATAAGCAGGTGTTTTGAGAGAAAATCACGCAACCATGACCAAAAAGAAAAGAAAAGAGAAAAATAATAGTAATAAGCTTTCAAACGTAGTTTCGTCGACCAAATTTCTAGAAATTGACCCCTCGGTTTTTGTTTTGAATTTTCTTTCTGTTGAAATTTTGCATCGAGGATTGACCTCAACTAGTCCTCCACCGTTTATGGAAAAATCACAGCTTTTTACATTTCAACGGATGAATTGAAGGTTCAAAGAACTACCCTGTCTGCCTAATAAGTACCCACTAAGGCCATGTTTGGTTGCAAGGGCCCGACCTACTCAAAAACAGGAAAACGGAATTGGTTGCGTGATTAAGAAACATTAGGGAAAATCACGCATATTATCGCGTTCCGTGTTTCGTTAACAATTTTTTTTTTTGGGTAACTTTGGTTAACAAAATGTTAGATAAACGATTTGAGATAAGAACCATCATGGAGAATAACCTATATTATCATGTCCTCTGTTTGGTTAAGATCATCTCGGACTATTACTATCGCAAACTTAATATTTCTGTAAGTAATTTTTCTATTGATCCCAACTCCTCCTAGGGATTGAGCTCTCTCACATTCATTATGATGTTGTTTCGTGTCACATTACCTTAGTGTACTTTTCTTTCCTTATCGGGACACCTAAGTTAGATAAACGGTTCGGACAAATCCAATCTCACCTCTCTTTTTCAAGTATCAAGTAAACAACAAACATGGCCTTAATTACAATAGTCAGTAACCAGGAAAAGTAGCTAAACGTCCTACCGACTGTGGATGCCCAAAGGACCAGGCAATTATTTTGGGTGGTTGAAAATCTTGTTGTACTAAACGCCCTCTGCCATCAACATGGTTTTAATGCCCTCCAGTTGCCAAAAGGCCTAACTCACGAGAAATTTTAAAGTGTCGAGCGGGTATATTCCACGTGATATCTGTTCGGCGCATCCGAGCCGTCCAATACATTTTTGGACGGCTCGGATTGAAACCCTTTCATCCCAACACTTTCTCTCTCCAAATCCGAGCCATCCAAAAATGTAATGGACGGCTCGGATGCGCTGAGCGGGCACCACGTGGTACCCGCTCAGCACTGAAAAATTCTTCCTAACTCATGGAATACACATAAAAACTATCAGAAGAGAGCAGAGCTCTGTATCAGGTATCTATTTTTCCATACAAGAAACTGAATCATGGAGCAAAGAGGGGAGGTGTCCCTTAAGAAGAAAACTGAATCTGAAGAAACAACAGCAAAAGAAGAAGCAACAACTGATAAGAGAGGTGGGGAATGTGTCAATGGAAGCAGTAGTGCAGAGCAAACCAAGATTCTCCTCATGAGAGCCTTTGTTGAGAAACAAGATCCCTCTTCCAAGGTTCTCTCTCTCTCTCTCTCTCTCTCTCTCTCTCTCTCTCTCTCTCTCTCTCTCTCTCTCTCTCTCTCTCTCAGAAAATGGACACTGTTCTTTGAGCATCATGGGTATTAAACCTTGGTTTCCCTCACATCTGTGTACCCAAAATCTGCCTGCCTTGGAGTGATCATCGTAGTTGAACTCAACGTATTTGGGTACACAGGAAGAGTTTGAGTACATAATCAACCCCAGAGAATGGGCCTGGTGATCCCCTCATATGGTTCGATTCTCTTTGCCAGCAACTCTTGGGCCACCTCACCCGCACGCATAAGCGTGTGAAATGACTGCGGGAGAGACTATAAGAATTAGTCCGAGGTGCGCACGAGTTGATCCGAGACACCCTAAAAAAAAGAGTCTGAGATAGTCCACTGACATGATCTAACACATTGTTTGGGCAGAAACCAGATGCATCTGTCCATCCTAATTCCTAAATAAAGGTCAAGTACATAAAGGTGAAGTGCTATAATTCCTGTATCTATCTATACCATTCTGTCTTCTTTCTTTGGAATTTC
Source organism: Rhododendron vialii (assembly GCF_030253575.1). Lineage (NCBI taxonomy): Eukaryota > Viridiplantae > Streptophyta > Magnoliopsida > Ericales > Ericaceae > Rhododendron > Rhododendron vialii. The sequence goes on along the minus strand of NC_080564.1, from coordinate 30,956,478 downwards.
GTACGAATTTGTCTTGCCATTTTTTCTATGGTTTGTGCAAAGGGTGTCAGCTTAATGCTACCAGACCTCAATATGCCTTACACCCCCCTGAGGCCTGAGATTTTGAATTCCTTAAGTACAAATATCTTTAAACCTCGTAAATCATACTAACTCGCACTTTGGCAACTCCGGCCTATTCCTGTGATTATAGAAGAACGACACTATCGCTCAAGCCATATCTACTTTCCTCTTCAACTGTGCGGTGGTTAAACTGAAATTTGAACCATAAGATTCCAACGATTTATTTTAAGCAAAATCAATCCAGATAGTGTGGAAAAACTCTTGGTGGTACATACAATCTTCTCGTCCTCCTAGCTGGATCTCGTAGGGCTATCGAATCCCCGATATCTCTGATCAAATAAGCCTTGTTTCGTTTTTATTTTGTGATGTAACTTTAGTGTTCGGGGCCTCCGGGCCTGAAATACTAGTTTTGGATAGGCTAACAAAGGCAGATTAGTGTTGGGCAACAAAACCAAACACATGCACGGAATAGCACGAAGAAGAATCAAGCAGACACAAAGATAGATGGGCGAGAATGCTTAAATCAACGGCTCACCGGTTTTGACTGTAATTTTAAACGTGGAAGAAGAGTTAGAAAGAGGAAACTGGGGATAGCAACATTATGTGCTGCTAGGCTTTTGCAATAAGCAGAATTTGGCACCAATCAAGTTTTTCAAATCGAACAATTGAGCACCTGCATCTCCTCCTCTTGGGCTTTAGCTCATTCCACTATCATCTACTCTTTACATCTCTCTCTCTCTCTCTCTCTTCACAATGATTTTAACAACCTTCGTTAACGCCACAATTGTTCTTCCTCAAGCATCTTAGGTTGCTAACAAATACTCATTCAGAATGGCTTCTATGAAACCTATTCAAGCATTTACTATTCCAACACGGTAAACATTACCATGTAAAGTGTAAAGCCATGACAGTATATAACAAGCAGAAAAAAGAAATTATATGGTTTCATTGGGAGCTACATTCTTCATATACTGGATGAGATATCACTTATGATGTCAAATATTCCTCAATTTGGATCTGCAGGATGTTAACGATTATATGATCAGAAGGTTTCTCCGTGCTCGTGATCTGGACATAGAGAAAGCTTCTGCTATGTTCCTTAAGTACCTGAAATGGAAACGGACATTTATCCCTACCGGTTGCATATCTGCGTCAGAGATCACTACCGACCTAGGACAGAGCAAGGTGTTTACTCAAGGGTCGGATAAAACAGGACGTCCGATAATGGTCGTCTTTTCTGGAAGGCATTTCCCCAGGAAAGGAGGTCTAGAGGAATTCAAACGTATGTTCCCAACTGAATTTTCTTGATGATTAGATTATGATGGGATTTTCAGATATTGAAGTTTCAGTTCTGGGAATATTTTGAAAAAATAAATAATTGTCTTTCACTTGTTTGCGAATTATAACTGTTTTTTTTTAAACGACATTTTAGTTGTTTTTGAAATTCAGTTTATTAAGCTGAGTTGGAACAGCTATTGGTTAATAGACTGAGTAACCTCTTTTTTATACAGGTTTTGTGGTATTTTCTCTCGAAAAAGTTTGTTCTAGGTACTCTCTCTCTCTCTCTCTCTCTCTCTCTCTCTCTCTCTCTCTCTCAGATATTGCAACTACTTTAAAAAAAGAACTCATAACATAGCCTAATTTGCAGAAAAGATACGATGTCACTTTGATTTTCAGGATGCCAGAAGGACAGGAAAAATTTGCTGTTATTGGTGATATGGAAGGATGGGGATACGCAAACAGTGACGTCCGTGCGTACCTGGGAGCTCTTACCATTTTGCAGGTTTAGTCCTCCACCATATATACCTGTTAATTCCGCAGTTCATATTCAACTCAACTCAATAAATATCTCAAAACCTTGTTGTAACATGGCAGGACTACTATCCCGAAAGACTTGGGAAGTTGTTCCTCCTCCATGTGCCTTACATATTTATGGCAGTGTGGAAGGTTGTATATCCATTTATTGACGACAATACAAAGAAGAAGGTTAGACTTGGAAATTCCTGTTTTCATGCAAGCTAGCCAGCCACAGTCAAATATCATGCAATATGTCCAACTGTACAATTGAAGCTTACCATCGCATGCATGAATTTTGTAACATCTCGGTGAACTAACCATTCTCTCCCCTGCAGATCATATTTGTCGAAAACAAGAAAATGAAATCAACTCTGCTAGAAGATATCGATGAGAGTCAGCTTCCGGAGATTTATGGAGGCAAACTACCATTAGTTCCCGTACAAGACAGCTAATTAGAGCACTATTACTTGGGAAGTCCCTGTAGAACTAATCATGCACCTTCATTCATAAATTTCTGTCAGGCAATATTTCACCTGCCTCATGCTGTACTAGACCATTAATAGGTATTATATTGTTGAGATTCAAAGTAAAACCATAGACAAATATAATGTGTTAGCCTTATGTTGATCAGCCACGCATATATTGTTGGAGGGTTGTATCAGCTATTCAAATTTATCAGCTAAATTGGAAAGATTTCAGTATGTTCTAAGTAGAAGCTCCGGGAAACGAAAGGAGCTGCAGACATTTTAGCTATCTTCAGGTATCCTGTGACTCTGGATCAATATTGTGGTGGGGTTAATCCATTTTCACTTTCACAATGCACAGTGATGGCATCACCAGGGGGGTAAATTTTTGTGCTCGTAGCATTACCCAGACGTGTATGGTTTCTTTGCTGGCACCACCTGCTGGGAGGTCCAACACTACAGCCACTATGTCCCAGAGCATGCTAGAAGCACAACCCTCAACATCAATTACATATGGAATAGTATTCAGACAACCCACAATATGATCTGAAACACCATACGATGATCACTACTAACGGTACACTACCCTGTCATAACCTGATTGAAGAAAACTAGCTCTGAATTGGAGCTGTCTTAATAATGTGAACAACCATTTGCAAACACTATAGGGTGGCTTGCTGATCAAACACTTTGAACTGCAGATGCTAATGACCAATGATCATTCATGACATCAAAAATGGGAAGCTAACCAGTTTACCCTTTAAGGATGAAATCCTCAAGCACGGTTTACACACCACACGGGATAAGTTTTGATAGGCAGGATGGACTAAATAAGTCAGTGTAGTAAGGCTGAGGATTGCTGGTATAGAAACACACACACACACTGTGATGCACATTAAACGTAATAGAGATGTGTAGGATTTTCTCCACGAAATATATATTTCACAACATGTAAAAAATCAACTTCTTCAGAAAGCAACTCTTTCGACGGACATGTAAAACCTTGCTGAATGCCTTTTACAAACAATTTTACAACTCTGACTCTAATCAATATGTAGAACAAAACTATGGAAACTATATTCTTGCTCATTAGCTGGAAATTTTCCAAGAACTTCTAGTTTAGAAAGAAGTAAGGGACTATGGGAAAGAAATTCCGAGTCAAGATAGAATGCTCAGCAATTATCTACAAAAAAAAAAACTAGGAAACAACACCACAAACACATATCAGGATCAACCATACAAAGCACAGTTATTAGCAACCTTGAGGTTCCTTGGGGCATCTTGTGTGGCTTCATTTGGTTCCATCTGCATTAGCTTCAACGATGAACACCCTTGAATCCCAATCATGCCAAAAATATTGTCCCTACTCGACTGTGCTTATGATCTAATTTCAGCAGGTGCTATTCCCCCGTATTTGGCATCATGGGTTCTGCTTATATAACCACAGTACCAAACCCAAATGATAGCATTTGGTCACTGAAAAATAACTTTGCAAGTATTAAATGTTGAGTGCTCATAACTTGCGACTGCAGCAGTACAAAGATTCACTGCAGTTCAGAAGCCGAAATCTATCACTTTGTTTACATCTAGATCTCCTTCGAAAATCCAATGATGAACCTATTGCCTTTGTTGCATAGGATTAGTGTAAGCATTCCAAATGTCAAATTAAGGTGCTTCATTTTATCAAAGTATCTCAAATTTGGCTACCAATAATCTCCACAAGTACATACACCACCCTCAAACCGATGGAAACGGATCCAGTCCCTCACAACTATAACCCTGTATAGTATCTTTGAAACCACTTTCATCCAACAATGACAGTCAAGACAAGTCCGGAGGTTTTTAGTAATCTGGATCGCCGTACCAGGGCTACTTTTCAAGATCCCATATGCTAATGCCAGTTTCTCGCTGTGGTAATTCAAATTTTCCTCCTTTTCCTCATCAGAAACATCCATCAATACCAGCTCTTTTGTAGGAATAAATCACTCCATTTTGGTCATCCGAATCAATCCTTCCAGCACCTTGTATATTGCCTCTCTTTCCAAGTGTGATTGATCTCCAGCTTTGAATCGATGAATGACACCTGCCATCTCAATCCAACTCTTTCCACTATTTTTACGAACTCCATTCTTTTTCATTGTGTCTCTCACTCTCTCAGCACTATCCCACTTGTTTGCAGAACAATAAATATTTGACAGTAAAACATAATCCTCACTCTTAAGTGTTTCAATTTTATTAATAGCAACTTCGCCCATGACGGAATTCTTCTGAGTTCTACAAGCACTAAGAAATGCCCTCCAGATAACAACATCAGGCTCCATTGGCATTTCTTGAACTATAGCATAAGCTTCATCTATACAGCCAGCTCTACCCAAGAGATCAACCATGGCTCCATAATGCGCAAGCTGTGGCTGAATTGCGTAACTACTCATCAAATCAAAGTACTTGCAACCCAGTTCAATCAACCCACAATGGCTACAGGCAGTGAGAATTCCGACAAAGGTTATACGATCAGGTGAAACCTTTTCCAACACCATACGCGAGAACAGTGCAATGGCATCTAAAGCAAGCCCGTGAACTGCTAGACCTTTAATCATAGCATTCCAAACAGATACGTCATTTCTCTGAATAGTTTCAAAAATCTCTTTTGCAGTTTCAATTCTTCCACATTTTGAGTACATATCTATAAGTGCAGAACCCAATATGTAATTTATTGCAATTTGCTTCTCAATTAGTAAACCATGTATCCATTCAGCACGATCACGGCCTCCTAGTTGCGCACACCCTTTAATAACAGATGCAAAAGTAAATGCATCAGGTTCATTATTTAAGCTCAACATCTTCTTGAATATCCTTAAAGCCTCCTCAAAACGTCCATTTTTCACAAAACCGCCAATCATTGAGTTCCATGAGACTACATCACGGATTGGCATGTCATCAAATACCTTCTTGGCAATATCAATTTCTCCCATCTTCATAACAGCCGCAATAATCACATTGGCAGAGATCAGATCAAAGTCCCAACAGTGAATTTCTTTGAGAAGCTGACTGACAAGATTGGAGCAACCACAAGATACGTATACTGATATGAGAGACGATATGAGAGTTTGATGCATTCCATAGCCAATTTTAATCATTCTACCGTGTGTTCCAGTTGCAGCTCTTAAATTAGAAGAGAGTTTGCATGTTTCAAGATTATGGACGAGCGCCTGATGATCTGAAATGACTGTGCCATTAAGGAGAATCACTTTAAGGGGAGACAAAAAAGCTTGATATGCAAACTATATTCAACAAAACAGTGTGAATCTAAACAGAACCATCGGAAAAAGAGTCAAGACCTGTGAAACAGTATAATAAAATTATATTTGTGGAAGAAACTATGACAATGCTTGTGTGCAACGTTTGAAAACAAAAATACAATAGAGAATGGAATTTTTTTTATCTATAAACTATGTTGAACAGATTGTTCTCAACGGATGAACTACCCTTGCTCAACACTCCACGAATAGCTACGGGAATGAAACCTTGTCCGGGAGGTATAACTGTGTACAAGAATTTTCCCTCGTAATTCAAGTTATACTGTATGCCAAAAACTCTCATAGTATGTGTCAAATACTGTGTGCCAACTTCTACTCGCCGTTTGATTCTAGAACCTTTTGCTTTCTGTTTTTCACATTGACCTACTTTTTTTGTGTTTTACCAAACACAATGGAGTTATTGGCAAGAGATACAAGCCAAATTAGGTCCAAGATAATTATTTTCAAACTGCTTTCCATTTTTTTCCCCAGAAGATACAAGCGAAGTTAGGGCGTTAGCAAGTTAGCATGAAGCATAGCTCAAGTGGTTTGGTTATACACTCATACTCTAGGTTTCAAGGGGAGGCTTGGAGTTCGAGCCCATGGAAAAGCATCGAATGCTCGGTTGTGGTAACGGTAACCTAACACTGTATAAAACTAGGATGCAGGGTTTTAAACCAATACAAATACCCCCATTTTTTAGGGTACAGAGTCAGTAGAATCTCAATAGAGTACAAAGAAACACATGGAACCAGTAATTTGGATAACTTAGAATTCCATAAGGTAGCTCAAAGACACAAACTTTCCTATCCAACTTATATTGTCAAAGTGAATAAAACCACCAAAATTTCGAAAAGTGACATATACAGCAGGTGCCAATGAAAAATTACACCTCAAATTCAAAGCAAGTTGAGAGAGAGAGAGAGAGAGAGAGAGAGAGAGATGACCTGAATCTGATATATGAAAAGGTGAAATTGTTGTGGAATTACTGTTGCTGGCTATAACCTTCCCCATTGCTGTGTTGTTCCGACGGCATGAAGATGATGAAGAAGAGGCAAGTCTTTTCACAGCAATTCTCATCATTTGCGTCTCTACTGTATCGATTGGGAATCAGAATCATTACTCTGGTGACGAAATTTGATGACGCTGAATTTTTCACATTTTTTCTGCTGAAGGTTTTTCCTTTTTTTTTTTTGAAATTTATAAATACAACTGCGAATTTACTTCATATAGCATTTTACTAACTTAAACCACAAATCTTATAAAAATTTGCTATCATGCAACCACAAAATAGTTGTGAACTTCCGAAAGTATCCTTCCCTCCTTCAACCAAGTACTTCGGCCAAAAATTTCAAAACATCCGCTCTGTTTTCTGAAACTCACTTCTGAAAACCACTGGCTCTGAAAACCCTCCCACCCCTCCATTCCCCTCCGCTCCACTTTTGAAACCCACCCAAACCACCACCACCACCATTCCCTTCCCCCTTCTTCCCGCTCTTCTCCCTCACTGCCTCCGTTGTCTCCATTGTCGAAGCACCACCGCCACACAACAGCAAGCACACCACGGTGGCATCACTACCATCACCATCATCGTCCGACCCAACTCCTTAAAAAGGTAATTTTGGAATCCCTAACTGATACAATCAGATATTAGAACTTGATGTTAGGTTTTCTGCTCAATTATTAGAGTCCGAAAATCTGGTGCCATATTTAGACATATGAACTTGAAATTTTAAATTTATTTTAGATGTTTGAAATTGGTTTCTGTGACAGATGTCGAACTTAAGAATCTGATTTTTTACTCTTATTTTAGATGTTTGAATCTGAAATAAATCCCCTTTTGTTTCGGAACTAGGTAATTGAAAATTATTGTGGTTCCTCTATGTTCGTTATATAGGTTTCTAATGAACTGTAAATAACTTTGCACACCATGTGTTCGTTGAAATTCCTAAGAGAAAAACCAATGTAGAAAAGAGGACTAGTTGATCCGACACGTACATATTACCTTTTGGAAGAGACTCCATTAGCAGATGCTTCATTATTTTTTTCCTGTAATCATATTAAGACTGTCCAAAGTTCCCTTAGATCTTTTGATCGGTAGTTTTTCCTTCCCCTCAGGCAACTTCCCATCTGCTTCTTGGCATGTGTTCAATAGTGCCTTAACCTATCAAACTTTATATGCTTTTCTGTCATATTATGCTAAGATGAAAACAGATACATCTTGAGGATTAAAAACTATATATGTCCATCATTGTAATTTCGCACTAAAAGAAAGCTTTTTGTGAGTGAGCCCTTTTTTTTTTTTTTTCCCTTTTCTAAGTTTCATATGAGAGCTTCATTTTCATGAAGAGACAAGTCCTCAGCTTAGGCCATGCAATTAATGTCCTCCTGTCCACCAACAATTATAAAATCATGGCCATCGTGCACAACTTCTAAAGCCTTGTTATAATCTTCAGTGGTACCCTTTCCTAATTATCTCAGTTTGAATACAATACTGTGAAAAGATGAAGCTCAAGGTATTGTCAACAAAATATTTCTCCAAAACAAAGGTTCTTATTTAATTCACAAGGAGCTACGTGACTGTCCAACTTCTCATGGGTTTCAGCCTAGAACACATCCTAGGTTGGAAAAACACAAGGAAGGCAAAAGAATCCACAACGTCATGCAATCTACAGATGCATTGTGCATAAGATGGATTCACAGACGATATCCACATTCAGAAATTCAAAGAATAATGAAAGTAAACAATAGAGCAGTAAGATACGAAGTGTAATGGTATGAAGGCAATAGTATTGCCTGCGAGTTTCATATTCTTTATTTTTTCCTTTTCATGGTATGACACTTATATGCGCAAACTTTTTTTTGGGCAACAAATGAAGGCCTTTTCCACTTTGGTACTAGGTTTTCTGTGTTTCTTTCTTATGATATTCTTCCAAGAATGAGTCTTATTTGCTTGCACTGTGTGAGATGTTCTATCATTTAGATTTTTGAAAATGATTTTTTTGACAGAAAATGAAAAGGAATCCATGTGCTAAAGGTTGATTGCTCTTAATTGGTGAATACAGAAAAATGAAGAGGACTCGTCCTACTATTTCAGCAAGGAAGAGGAAGGCTAACCAAACTTTAACTTCAGAAGTTGGAGAAGTTGGAGGGAAAGGACGACGACAGAGGCAGAAGAAGGTTGTCATAGAGGCTAGGGAGGAGGAGAACAGGCCTGAGGTAGAGCAACAAGTGAAGGAGGATGCTATAAAGGCGGAGGAGGAGGCCAGGCCCGATGCACAGGCAGAGGAGGATGAGGCCAGGCCCGATGGACAAGCGGAGGAGGAGGCCGGGCCCGATGCACAGATGGAGGAGGAGGCCAGGACCGATGCACACATTGAGGCGGTAGAGCCAGAAGCCGAGCGACATGAGGACGATGCACATACCGAGGCTTCGATTGTACGCAGAGGGCGAAGGGGAGGGCGACAACAGAGGCAGAGGCATGATGAGGTTCCGGTTGGTCCAGAAGTTCCAAGCTTGTTAAAGGATTTCAGGAATCATGTTGCAGCTGATATTTGGAATGGTAGGGAACGACAGTTGTTGAAAATATATAACCACTCGCGTTATCTAAAAATTTGGGAGCTACCGACAACCAATCGTAGGTTCATGGGTAGAGTTACAGCTTCAGGGTTGCTTCCACTCGCTCAAATTACTTACAAGTATTGCAACAAGGTGTTAGTGTCTTCATTTGTGGAGAGGTGGCACCCAGAGACAAACAGCTTCCACTTTGGGTTTGGGGAGATGACCATTACACTAGAAGACGTGTTGTATCTTGTTGGGCTCCCAGTTGAGGGGTTAGTTGTGCATGTAGAGGTTCATAGTAGGGAGGATTGTGTTGCTCTTGTGCATAGATGTCTTGGTGTGACAATGGATGAAGCGAGTGACGTTGTTTCTTGTGGTGGTGTTGAATTGCACTGGTTGAAAAATAAATTCATGAATGTGGGAAATGATGCCACGGATGAGAGGGTGGATTATTGTGTACGGGCTTTCTTGTTGTACCTTCTCGGGACCACACTATTTGTGGACAAGACTGGAATTAGGGTGAATGTTTCCTACCTCGCTCTTGCAATGTTCAGACTGGAATTAGGGTGAATTGTACTTTTTATAATTGGGACATGAATTTTATAGATTTGGGACATTAATTTGGACACGGATACGGACACGTTAAACTTGCAATGTTCACATGGATTCTGGATTACTAAATATATGAATTATGTGTACTAAAATGCAGGCATGGATTCAAGAGCATTTTCCTATGTTCCAACATGCTATGAATGCAAACTATACGGAGGAACTACCACGGGCAGCATGCTGGCAAAGTCGTCGAGAGGCTAAGTCGGCCACCACAATCCGCTACCGTGAGATGTTGGACGATGTGAAAGCTAGTCAGGTAACTAGAATACATACTTGTAAATTTTATTGAACAAATCTTTCAACTTATGCAAAATTTGGTGGGCAGGTGGTTTTTGACCCGTACAGAGAACGTAGGCAAGTTGTGGCAGCTATAGCTTTATACACTGGCTGCATCTGCTGCATGATCGTCGTTGAGCCCTACCAACCGGACAGAGTTTTAAGGCAGTTCGCCCTTGTGCAGTTAGTCCCTGGGCCTCCATTAGCCCCGTTGCGGGGTACTAGAGGATCTACGTCTGCTACCTACAATGTGGTGTACGAGTATACAGATGCTCTTTTGCAAAATTGGCGTGACCATATGCTGCGTGAGGACAAGCGAGTTCCGATTACACCTGGAATCCCTTGGGAGTCACACCATAACTACCTTCCGTGGTTTAGGAGGGTCTCACACTTGAAGGTGACACGTGGTCGTGGAGATGAGCATAATACTGAGAGTGCAGAGGAGCGGACTGCAGCGGCTTTGGTCCTTTTAGACAATTGCTTGAGTGAAACACATATTTCCCCGTTTGACATGAAAAATACGCTTCGTGAAGTGCAGAGGATTTTGAGGGGCCAAGATGCTGCGCACCCTAGCACACCAAGCCCTAGCTCGGGTAGTATTTTCACTAGGCACTCTCGGCGCAACCAATTCACTTGACACATGGTCTATGGTGGATTAACTTTTGTTTTATTATGGATGAGTAGTACTATATTTTGTTCATGAGGGGCATATTTTGGACTAGTTGGCCGTGGTAGTTCTCAATGGATGTTATTTATTTTGTGTATTATCTGATGATGTGGTAGGATATCGAGATTGGCGAATACTATGTTCAATTTCTTGGTGCCATGTTTTTTGGAAATATGAAAATCATAGGTTGATAACAAATATGTTGCTAATATATGTTTGCTTATTCGTGTATTTGACAATTGCTTGCGGGTACAGGTTAGCAGAAAATTAAATAAATAGACGGCTGCCAAATTTGTTTTTCCAACATTCAGATGTTAAAATTTGAAACTTCATGTAAATCTCAAACACTAGAGTATGAAAATGTACCAACATTTCAGATTCTAGAAATTGAACCCAACCGAAGTCTTTACCAACATACTTTCAATTTGTAGAACTCGAAATATGACATCAACTTCATACATTAGAATGTGATAGTCCTTGAAATTTCAAATTCTAGAGTATGAAGTTGTAGCAACATTTCAGATTCTACAAATTGAATCCCACCCATTCTTTACCAACACAATTTCAATTTCTAGAACTCAAAATATTACACAAACTTCATACATTATAGTATGAAAATCAGATTAAATTTCGTGCTCTAAAGTTTGAAGTAATACCAACATTTTAGATTCCAGAAATTGAACTACATAATCTGAAATACATAAATTTTACCAACCTAGTCTATTTTGAATATCTCCGCAGTTGCCACACTGGTGCCTACTCTTCGTAAGGCATTGGTGATTTGATAAGAAGACGAGCACCACGTGAAAAACAGATACTATGAGGTGGCTTATGTCTGGCATGATCATCAAATAAAAAGTGATAATAATTATGGTTTGAAATTAGAATTTCTTTGCTGACGAAAAAATTTGGGACGGAGGAAGTACTTGAAATGACCTCCAACTTTCCTTTCACGGATCCAAAACTATATACGAATATGAAATTGAAGAACAAAATCAGAAATTAAAGTATGAAATTTTTTACTAATTTTGAATTCATCAGATTGAACTATTTCTCAAATTTCATGTACTAGAGTATGATTGTAAGTGGTTTTTCAAACTCTACAATCTGAAAGTTCTTGTCTGACTGCCAACATTCATCCATAAGTATCAGACTGCCAACATTCATCCATAAGTACCAAAATACGTACAACTACAAATTGTCAGATATTAGGATCCAAAGTGCAATCACCATTCTAAAACAAAATAGAAGCACAAAGTATAAGATACTTTTGACAAATAAAAATGCCTAATCCACATCGATGACCTCCTTTGTTGCAACGTCATTGCCAATGATCTCCTTGAACTTTTGAATGGCCTTGACATATGGTACAGCCCAATTTTTTGCTATAGAGTCACAATAGATTGTCCAAACACTTCTGATGGCATTCATAAGCGCCAACTCCCTATCCGTGACGATAACAACCCGAAGTGCATCAGCATCCATCATGCCCTTTAACTTCTCCAACACCCAAGTGTAGTTTTCCGCCTTTTCACACTCAATGAAAGCAAAGGCTACGTTAAAAGTCAACTCCGTACATGTTACGCCAACAATTTGCAGCAATGGAAACTTGTACCTATTTGTCTTGTACGTGCAATCCATCATTAACACTCGAGGGAAAGCACGTAACATCTCGCCAGCGCAAGGGGGAGCCCAAAACAAGTCCGTAACATAACTAAAATGTTGTAGTCGAGCCATTAGATGTTGCATTTGAGTTCTCCCAGCTTTCTCTATCACTCCGTACTTATGTCGTGCATTGTACACATGTTTGATTGTCGTGACGTTCGAAGGATCATTGCCCTTTAACTGACTTAGAATTTGTTTGGGTTTAACCATAGAGACTGACAAATCCACCAACATGGCAGTTTGCTCCGCCGACAACCTTCCAGGATAAGAATGCCCCTCCAAGTACACCGCTAGGGGATGATTGTGAGTGCCATTGTGGACAGAGATAGTCCAACCATCATTGCCCTTTACACCTTTCAATAGAAATGGGCATTCAATTTTCTTTGTGCCCGTGGAACGCGTCGTCCTTTTCTTCACAGCTACCTCCTCCCCCAAAGACTTCTTCACAAACTTCCTATACTTCCCGCTCCTTTCGCATGAAAACCTCAATCCTTGGTTTGCGATTCTTAATAAACTTCTCCGAGGCCTTAATGATAATGACAAAGCCGTATCGTTTACCCGTAGATCTTGTCCACTCTACTAATTCTTTCTCGGACAAAAATACCTGTAGAAAGATTAAAAAAATATTATCATAACCCGCACCATAAGGTTGCACATGAAAAAAAACTTCATGGTTTGAAACACTCACCTTGTCCGTTGTGAAATGCTCCGTATAATCATATAGTGTAGGAGTGGGAGTAGGATTAGTTGCGGGTCCTATATGACTACCAAATGTTGAAGTGTCATCCTAGAACACCAAAAGAAAAACCAATTAAACACACTCTGCACAATATTCGAACTCTAAAGTTTAAAATTTTGGCAGAATTTCAAATTTTAGAATATGATATTATCGGCAAGTTTCGAACTCTAGAGTTTTAAATTTTGTGATAAGTTCAAGTTTTAGAATATGATAGAAGTTTCAAACTCTAGAGTTTGCAAATTTAGCATAATTTTGAATTTTAGAATCTGAACACATCAGGACAAAACCAGTTTAAAAATGGGGGAGTGATTGTTATCTACAATATTCAAACTCTAGAGTTTGAAATGTTGGCATAATTTCAAGTTTTATAATCAGACAATCATGCCAGACCCAGATTTAAAATGGAGGAGTGATTATTGTCGACAAGTTTCGAACTCTAGAATTTGAAATTTTGGCAGAATTCCGAGTTTTAGAATATGATATTGCTGTCAATTTTCAAATTCTAGAGTTTGAAATTGTGGCATAATTTCAATTTTTAGAATATGATAATGTCGGGACAGAACCAGACTAAAAATGGAGGAGTAATGAGTTACCTTGTGCTGTGATTTTGGCTCTGAAACTACAACATCCATGGCTCCCTCTTCTTTGTCAACTTCCATTTCCATTGCACAACCTTCCAATCCCCAATCAAAATGCACGTTGCTCCCATATGTTGGGTTCAAGACTTCTTCTTTATCAATGGAGGGAGAGGAAGCAATGGAGATTTCCATTGAGAGTTAGGAGGTGTGAGACGAAAGTTTGAAGGCAGATGTCGACTGGATTTATGGTGGAAGGTGGGAGCTCAACAATGGTGGTGGCCTGGAATGGAACCAAAAGATTTCCCCCGGAAGGAGATAGGAAAAAATGGAGGGAAACGTGGGTGGGTTATGGGGTGTATGTGTTTTTTATGTGGTTATATGTTTGTGGTTGTATGTAATAAAAGTAGGGGCATTTTTGTCCATTTTTATAAGGGCATTTTTGTCCAAATATTATTTACTTAAAAACAAGTTACATGCAGTAAATTCGCAGTTGTATTTAGCAGCACCCTTTTTTTTTTATCCGAGTTCTCTCTCACTCTCTCTCTCTCTTTGCTGATGGTGGAGAGAGACGAAAGGGGAGAAGGCATTGTGGGCGGGCCGGCCAGACTAGGCCCAGATCAACTGGGAAGAATATGGCGAGATGGGCCAAGACGTTTAGTAGGCCTCAAGCAGACGGGCCATATTAGGGCCTGATCCACCGGCATTGTCGGGCTGGGCGAAGTCTGCAATGGGACTGATCTATCAATGCTAACAGATACTGCCTCCGTCCCAAATTGTTCCTCCTGTTTCACTATTTGGGACCTTGAAAAAATTTGTCTATACTTTTAATTTACATTGATATTTTTTTACAGGTCTCAATTAATTTTGTTAAACATAAATGTTGAAATCATAGAAAACAAAATAGATTGTGAGTTATAAACAATTGTTTGAGTCGCATGACTGCCCAAAAAGGAACAACAGTTTATTGACATATGGAGTTTGATTGTGTAGTTCGCCTGATTAACATGTAGCGTCCGTTTGACATGAAAGTATAAGGTTCAAGTAGGAAAAGTAGAAGTATCAGTTTAGATGGAGATAACGTCTGATCCCTAAAAATACACAACTATAAGAATCAAACGCATGTAATTTTAGGATCACATAACCACCATATAAAGGATCCTAATCCCCTAAATATCTCAATCAAAAATCCTATAAATATGGCACCTAGCACCTTAATAAGAGGTTCACAATATATATATATATATATATATATAGTTAATTTAATCGGTGGAGGGTCCATGCCCATGAAAAATCTTATGCAGGGAAAGACGCGTAATCTGTTACTACTATTTTATTTGTCAAAAATGGTCCGTTGGACATAATCGGCATATTACGTTAATAATCCGTTCCTCTAAGGTTTCTATTTTTTAAGCACTTATTTTTTGCTTTACAAGACAGCCAGATCATGCTCTCATAATATATCACCTTAATTCAAAAAATAAATACTTATTTAAATTAGTAGAACGCACATAAATGGAGAATTCTATAAGAACGGTGTTTCCTTTTTGTGTCGACAACTTTGAAAAGAAAATGCAAGAGAAACTTGAGTGAGTTGTTCCTCATTTACCCCCTCCTTTTCTTTTCTTTTCTTTTCTTTTTGTGTGTCCGGGTCAAAGGGGAAAATGAATAATCATTAACTCGACATGGGGCACAAGACGGGCTCGATCTCCTATGTTTCGAAAATTTATGTACGGAGGAATTTTTCTGCCATTAAATTGTGTGTGTGTTTTTTTTAATATTTTAAATTCAACGGCAGAAAAATCTTTCAGCTCATAGGCACATATAGGGGTGTGCACGGATCGGGAGGGTCGGGTTTGGCCCCGACCTGACATGTTGGGTAACATCATTTCTGGCCCCTTACCGAACAAGTATTAAGAACCGTCTGTAAGCCCGATTTTTTTACTTCGGGTCAGGTCCGACCAAAACCAAATTAATCTATATGAATTGGTTTGGTTGGGTAAGAAACACAGCACCCCAAATCGAAATCTGATTTTTAACCAAAAAAATAAACCCTTGTCCGACCGAACCACATGTTTGGTCCCGTCCGAGACCCTTCGGGTCGGGTCGGGTCGGGTTACGGATTTTTTGCACACCCCCTAGTCACGTAGGGATTTGGGTCCGTTGTACGAAAAGGAAAACGGACAAAGCAAAGAAAAGAAAAGGCCAAAGCAAATTTGAGGAATTGAGAGCAGCTTCTTCATCACTGACCCCCCCGCCCTTTGCCTGCTTATGCAAAAGTCTCTCTTCTTCTATATCTATATTATATTATAAGCTAATTTTTTCGTTTTTATTCAAAAAAAATTAGATTTCGGTCAAAAAATTTTACTTTTTAGATTTCTTTTATCGTGAGGATGCAATAATCTCCAAAAAATTGACAATAAGCTAACTGATAAGAAAAAAATTTGAATAAGGACAAAAAATAAGCCACTTTGACTTATTTGTCCGAACACCCTGTACCAACACTGATCAGGCAGCCAGCCAAGCTGCAAGCAGACAAAAAATCTCTAGCACTCCCGTACACTGCGTCGACAGTGACGTGTCGACTGCTGATTCGTTCAGTTCATAATCACTCTCTCAGGTTGACCAAATTGAATTTAATTCACCTCTTTTTTGTTTTTTTTGGAGCGGTTTAAACTTCAAATTACTACCACTACTAGTCTAGTAGTAGTACACTGTAGTAGAGTGTGTTCTCGTAAATATTCTTCTGATTATTTTACACTAAATAAAATTGTAATGAGATTTTTTAAATAATAAAAGTCATAGTATTAAATTATTTATGGAGGCGAAAAAAAATTAATGATAGTCTCAGTAATGAAAAATAGCAGCGGGGTCTCTTCCTCATCCTCTCTCTCTCCTCGAACCCGAAGAAGCGTTTTGGGGGGAACGAAGACCCAAGCCTAAAGATTGTACTCCTATGAAGCAAGTAGTAGTTATATTGAATTTTTTTACATTGGGGTAAAGATGAAATGAGAAATAAAGGTGCTTATTATTAATTACAATGAGAAATAAAGGTGCTTATTATTAATTACTACTATCATTGAATAAGGAAAGAAACAATTCAAGAGCAAAACAAATTATCATCTCACATTTTTCCTAATTGGGATCATAACTGTTCACAACAACAATGAAATATGAAGAATGAAAGTAGTGGCAGAACCAGAATTTTCTCCTAAGGTATGCCACACCAGTGCAAATATGGTTTTTGGATACAAATTATGGCGCACGACCGGTACAACACAAAAAAATTATGGCGCACGACCGGTACAACACAAAATTCATATGCAAATTATACTAGTATTGCATTGATAGGGGTGTTTTTAGAAAAAACTTTGGACTACAAATTATTATATTTTGTCATGTTGTACTCACACGAACCCACAATTTCTTCCTCTTGATTTTTTTTCCTATTTTTCTCCTCTAATTTTTCCTTTTAAACAGCGCCCCCCCCCCCCCCCCGAATATCATCTACAACTTATGAATTAGGGGAAACAACCTAATATTTTTGGACAACAAGAAATTATCCATAACTTTTTGGTTAGCGGAAACACCCTTGATGAAGACAAACAACTTATTTAATTTTCTTCATATTTGTTAGTTTTTCTTCAATTTTTTGTGAATTATTGCTTCGTCATGACAAAAAATAATCTAAAAGGTAAGAAATTACGATCAAAACTCAAATTTTTTGAATAAAGACGAAAAGAATTGGCTTATTTTTGTCTTTATTAAGTAAAAAAGAAGTTGGATTTCGATCATAATTTTTCACTTTTTAGATTTATCTCATCATGACAAAGTAATAATTCATAAAAAAAAAAAACTAACCACTACGAAAAATAAAAAATAAATATTTGGCTTATTAGACCGGCCTTATATTCTAGCCCCAATGGTTAGTTTGGTTGGCATGGATTTACTTCCCACACTATTGATCAGGTCGGGTTTCATTCTTGGAGTGAGACTGCAAGAAAAAAAAAAAATACTGTGAAATGCCTTTGACCGCACGAAAGAGAGATTTAGTTGAGGTACGTGTACACTGATCCGAACAATCGGACTACTTCTAACCAGCAAACCCAAAAAAAAAGAAAAGAAGGAGCCCTTCGTGTTGGTTAGCTAGAGTAGTTGGGAGGGCTCTACCAGCAATGGGAGGACTGCAATTGGAAATCATGGCGAGGGGCTGAAAAGGTACATACAGTTTTATACTATTTCATCAGAATCTTTATTTACAGTGGGGGGTGGGGTTTTGCTATGCTATGCTACTATGATAGGAGTAGTATAGTAGCAAAATACAGGCTAACTGTGGGTGGCACCACAATCCAAAAACTAGTCAGAGTGTTCTTTCGAAAGTACAATTTAAAACAGCCTTTTCCAGTTGAGAGAAAGAAAAGAAAAGAAAGAGAGAGATTAGATTTTAGGGTTGATGAATCTCTTTTGCTTTAATTTCTTTTTCCAAACCGTGTACTTGCCTGCATTTCGCTTAGCCAATACTCCTAGGGATCCGTTTGGATGCGAGATAAAGATTTAGGGTATTAGTTAAGAAGGAGAATAAGATGGTAAGGGGTATTATATAAGAAGAACGAGCCCACATTGATGTGACGGAAGATTAAATAGTACTTGGTTTAGATGATACATAAAATGGAAGAAAATGTTATTTTGTAGTTGAAATAGAAGAGAAATGGGGTATTTATCCCGATCCGGGGTATTATGTAATAACACCCCAAAACCTTCCCATAAATAATCCTCCCGCCGGGAGTATTAGAGAGTACAAGAGAATCCGGAGCTTAGCTAATACCCCTACAAAATGTGTTCCCAAATCATATCTTAACCAAGGGCCCATGATCTTAGGAGGGGTATTATTAATACCCCTTCGATAGCCCCCATCGTATATAGAACTAGATTTAGAAAAATGCTAGTGGTGATCAAACTTCATTAAGCGGTGATTAAAGTTTAGTAAGTGTACACGTTGAAGTGTATTAATCATGTACTGAAGTTCTAATAATTCAAACATTAATTCTAACCATCATCTAGTGAACGATTGATGATATTAATACAGATATATAACTGTCAAGTATTCGGGTTAGATGTGTGAATAATTTTCTATTGCTGATGAATCTATGAGATGAGATCGCATGTGACATTCTAAATTGGTATCACCTCTTTTTGGGGGTGAACGTATCATTTTTTGAATGGTAAGGTACCTTAGAAGGATAAACTCATAACCAGACCTTATTCGGTTAAGAATTTTGAATTTTAATTATTATTTTATTTCTCTATAATTATTATTCTCATTTTTCAATATCGTAAAAGGACAAACTTATAGCTAGACCTTATCCGGTTAAGGTATCGTAGGGATGGTGATAGTGTTGGTAGGTTTGATGACCCAGCATGGACACCTCTCATTAACCAACATTGCTAATTCTCTAATACTAGTACTAATTATCAATTTAAACAATTAAACGAACATTACTAATTCAGAAGTAATTCACTAGTACTATTACTAATTACCTATGAAAAACTATTAGGCCTCGTTCTGTCAAGGTTATTATTTTTAAAGTTCTTACTTCCTATTTTACGAGACAGATCATTCTCTCACAATACATCACATTTAATTTAAAAAATAAGTACTTATATCTCTTAAAGGAACGAGGCCTAAATAATGTATTTTAGAAAACGAAACACATTATAGACCCCAAGATGAGTACTCTCCTATTCCAGCTTCCCCAGAGCAAATGGTAGCACAGCTGAGACATCGACGGATTCTAAGCCCTTGCGGGAATGGAGCGACAGAAGTCTTGAGAATGCAAGAGAAGGTCACGGCGAGACGAGCCTCAGACCAAATACTAGTACAAACTACAAAGAGACTCACCGGTTTCGGAAACAAAAGATCGGAAACGGAAAACAAAATCCAAAGGAAAGCTGTGTAAGAACTAATAAATCTACGCGCTTCACTAAATGCTGTAGGCCGGGGAGTCTAATTTGATCTCATTTTCATCTTCAAACTTTGAAATTACCTAAAGCAATGGCTACCCAGATAAAGGCTACAAGTTTCAGATTTAGGCTTTTCCAGACTGCAAATGGAAAAACCCCAGTAGAGTTCATCGATTCTAACTCCCACCCTTTTACTACTTTACTTTTGATCTCTCTCTTCATGCATTGTTCTATGTGCATTTTCCTGTGATTGTCAAATCCGTGGCCACTTTTGAGTAAATGGGAATTTTTATTAGCATATTCTTCTAGTTATGAAAATTTTTTTTTTGTGCCGAGTGGGTATCACGTGGGATATACCTGCTCGGCATTGAAAAATCTCTCTCTAGTTATACATGTAAAAGCTTCAATTTTGTTTCCCATTTATTGTTTCAACCGTTTTATAGATTCAGCTATCATGCCGATAAAAAAATTTATAAAAAAAAAACCCCTTTCTTGCTAGTATTAACGCTTATTTTTTAATATTTCCAAACCATCTTATTCAGAAAAAAGATGTTGAACTAAGCGAGCACATTGATGACGAAGTGAATCAAGCTAGTGGGGGACCATGATGTCCCTTGGTGAGGAGCCGTCTAGCTGAGAAAAAATCTGAGCCGTTCATTATCGTATATAAACGATTTGGAAAGGGTCAACACCCATACAAGGGACAACAAGGCCCCTAAAAGGTTCTCAAAAGCCAAAAGAATGGGTTGAAACTGAAGAATTACGAAAATATTACTTACAACACCACATATTCATTGGTAGAGTATATCTAATGAGATGAGTACAATTTATTTGACAGAAAAAACGGATGCAACCTGGGGCATTGCCCGCAACGCAACATATTCATTTGTAGAGTATCTCACAGCATCCACATCGAGAGCAAAGTTAAGATCCTACGAGCGTTAAAAACTATGTTTAGCCTTGCCAAACAACTGTAGATATAGAAACACTGAGCGAATAAAAATCAGGTATTCAAGTACCAACGAATCAACCCGCACTACGTAGAGTGCACCGCCGAACAAAGGAGGAAGTAGTAAATGAAAATCTTACCACTAGACAAGCATTACTACTTCCTCCTCTGTTGCAAGTAAAATTTTAGAGAGTTTTTTTCCTGCCCAACATTTCATAGCAAACAATGAGAAAGTTGAAGCAGTACTTGTCTGAAACTGGTCTGGTACATGGCAAGCGTTAGTGTCCACAGAAGTTCCTGATTCCAGCAGGGGTACCTTTCTACAAAGACATTCAGTTTTAACTTAACTTCCGGTTCCTTTCCAACTAATTCATCTATGCCGTATCTGGTTCCATTCCAACTCTCCATTTTTCCACATCCCCCCAAGTTTCAATGGAAAACAAAACCCATCTGCCAAAAACGACGACCACGACGACGACAACAACGACAAAAAAAAAAAGGGAAAAGAAACCCAATTTCCAAATGTATGATAATTCAAGCTCTGTTCCGCTAAAATTCTTACTTCTTCCGTCCCAATTTAATTGTCCCTCGCTCTATTCTAACTGGCTAAAAAATGAGTTATATTTTTGAATCCGTAATAAATTTCATATCGAATATGGATTTTGTTTGATAGATCTCAATTAGTTCTATAATACGATAATTTCGAAATCACATAAAATATTATAAATTACAAGATATAATCAATTGAAAAGTGGTACAAACTCCCAAAAAGAACAATTAAATTGGGACGGAGGGAGTATTTTTTAAGTACTTATTTTTTGCTTTACGATACAGATCATCCTCTCACAATAATACATCCCATTTAATTCAAAAAATAATTTATTTATTTCCCGTAGCGATACGGGACCTCAGTTAAAACTAGGGGCATTCCGAGATTAAAAGCCTAACAATGGACCCAGAATGTCATTTTCATAGATTTAATTTCATGCACAATACAAATAATTTTACACCGGTCAGCTGCATATGCCCCCGACAGTTGTAAACACATTTGTGTCTGAACGCTATGCTCAAAAATCTGTGAGCACAAATTTTCTCTTATGATCCGACTTCTCTGCAGTCTGAACGAGGGTTCCGATTGTTTCAAATACTAGTACATTCGTGTTTGGACATTGTGCTCCAAAAATTTGTGAGAACAAACTCTCTTATGATCCGACTTCTCAGCCGTCCGTATGTGTTATAAATCGACCTTTTATTAAAAATATTTTTCATAACTTTAAATTCATTAAAGACTCTCTACCTTCTTCTTTTTTATGTCACAATCGAAAAATTATTGGCTAAGATGCATTTTTTCAAATTTGGCTCATGAATTAATGAAATGGACGGCTAAGATGAGTTCTCAACTATTGATCGGGTCCTTCTCAATTCTGCATAGACAGTATATATATCCTCATGTATGCATGCACACAACTGTTCAGTGTTCTCACTTTCATATGAACAAGTCGTTCTGATCGATGGATCCAGACGCATTCTTGTTCAAGTGGGACCCACGGGGCGCTCTGCCTCCGCCGCAGCCCAACCGGCTGCTGGAGGCGGTGATGCCGCCGCAGCCGGCTGCGTACGCAGTGCGGCCGCCGAGGGAGATGGGAGGGCTGGAGGAGCTGTTCCAGGCGTACGGCGTGAGGTACTACACGGCGGCGAGGATGGCCGAGATGGGGTTCACGGTGAACACGCTGCTGGACATGAAGGAAGACGAGCTGGACGACATGATGAACAGCCTGTCCCAGATTTTCAGGTGGGAGTTGCTCGTGGGGGAGAGGTACGGGATTAAAGCCGCGGTCAGGGCGGAGAGGAGGCGGTTGGAGGAGGAGGAGTTGCGGCGTCGCCACCTACTGTCCGGTGATACTACGCATGCTCTTGACGCACTCTCGCAGGAAGGTACGACGTCGTTATACCTGTTATTTTTTAATTCCGCTAGCTCTTGCCCAAGATAACTTTCTTGGGTTATGGTCACGTGGCGTCTTAAGACTCTTAACGATGGCATACTCGTATAGAGTCCACACGCAATTTATAAACCTCGCTTTTATGTTTATGGGATGATAGAGGGCTCTGATCATCACGTGATAACGCCTCAAAAGCTTATAGCAATTTTCTTAGCTTAAAATTTTTCAAACACTAGATAAGTAAACTTCGTACTGCTCTCTCTCTCTCTCTCTCTCTCTGCGCTTTGTTATTGTTTAAGGGAAGATGATCGAACAGTTGAAGTAAAGAGAATAAGTTCTTTCTCTTTTGTTTTTGGCCTGATCTATTTGTCGAAATAATATTTTTGTATGGCAAATTATAGAAGAAAAAAAAACATATCCAAAATTGTAAGCTGCGGAGTATTTGGATTTTTAGAATTATGAGCCGCAATGGACTTTGGATTATAATAGCAAGGTCAAAGGACTATACTATTTCGAATAGGAAATTTTTGTCACTGTTTTATCTTTGTTTGATGGATTGGTTTTAATTTCGGAAATTTTAGCAACCTTATATATATATATATATATGCCTTTTTTCAACTTGAGTCCGTACATTATTCGAGTATGATTGCGCCTAAATAGTAATGATGATGCGAACCAGGACACTAAATCAATTGTTCAGATTTAAAGACACTCTTACTCGGAAGAGTTTTGATCTTCCAAGAAAGAATTTTGGACCGTTGATTGGGTTACCTAGAAGATTTCTTGTTTTCTCTTTTGCTAGATTGTACCATTGCCTTAACCATGACAAACAAAGAGCAAAAGATTTCAACTTTAGGGGCCAAATTTGTATATGCAATAAAAAAGTTTACAAGTTCACATTAAATAGTTTTTTTTTTTGTTTTTTTTTTGTAAATACCATGCACACCCTTATTTATAAGACACCTTTTTAGTCCTTTATGAAATGATGATTTTGTATATTTACGTATAAAAAATGAAAAAAAAATGAATAGTGTTGGTTTTAAAGGAGGATAAAAGTGTAATTTGAAGGACCAACTCACATAAGCAATTGTTGACTAGTGTTGGTTTATGCATCTTTCCTTGGTATTATACGTTTGTGTGATAGGATTATCGGAGGAGCCGGTTCAACAGATAGAGGCGGCAGGAAGTGGCGGAGGTACCGGTGGAGCACCACCGTGGGAGGTGGTGCCAGCGGCGGGTGGCAAGAAGAAACAACAGCGGCGCAAGAAGGTGCAGGCGAGGATGGCGTCGTTCGGGGGGCCCGACGACGTCAGGACCCAGGGAGCCAACGAGGACGAGGACGAGGACGACGACAACGGCGGAGGCGGCAGCGATCACAGGCAGCGGGAGCACCCGTTCATCGTGACGGAGCCCGGGGAGGTGGCGCGCGGCAAGAAGAACGGCCTCGATTACCTGTTCCACCTGTACGAGCAGTGCCGCGATTTCCTGATCCAGGTCCAGAGCGTTGCCAAGGAGCGCGGTGAAAAATGCCCCACCAAGGTAAAAATCAACCTAGTTAAGGTGGTTCTTTCCTTAAATGTTCGCGGTAAATCGGGTGATTTTGACTGTTTTTTACTGTGCTAAGACATTTTTTTGATCTGTGGTTATGATCGTCCCATGTTTCATTGGAGCTCCTCCAATGAGAGATCATATGGCTGGCCAGGTGGCACTCTCTTCTAGGAAACTTTTTCAGTGCACCTGAACGAATGACTCATACCATCCCGACCATGAGAGATGCTACGGTCCACCGTACGCCTGCGTGGAATTCGGAGTGGGTTCCACGTAGGCGTGCCATCTACTTGTATGATGACCATAAATGCTGTGTTTGGTTTAGTTTTTGAAAAGTTTTTTAAAAAATAGTAGAACTAATAAGTGGAAAGAAATAGAAAGAGAAATGTTAGAAGTAGAAAGAATCTAAAGAGAATTTTTAAAAATTTTTTTTTTGAAAAGGGAAGAGAGCAAGGCATAATGTCTTCACCACACCTTTTGTTGGTGTCCACTACAAATTGTGTAGAGTCCACTCCAATGTGTGACGAAAAGAGGGCACGGGATAGTCTCATTAACAACTTAGTGCTCGTGGGGCATATCTCCGTCTCATAAAGTTGGTCCCCTGCGACGTGCAATTTTTAAGCTTAAAAATTATGTACTTGACGAAATAATTTTGTGTGTAATATGAATTTTGTTTGATAGATTTCGATGAAATCTTTTGGACGGTGCAAAAAAAATTACCAAAAAATTATTTTAATAAATACATTATTTTTAAGTTTGAAAATTGCACGTAATTTCATAAGAAACCAAATGTGACGGAGAGAGTAACGAATGTTGGTTAACTTGTATGACTGGAGGCCCATTTAGTTTGCACGTCTTGTTAGCTTATTTGTTTGTAGATTTGAATAGTGACACATTTAAGAAACATAAAACAATATAAGTTCCAAATTAAGATCACAAGAACGCACCCTTAATGCTCCATACAGATACTATGATGACTACAAGTGTACCAGCCAAAGGCACCAAGCTATACGAAACTTTATATAGTTTGTTTATACCAGATTTGATGTGTATCAGTTTGGATGAGTTTGATGAAGAAAAGCCCATTTTATTTTAATTTGGGCTTCTCTTTCTCCAACAGGTGACAAACCAGGTGTTCAGGTACGCAAAGAATGCAGGAGCGAGCTACATCAACAAGCCCAAGATGCGGCACTACGTGCACTGCTACGCCCTGCACTGCCTCGACGAGGAGGCGTCCGACGTCCTGAGGCGAGCTTTCAAGGAGAAAGGAGAGAACGTCGGGGCTTGGAGGCAGGCTTGCTACAAGCCTCTCGTGGACATCGCTGCACAACAAGGGTGGGACATCGACGCCATTTTCAACGCGCATCCCCGGCTATCCGTGTGGTACGTTCCCACCAAGCTCCGCCAGCTCTGCCACGCCGAGCGCAGTGGCGCCGTGGCAGTGGTTGCTTCTAGTTCCGCGTCGGGTGGGGTTGAGCACCATCTGCCCTTCTGAAGTTATATTGCACTAATGTTCTAGTGTAGCATTTCAAGACTCTTGTGCATGATCACCGAACGAATGAGATAACCTATTGTGTGGTGTTTTGATTCTAATAGGCAACATCAGTAATTTTGGGTTGGGTGATGCGACAAAACTAGGAAAAAATTCCAAAAAAGGGGTTCCCCCACAATGCATTGCATTCTTCTAGCAGTCGATGTGCATTTAAACTGATCCGGGCACCTTATCAAAAAAAAGAGGGCGCTGCTATTTGCAATTTTTTATTTTCTCCCATAATCCTCTACATTTTGGTAAATAATTGTTGAAAATCATACATAACATTTCAGTAAATAACTGTTGAAAATAAGATTATATTTCGGTAACTACATGTTGAAAATTTGTTCAACTTTCGATAAACAACTGCCGAACATACATTTTCGATAAATAGCTGTTGAAAAAATATTATATTTCATAAATTGAATGCTGAAAATATATCTCAATTTCGGTAACTAACTGTCGATTATAATTGGAAATTTTTAACAGACTATGGAAAAAAATAAAAAGCCGCGAATAGCAGCGCCCAAAAAAAAAATGCATTCCTTCTGGTAGGATATGACTTCATCCAGAATGAATGCGCTATCAAATGCAATTGAGACCTTATTCGATACAGTACCACAAAATAATAGTAAAGTCGAAAATAAATTAGTGCAACCTATTTGACACCGAATGCCTTATTTTTCGGCAAAATGATACAGTACCACAAAATAATAGTAAAGTCGCAAATAAATTAGTGCAACCTATTTGACACCGAATGCCTTATTTTTCGGTAAAATGATCTCCAAGGTCCCTCCACACTACACATTTGGTGATTGGTACCCGTTACCATGCCTGTGGTGGGAGAGCCCTTGGAGCTGCATGTCTTCAACGAACACGTAATCCCTGTGCAAAACCGGGCATAGAATTTTCAACGAACACGTAATCCCTGGATATATGTTCAAAACTCAAACCAAAGGAGAAGGCACAACATTCTCATCTAATTGAGTCAAATTAAATGCTAGTTGGAGACCACCCTCAGAAGAAAAACTGGTATTTTCCCATTCGCTCGGTACTGCTAATACATCATTATAACATGTGTTTGTGACTTTGTGCATACGAGAAAATCCACTTTGACAGCATCAAATAGTGTAGTAATGGTTACCACATCCCAATTCTAATCCTCAGCTGATGTGGATGAATGAGCTGGGTATTTCCACTGCATATCAGCCCAAGTGCTCAGACCATCGGTAACCTCCTTAACTACAGATGCCACTTCGTCTACATTAATACGAATCTGTTGCTTGCTGTCTCTATCACGAAGTGTCACTGAAGTTGTTGAGTCCACTGTAATGGCAAGGGGAACACCAAGTTCGTCTGTCCTTGCATATCGCTTCCCGATTGATGTACCTAAAATATACAGATGTACCATTTGTATCTAATTAGTTGCTGACCCAATCATCAAATTGCTCATGACACTAATGTATATCACAGCAAAAGTGAGTTCTACTATCATCCTTAAGACACCATGATGCAACAGTGCCATCACAAGAAAATGTACTAATCTACAAAACCTCTACCTCTGTTTGGTGAGCCAAAATGGGGTAAATGAAACTATTCATGCCTGCCTAACCAT
This sequence comes from Rhododendron vialii, assembly GCF_030253575.1. NCBI lineage: Eukaryota > Viridiplantae > Streptophyta > Magnoliopsida > Ericales > Ericaceae > Rhododendron > Rhododendron vialii. Next base: position 30,929,222 of record NC_080564.1, on the reverse strand, counting down.
TGTTTGTAGGTAACCAAACAAAAAACATGGACTTTCGGACATGCCTTTTCATTATTCCCCATTTCTCCTACTAACCAAACTACGGAAGCTGGCTTCTCTAATTTAATAGTCAACACAATATGTTATGTGTCGCGCATACCTGTTATGTCGATCTTGTATGTGATCCCAGCAGCAGTTAATGACCGGGCAATGCGTCTGGCAACTTCCTCGTATTGCTGATTCTGAACCAAAGGGAATACAGTGCATTTGATGGGAGCCACAAGTGGAGGGAAACCGAAAACATTCAACTGTTCATCCCCGCCTCTACTAGCCCTTGTATAGAAGGAATGTTCATAGAGACAGTAAATTATCCTCCCAATACCAAAAGATGGTTCAATTACTGATGGCGTGAAAACCCTCTGATGTTCTTTCTTCTTCTCCTTCAGGATTGAAACCATGCTCTTAGTTACAGTGACATCCTTCCCAAGTGTGCAAACTTGGAACTCTACTTCTCCCTTGGACTCCAAAGTGGCTTTCATTTCCATAGCTTCTTTTTCCCCCATTGCCTGCAGCCAAAGGGGAAATGTAGCCCAAGTCATTATTCAGAAAACCGCCATCATTGCCTAGCAAAAAATTTGTCAAATACCTCCAATGCTTCGACCACCATCTTCTGGTTACCCTTGAATGCAAGACCCAGCTCCTTCTTAACTGGAGTTATAACAAGTTTCTGAACCAACAGTAAAATAGGTCAGGATTTTGTAAAATTATTTGCATATACACGTGCGTGCACGTATGAGAGAGAGAGTGTGTACCTCCACTTCAATAGGTTCTGAAAATTTTTCAGCTGCCACAAGAGGCACTCCACTTTTATCCTACAATGAAGAAGTGAAAACTCCCACGAACTTCAGGACATAATTCATACACTGGTTTTCGGATGAACTTCTAGCATAACATATCAGAAACTATATAGATGTCTTATTGGTCTTTCCACAATTATCTATGTTAGTTCTGCCTTCCTTTTTTCCAGGTTAGACGGTTTGTACCTCACAAACAGGTACATCAAACCTCACTCGTCGCAATCAAGAAACTTAAAAAATAAGATGTTGACAGGTTTGTAATAGTTCAACAATTCCCTCAAAAGATACTGCATTTTTCTTACCGTGTGAGCACGCAAATCATATGCAGATCTATCAGCAATGCCAACACATTCAATCCACCCATAAGAGCATTCAATCTCAGCATCCCAACAATCAGCAGCATAGTGTGCCATCTCATTTGCAAGATGTTGGCGAAACCGTAACCTCTCCCTATCTATACCAAGGTGTGTCAAGAATAAATAAACCCTCCCAATAAAGTAGCCCAGTGTTTCGTTGTTGACAATACCCTAACAAATAGTAACACACAAAATGAGCTCGTCAATCACGTAAATGTAGGGGTTCTTTTTTCGAGAGACACGGAGGAGCAGGATGTTAGAATGGCATAAATCAACCAACCTCAGTAACTGCTTCACCAATTCGTACTCTCCTGGCTGATTGTCCAGACACCTGATCTTCTCTTGGGAACATAAGAAATTCCAGGTTTGAGACCTCAAAAAATTTTGGGTGAGACTTGTCCTCAGGATCCACAAAATGTTCGATCTCTGCCAATGTAAACTCACGAACTCTTAACAGGCCTTGGCGAGGAGATATCTGCAATTTTTTAGTAGCCAGATTTCAATTGGATCCATCATTTGCAGACCAATGTTTAAAAACCATTCAAACCTCATACTCTAAGAAACCATCAACTCCGATTGTTGAAAACACATCAATTCCCTAGAACGATGGCTATTTCTTGTTATACCTTCTTTCCGTATGTTTGACCCTTCAATTTAAGCAAACACATTAAAATAGTGGCACTGCAAGCAAATCACCTCTCGCAATGCCAGTTTTGTTGCTAATGCAACCTCAACTAGACACTAGTACACCCTTCGTTACTATAAACTTCTATCTATTCTTACATTGATACAACTGGGAAGGCTTTTATTACTCCTCAGTCCTTAACCTCACTTCTCCAAACAAAACTACACTTATCTCTACTTTCCCATCTCCTGCTCTTTTGCTACTGCAGCAGTACAACCATTACAGAAAACGTAACAGCTAGAATAATTGATACTTCCTCAATTAGAAAACTTCATTTCCAAATCAAAATGAGTTCCACTTAGACCAAAAACAGGAAAGTACATTCATGCATGGTAATGCAGCAGTTGGAGATGAATGAAACCTCATTCCTAAAAGCTTGACCAATCTGAGCAGCAGCAAAAGGGAGCTTGTTGCCATTATAGTAATATAAATCCTTGAAGTTCACAAAAATGCCTTGTGCTGTTTCGGGCCGCATATACCTGAAGCATGTTACAGTGAGAAATCAGCACATCAACGGTGAAATCTATTAGAAGGAAATAAAGACATCCTTATGACATACTCGATGTTACGCAAATGACATTTTAAATATAGCAGTATTCTTACCCAGGGCTCAAACCAGATGGACCTATAGAGGTCTGAAACATCAAGTTGAATGGATAGGGAGGAGACAGAGCGTTCTTGGTATCAGGAGCAGTAATCCCATATTCCTTAATCTTTGCACCCAATTCTTCGGCAGAAAGATCATCCAGTACGGCCATAACATGCCTGAATTCTGCTGCCTTCTCTGCTGTGATATTAGGATCTCTCTCGAGCTTCTCCTTGCAAAAATCTTTGAGTAAGTGATCAGCACGGTAACATGTACCAGTCTTTTCATCCTTAACCATGAGGTCAGTAAACTTATCCACGTGACCTGACGCCTTTAGCACAACCTCTGGTGTTACACAAGGGCAATCGACTTCTAACATGTTCTCTTCCAAAACAAAATGCTGAAACAAGAACAAACCATGACATAAGAGCATTCTTTAATCTCAAGAAGTGCAACCTCCTCACGGTGAACTATAAAGTACAACATTCACTACTCGACTGTCTTAAACAAGTAAAATAACAGAAAACATAATGCAGATTGAGAAATAAAATAAACAAAATGGAAAGTCAATTCCAGTAGAGTACAGTCATTGCACAATCTAAATCCACCGCGTTACGTACTTTCCAAATTTCGATCTTTCTTTTTTCTTCTTTTTTTCGTTTTATGGTGTGAAACTGTGAATTATTGTCCCAGCCTGCCAAAATAGACCAAGCCGATGTCGAATTTGTTTCCTCCCACAAGCTTGGAACTAGCATAGATGCAGAAGTTAAACAAGTAATTATTCACAAAAAATGTACCAGAAAGAGGGCATTTAACGACTGTCCAAACGCCAATTTGTCTCCCCCAGTACTGGATACGCAAGAGAGGCAATAAACTACTCCCTCCGTTCCAATTTGTGAGTCCCGCTCTTGGGAAATCCAACTTTTTAAGGGAGCTTAATCATTACATGCACAAATTTTGAATTTTCCAATTTTACCCTTCATAGTATAACTTTTGTTGGTACATGCAGTTTCCTTAAATAACTCCCAAATCCCAAAAAATTAGGCAGCAAGCTTGGCTCCCAAATCAGAGATATTGGTTCTAGCTGGGCAGGTAATCCAAAAGTCTCATAAGGAATTCAAATTTCAAAAAAGGTGAAGGAGCAATAAAAGGCAACCATAATAAACAATTAAGTTTAAAGAAGGGTAAAAATGGAGAGTTGGATCCCTTTTTGTGTTTACTTTTGGAAGTAGACATTTATTTTGGAACACCCAAAAAAGGAAAGGTGGACTATGAAATAGGAGCGGAGGGAGTACATAAAATGCATTGCACAAGATTTTTTGGTACTTCGTATATCCAACCAGTGAGCAGTTCCTACCTAAATTAAGGCGTCAAAATGGGATACATGTCGTGCATCACTTTTCCTCATTTTATGTATCCTATCGGGATAGGTATCGCATACCATAAGATGCATTCAGAGGAGTACATACAAGCTGATAAAATAGCTATTCTGCAATTTAAAATACAATATCTACTGAACAAATTAGTAGATACTTTGATGATACAAAATTTCATGTTTCAACAACATAACATGTTCTAGTAAGAAAAATTATCACTTTTTGCATCATGGATCATATGGGTATTACAAGAATGTTTACTCAAACATAAGTTACGGCTACATCGGCTAGACATACGTATCATCCTTTATTTATCTACCAAAATATGGAACCCCACCTTTAACTTAAATAAGTATTGTGAGTCGTAAAATTTTGACAACACCGATATATATCTATCGTGAAGGCAAACAAATAATGAAGAAACCAAAGAAATGAATTCAAAAAACAGGAACTTAACACTAAATTTACAAGTCCTACGAGCGAATCAAACTCATAGCAACCTCCACTGTCAGAGGCAAACAGGACAAGGCAACAATATACGGACAGCAAATAATCACCATACGGTCCATACGTCACAGCTTTATATGTACTCATGAATCCTAATGACCTATATCTATACAAATTCCAGTCCCATGAGCTAGTTTTACAGACAATTCATAACTAACAGATTTAGAAAATGAATAAAAAATCGTACAAAAGGAAAGAACAAGTGGTTGAGTACCTGACGCCAGAAGGCGAGTACGTTGGACTTGACGGCGCAGCCAGGAGGGCCGTAGTCGTAGAGGCCGGCGACGCCGCGGTAGATCTTGAAGGAGGGTATGTAGAAGAGACGGCGCTCGAGGGTGTTGACCACCGCCTGCCGGAATGCTTCCCTGTTGTGGGCCTCCTGTGCGGCGTCCATTTTCTGTGAGTCGAAAGCCCTAAGCAGGACAGTAGCGTGTTGCGTAGTTATATACGAGTGGAGTAGTATTTATTGGTGAAGTGAAGATAGTGGATGGACAGTGGATATTGACTTTGTCACCTCATCCTCTTGCTAGGGTTTTGCGTTTTTTCTTCTGTAACGGGCGCCACAATAAATTGGCACCATTTCAAATAAAAGAATCAGAAAATACTCTCGGATATTCTCACTCAAGCATCGTTTTAGGTGTGCAAAAAACCCGAGGCCGACGGACCCGACCTGAAGGGTTTCAGGCGGGGTCGAACATGTGATTCGGTTGGGTACGTGTTCATTTTTTGAAAAAAATTAATTTTCCTTTCGGGGCTTGGGGTGTTGTTTTCCTTATCCGACCCGACTAAAAAAATCGGATACGCGGACGGTTATTCCCACTCGTTCAGTTCGGGTTCGGGGCTCAAAAATTCGATACCCAACCTGTGCTCACCCCTAGACTTTTTTACCACAAAGTCTATGGAGTATTTTTTTTAATTTTTATTTTTAAATATTGATACATTTCACTCCAATATTCGATCATCTCATATTTTCTATTCATTAGTTATATTCAAAATTGGTCTTATTTTGAAGGTAATTTTTTTTTTTAATAATTGAATGTCTAGGCTAGTTTGCGCGAATCTTGATTGAGTGTGTTCTACCAACTAAAATAAGTATTTACTTTTCAAATAAGTACATATTTTTGGATTAAAGGTAATGTATTATGAGAGAATGTCATGTCTCGTAAAACGAGAAATAAAAGCATCTTCAATTGGACATGTCAATTCGTACGTGGACATCTTAACAGTAAAAATTGATATTAAAATTCAATCCAACCAAACAGCCTTATTTGATTCCAAATACACATAGATTTGAAGGCAAGTCTTCACATGCCAACTTTGACAGCCACCCTCTTCTATGCCAAATTTCAAAAAATGACCATTTGTATTTTAACATAAAAGTTTGAGAGGGATAATTTGATGTCAAATAAATAGAATTTGACATAAGGGTTGTAGATGAGGTTTTGATGTCAAATTGGAAATGCCAAAATGCCACATTAGTCTTCAAAAAAAATTGACATCCCCAATTTGATGTTAAGAGTTGGAGATGCTCTAAGTAGTACTTTAAAAATAGAAACCTTATTCTGGACATAACCATCAATGGCCTCAAAGTTTGGGATGATTAATCTTTCTGAAATTCGAACATGTCACCTCATGGTTAAACACTTTATGCTGATGCTATTACGATACTGTTGATGCATAGCTTTCCTTTCATGTTAATTTTCCCGATCGAAAAATAGTTTTCTTGTTAACTTGTGGAGTACGGACTACTATACAAAAGACACAGAAAATCGCGTACTCTTTCTCTCTCTGTGTACGGCATCGCTTTTCCCGCCATGGTGAAACGTCGAACTACTCGGAGATCTCCACGTCCGTCGACGGCGGAGCTTCGCTCCAAGCTCTCGACAATCTTCTCTCGCCACGAACAGATGAAAGTCGCATTCCATCACCTCAAATCTCAGATCAAAACCGGCCTTTTAGAAGTAAACTTTTCCTCCAAAAAAAATCTGATCAAATTTGAATTGCTTCAGGGTAGGAATTGCGAAGTTATGACGGATTTATCGATTTTCGCAGGCGGAAGACGTGTTCGAATCGCTAGCGATTCCGTTGATGAGGCTCGTAGGTTTGAAGACGGTGGAAATGGCTGAAGAAGGGAGATTCAGCACCATCGTCACCAATACCGATTCGAATACTCGAGTAAACTTCTGATCTTTTAATTTATAAAAAAAGTGAGGTTTTTCCTTAAAAAAATATATATTATTTTTAAGTATTCATTTTGCGTTTTGCCCACGGAACAAACATTTTGAGACGGACTTAACATACGGTTTCAACAAAAATTTACGGACGCAGTATGATCTACTCATTTGGATTTTGCACTCAATCGCGGTTAATTTTTTTGTTAGGGAAAATGGAGAAACGAGATCAGATTGGGAAAAACACAGCCGTGTGCTACTGACGGAGGAGATGAGGATCATCAAATCCGCGAAGTTGGGGTAAATAAACTCACGTAGTTACGTTTACACATGTATGAACGAGCAGAATGAGCCTAGCAAGTAGTTGATCATGCTTGATTTGAAAAATTAAGGAGCTTCAAAAAATTGCTCAAGTTTAGCTTATTTAGGAGATGAGCCGCTCTCAAATGAGCTTTAATCGAGCCGAACATGAGCGCGTTCCAAACAACTTGAATTTTCTATATATCATAAGTTGAACAAGCCAAGTAATAGTTTGTTTGAGCTTGATTTGAAACTTTAACAAGCTTTAAAAAAATATTTGAGCTTGATTTGTTTATTTAACAAATAGTTGAACGAGTTTTTAACGAACGAACATGAGCTCAAACTCTAGTAGTTTGGTTCGTTTAGGAGCCCTAGATCTTGCTTACATGACGAGATTAAGTTCATGCTTCATTTGGAAATATCTGAAGACCAGTTTAGTTGCCTTCTAATTAATTCTGCTTGCTGGCTTTTGTTTTCCTTTAAATCCTGTTCGTACATTTGGGCAATTAAACTGTAGAATGAATTGAACCTTTTTAATGAATTGGAGGAAATTTTGTGCAATTTAGGAAAATGACCGGCTTTATTCCGATGGCATGTTTTGGAATGCTCAATTGGAAAAACTGCATCTACCATTCAGGATTTCATGCCAAATGCATGCCTTCTCACTGTAGACTCTAGCACAGGCCAGTTTGGTTGATCCGTGCAAGGCAGTTGAAGAAGTTGTAACTAATTCCTTAATACTAGCTGGATTTCATTTATTAGTGCCTGGCTAACACTTGATAGCCTCGAGAATATGAATGCTTTCATGTAAAAAAATGCAAGGACTCTATCCATGAGTTGTGGCGGAAGCAGTATGTGTATTCTCACATTGATAATAAAGCAATCATCTTCATTTATTTTAGGACATGAACACATATCAAAACATAATAGAAAGTAGATTCCATAAAAGCATATTTGTACTTGCTAGGTTTGCGGGAGAGACGAGATTGCATATAATGATGTTGTGGCTGTTTAATTTGATTCACATGACCAAAAGCAAGTTGATAACTTGGAATTCGAGGACCTTTTTTTCCACGCCTATGGAGGATTAGGAAAATTTTCACCTAAGGGACTCGCCAGGGCTAAACCCATAGAACTATTTCCTAACTAATGTGAAAAACTAATATATTTAGAGTCGTGCAGGGCGGGCACCCCCTTGTGTCCTCCCCTGTCCATAAGTTCATATTTATTGATTACAAGGTTAAAATGTTGTCGTGGTCTATTTTGCAGCAAAATAAACAGAAACTAAGTCAGTGATCAAGTTTTGGACATTATGACTAAGGAAAACCTATTTTTTCCCTCTTACATTTGCTGCTTTCGTGGACCAACTCAAAAAGAAATACTGTGTGTCCTTGTGAAGTTGGATAGACCAGAAATATAAGCCGTAAACCATCATTGTTAGTTAAAACATATTTCAGCTTTGGGTTGCATTTTCCATGTTGGATATTTTTGCTATTCATGCTTGCATCAAATCAATGAAGATTGAAGAATAATTTTTCCCGTGGAGTTTGTGGATATGGTCACCTATCTTCTCCTTTCAGCAGGTAGAAAGCTACACTACTAAGGCAACCATGGCAAGCAAAGAACTCTTACAGAAACAAAGACTGCAACTAACACAACTAGTTCACCTTCTCAGAAAAATCGAAAGTCAGGTCAATTCTAGCCAAGATGATATCCTTCAGAACCTTGCAGACCATCAGGCCTCCATCCACAAGTTCTTCCAGAGGGGCATTGCATATATAACTGCAGTTCACCAGACAGGTCAAAGCAATGTCACCTTTCTCGCTGCACTTAAGCTTTTCAAAGCCACGTTTGATCGCATGGACGCTGCCCTTGGTTCAGTAGAGAGAGGCATTGAAGATATGATGTATCAACTAGCTGAACAGATGTGTAATCCGATGGTTGAGTATGTGAAGGGCCTTAAGGCCGAAATGGCATCTGGAACTTGCCCGCACCTGTTGGCCATAGTAGAGGACATGGGTGGAGCCATGAGAAATGGAAAGATGGAGTTGGAGGAAGCTAGAAAGAAAGTGCAAATAGCTGAAGAGAGGAACCTTGAGGCTCTGTGCAGGTTGAAGGAATCAGAAGAAAGAACAAGGAGAATGAAGGAGTATCTTGGGTACTTCTTAGAAGCCAAAAAAGGGTCAATGGAACACAAAGTTCCAAGCCAGGTATGGCTCATAACGTGCCAGTTTTTTGGTATTCTGAGATATCACTTCAAGTATCGATTGGCCCATTGTCCAACAATAGTAACAGTACCCAATACCCAAATAATCCCCAATCCTTTGAGGTTATTGGCCCATTTTAGTATAGTGAATGTTCTTCATAGAACCATCTATCCTCCACTTAACCTATTTAGTTGGAACGTATTCTCGTGAATCTGTATTGTTATTTTCAAAAATTCAGAAGCTCCCAGAAAACCACACCCAGACTACTATAAAATGTTCATTGCGTAGCATGTCAGATCTTAAATCCTAGTAAATCACACCCAGACTACAACAAAATGCTATCATTACCTAATTCTACTCTGACTAAGATGGCATGCAGTACTATTCTTTTTTCTTCTTATTCAGCAAATCTTAGAGAGGAACTTGCCAAATGTGTGGAATTGTTAACTTATAGTGTTGCCTCTGGAGTTGCACAAGTTAAAAGAACTTATCCAGCCTTTATCTTATATTATATGTGTGCCAAATGTCAAGTGTGGGTATATTATAATACCTTGCAGTTTAGTGGGAATTAACAAACAAGGCCATATTTTCTATCCATTTTGTTTGTCCTCCGTGAAGTTTTTAGGTATGGAGGAAGATCGAACCAAAGATGAGAGGTTGCTGTGGGAGCTACTAAAAATGAAAAGAAAGCACAAAGCACCCGACAGCCCAATTGGACCCCAAGAGCTTCTATGCACGGGAGTCATGGGACTGAACAACAATCACCTTAAGTCGACACGGGTGAGCCCCCCAGTCAGTAGCAGGCCCATCACAAGGAATTACATGCGAGGGATAAGTCCGCAAACCCTGTGTTCGGAATATCGCTTAGCGTTGGGCTCATCACCTACAGTGGCAACTCAGCAGGTTTTATCGCGCAAGCGCATCACTCCTTGAAGGCTTCAATCCGTGTACAAAGGTACAAACACTTCGGTGACTTCTACATTTGCTAGTTGGATTTAAGCAAGTAGATCGTGGATTTGAGACCTTTTCCTGTGGATTGTACAAAATTTGCCAGAATTTGACTTTGGTAACTGCAGATAGATGGATCAATTCATGCATGATTGGAAAATTATGCAGTACTAAGGTTTCTATTATTTTTTCCTTGTTCTGATGATGTCCGTTGTCCATTTCTTTGCTTAGTGTTTCCTATTTCTAAATAGGTTGGTAGAAGTCATCATGATTAAACTTATATTACGCTTTCAATATTCTGTGGGTTTAGAGACTTTAGAGTCGTGATTGATTAGATCATAGGTTTGAAACTTAGGTGGTCTCTGCTGACTTTCTTGACCTACCGAGCCCGAATTTAAATTTGGAACCTAAGATGAGTGAGGAAAGGTTAGATGACTAATTATTAGGTAGTCTGAGAGTAACATGTAGCATTAACTAGACCCACAACGCACTATGTGGGGCGTTTTTTCTGTTCCACAACCCAACATAAGTGATTATTCACATCTTACTTGCAAAATCTGTCACAGTGTGATTGGCTAGGAGTACTGGAGTATATGAAACATCACCTGGTACTTCCGGAAGTGTTGAATAATACTCGGACCGCCTTATCTTTGGACAGCCTAATGACTTTGTCAGTTAGCATAAAATACTACTAAGACATAGGCATTAACTTTTTCTAAAGTTCATTAATCTAGCTTTCTCCCATGGTTTATGTACGAAAATACTCTTGGCACTCCTTCCGATGTTACTAACGACATGTAGCCACTATCCTCTCACTTGAAAAGTGTATTTTTTTTTATAAAACTAGATAACATATCTTCTTGTTCCCCCTCTTCCCAACAAGAAAACAGATGTTGCCAAAGAGATAGTGTAAAATGATAGGGTGGGGTAGGATAGGGTGGGGTAGGGTAGGGTGGGCAATGTGATAAAAAATGCTCTTATGAGGGGGTTTTTTCCCTTGAAGGTCAGAGGTGTCCAGGCCAGCTTACACGCACCTTAATTATTCTTCTTTCTGGTCTAGTCAAAGACAAGCCATTCATGTCAGACTAGGGGATTCACGAGAGATTTCTCTCTGGTGGCCTGGTCCCAAGGGATATCAAAGTTTCAAATTCAGGATATTTGGGTTTAGATCTCGCAATAGGAGCTCATTCCTATTGTGAGCTACCTTGTGGTTGCACTTTTGACTTATTGTGTTAAGCTGAGCTTTATTTTACAAGCAAGCAAAGCTATAAAACTCCACAACCTGTAAATTTTGCACACTTGATAATTTGGTATACTCGCACCATATTGACGTTTGTCGAAAGTATTTTTTTACCTTTTCACCCATAGTTTGCTCTCTCTCTCTCTCTCTCTCTAAATTCCTCTATGTATGAAAGTTTCGACTCTTCTTAAGCACGGTTGGATTTCAGGTTTCCATGTATTCAATTTATTAGCGGGAGACTGATTCGGAAATACGAAGCGACCTATTTTTCTTTGTTTAGACAATCTATTCCTCCAATAGTTGTCATGTGATCAATTGCTTGGAAATTTGTTGATTGAAAGCTCAAATTGTTCTTGTCTATAAATGTGAACTTCATGGAATCTGGAACCAGGTCTTGGATTATGTGCTTGATTTATCCATAAATTTGATTTACAGCAGCTGTTTGATCAATTACTGGTGCGATTTTGTGGTGGATTATGTGTCATTTTCGTTTTGGGATTGGATCCTCCCGTTGTGTCCGGATTGAACCGGACAATCCACAATCTTATCAATGAATAGTTTGTTTTCGTTGATAGTATCTTAACTGTAAGATTAGTCTCTTACAGCTAAAATAATAGATGTGTGAGGAGATCTGAGCTATCCGGTCCAGTCCAATTTCCAAAAAAGAGGGGAAGTGGGGGTCTTGTAGTGTAGATCCTATAATGCGGCATACGAGCTGTCCATCTTAACAATCAATGGTTCAGATGTGTTTGTTAACTCTTACCGGTAAGAGATAACTTTGACCGATAAAAGTTTTTCAGCGAATCTAAACCATTGATTGCGAAAACAGACGGTCAAATGCCGCACTACAGAATCTGCACTACATGATCCTTGGGAGTATGGGACAAGAGGCCATTTAAAAACCTTCATATTCCACCAGAAACTTTTAAAAACGGTGAAGTCATTATTATTAGTAGTTAAAAAATACCTACCCTAACTAATGGTTGTACCAACTTTTGTTTGGAGATCCACGTTTAGCCATAAATTAGACACACCTCCCCTGTGAAAAATGCAAGTCGGTTCTGCTTTGGTTTCTACTATAATTGTTCTGTGTTTTCTTACTTTACCTACAATACACTTCTTGTGTGGTTTAACCCTTTCATTTGTCCATTGTGCGTAATATTATAACCATTTTGTTACAAAATTTGACTACATCTCAACAGATCGTGGGTATTTTTTCCTTTTTAAAATATCAAAAACGACAAAACGAACTCAATCTTGAGACTTTTTGGACAAGTAAAACTCCCGCACGTGTTATCATCGACATTTTGTGCATGGAATAGCAAAATTTTACATAAATTCTTGTTGGGTGGGCAAGGGCTGTGCTTCGTGCACAGACTGCTGTGCACAGCAGCCTTTTTCTCCCGCCTCGGGTCGCACAAAGATGATCGGAGCAGCCTAAATTCTGAAGTGATTTTGGGTGTTTTGTTAACGCCTCAAACAATATCGAACGAAGCTCATTTTTACAGAGACCTTAAACGATATATTCTGAATAAAATGAGCGGCTCCGATCATTTCTGTGCGATCCGAAGCGGGAGAAAACGGCTGCTGTGCACAGCTTGCTGTGCACAAATCATTTCTGGGTGGCCAAACATAGGAAACCTAATAGGAAAGGAAGAGAGTGGAGATTGATGACAGATTATGACAATGATTACTCCTGAAGTTTTCATGAAACGTTTTTTAATAATTCAAGTACTTATCAGACATAGAACGGTAATTTTATCTAAGAGAGAAATGAATATTTAATTCAACCCATTCAATAGGCAGGGCCTGACCTGCCTTGGACCCGGGGTGAACCCTAGCTCCACCTCGTAACTAAGTTAATGATTACGATATGTAAGTTTAGAGAAAAACTTATTCACGGCTCCGATATGTAAGTTTAGAGAAAAACTTATTCACAGAAGAGCCGTGAATAAGTTTTATGGCGCTCAATCTCGGCCGTCCAAAAGAATTTTGGATGGTCCGGATTAAAAACAATCTATTAACGTTAATAGATTATTTTTAATCCAAATCGTCCAAAACACTTTCGGACGGTAAAGATTGCGCGAAGCCGTGAATAACTTATTTCTCTTTGAGAGTTTATTGTTGTGAGGATATCACATACTCCACTACGTTAATAGATTGTTTTTAATTCAGACCGTCCAAAACACTTTTTGACGGCTGAGATTGCACAGAACCGTGAATAACTTATTTCTCTTTGAGAGTTTATTGTAGTGAGGATATCACATACTCCACTAATGACATGATATCGATCAGCAGATTCTTAGGAGAGCGGCCAAGTTATCAATTGCTATGGACTATAAATCTGTTATAGTTCGTCTACGTAGGTTCAAAGCCTGCTTATCCCACTTGTTTGCTATAGAATTCAGAGAACAAAAGTCTAGCCGCGCAACTTCTTTTACAGATCTCCAGACGCAACTGTGTTGGATGCATGTGGGTCTATGTATATCCAATTTCAACGATTTCAGACACAGTTGTGTAAAAAGTTGAGCATGTATCATTCCTGTTTAGAGAATAGAAAGGAGCTAGCCAACCAAGAGAACCTTTTTTTTTCTCCTAACTTCTTCTCTTTGTTTCATGAATGACGAAACAAAGCCAATAATGGAATCATTTCATTCATTTGAGAAGAAACGAGCAAAATGAGAGAGTAAAATACTTTATCGTGAAAAATATTTTTCATGTAAAATGATTTTGCCACAGATAAGGCTTTCGTTTCTTTTTGTCTGATGTTTGGTTAGTTGTTGGAAAATAATTTTCCCAAAACTACTACGTAGTACTATTTTGACGTAAAAGCAAGTACACAAACAGCACTAACAACCTTAGCTTTTGTTCTTTTCTGTGTGTGCCTCTCTCTCTCTCTCTCTTCCCCTGCACGTGTCTCTTTCTACTGGTAAACACTAAACAGGTTCTAACCTAACCACACAAGCATCTGGATATTTGTTGATTTTGTCACTCTTTTTTTTTGTTAACGTCACTCTCTTGTAAGTATATTTTTGGTGCAAAAATACACTTGCAGGAGAGTGACGTTAACAAAAAAAAGAGTGGCAAAATCAATTTTTTTATTTCAATTTACTCCTACTTCATCCAACTAAACATTAAAAAATAAGTCAAATATTTTACACAAAATTTTTTTATGACCAAACAAACGGAGCGTGTCATTCAAGAAAACAGTCTTGATACATATTCCGAAGAAGTTCCCGGATATCGATAAATATTGAATGACAACGGTCTTGATACATATTCCGAAGAAGTTTTCAGATATTGATACATATTTCACGGATATTAATACACTTTCACAAAAAATAAGACAACCAATAGACTGTTTTACTTTAAAAAAAAAATAAAATAGTTTGAGTTACCAAAAAAATAAATAAAATAGTTCACCTTTTTTTCCTGGATAGGACGAAGGAGGGGCAAAGGATTCAGGTAATCTTAGGCGTTTAAATGCTCGAGATTCTGAAAGGGACTTTATTATGAGATAGTAACATTTTCAAAGATTTTGTTTTTCCAGCTAGATTTTGTACTATATTTTCAAAGTTTTTTGTTTTTTCAGCTAGATTTTGTATTTAACTCCCAGATTTTGTACTATATTTTTGAAGTTAGTACCCCAGAATTTTTTTTTTTTTTTTTGGGGACATAATATATTACCCCAGATTTTGTAGTTAACTCCCCAACTTTTACTGGTCAATGAAGGAAGGCTGATAATAGGTGTAGTAATTGAAGGATGAGTTTGAAGGCTTATAAGCCTTGTATGGGAAAGTATTAAAATTAAATTTCTATATATAAAAAAAAAACCTAGTTGACGTTACATAAATTTTGTACAATATTTTAATACAAAGCAAATAGGGGTTTGTGTAAAGATATACGCAAAAAAATTTGTACACAAATTCGGATATAAGATGTGCCATGAATATGCATATGGGCTCTTTGCTACTATTATGTAAAGCGCCACTTGCATCAAATAGTTTTAGAACGTGTCCGGATTTCAATAATTACGTGTGATCTTATTATTATGATCTAAGACGTCAATCATTGTGACTTGTAAGTTTAGACGGTAAATACTCCGCTATGTTAGAAACTTTGCGTCGAGCACGTACATGTACACATATGCACATGCTAATTAAATACTATTCACACATAAAAAAAATATTGCAAAGTTATAGCTTAAAATAATCAATTTGCGTCGGCGTCCGTAATCCATATCCTCTACTATTATTATTTACGTTGATTGCTCCATTATATTTAATAAAAGACGATATAAAGTTTAAAATAAATAAAAAAAACAATGTTGACGACAAAAATAGGCATGCGCATAATCGTCAATCTTTTCAACTACAGTAATATTCTTTATTGCCTCTTTCATCATAGTAGTTCGGAAATTTTTAACCAAATAATTATTCATGTTTTTCAGTTACGCCATATTGTAAAAGTTACTTTAAAAAAAAAACAAATCATATCCATCTGCGTCGATTGCATCTTTCATGAACATCGAGCGAAATCACTTTTTTATTTGTATGTGTGTTACACGAGTTCCGTTGTAATGGCCACGATTAAATTTAACGTTACAGGAGTGTAAAGTTATTGTCGCGGGTCCCACGAGATTCTAACGAGTTAAACTCGTAGGTCCCATCTCATTAATTCTAGTATTAACTTTCGTACATTATTTTACGTGTCTGTGGGTGGTCAAGTTTCAACTAACATTTAATCAAAATTAAATCTTATTTGAAGTCCATCGAACGACGATGAAAAGAATAAGTCAGGCCTTTATATAAGGTACCCAAAAAAAAGTACAATTAATTCATACGTAAATGATTTTTCTTGGCTAGTTGAGCATTGGTGGATGACACATTAAAATAGTCATAGTGGCAAATATAAACTTGAAAATTTTTCAAAAAGGAGAAAGTGATGATTAAATAAAACAAAATTGCCTGAAATCCAGGGCTTGTAAAGTTAGACACAAAACAGCTGATAAATTAAAATGAGCAATTTTTTTTATAGCCTTTAATACCCATGCATGAACCTTGTTATTTCCATCTTTGCCAACTAGTAATTTCTTTGTGTCATAAAAACCTTACCACTTTTCATTTCTCTCACATTTTTTTTTGAAACTTAATTCACTTTTGTTTATCTAGTGGTATCTGCTAATTTTGAAAAATACTCCTTTAAACCCATTTTTATATTTCGTAACCAACTTAATCTTTCAGAAAGCTTCTGCCGCAAATGAATAGATGTATATTATCTTGATGTGCGAAAAGATAAACTTAAGTAGTCTATCAGACGATACAACATTTGTATGGCATGCTCAAAAATGACATAACCTTTTTACAAATATAGATTGACATATATAGCTTTGCTAATGCAAGTTGCGAATTCTCATACCATCTTCTTTTCGTTTAAGATCATTTAAAAAAAAAACACGTGATTATTGCACTATTTTTCCTTCAATTTAAGCAATCATTCTTTTGAGGTCGCTTTCTTAAAAAGGTTCATTACTCTTGAACTTTACAATCGATTGATGATTCACTTGTACGAAAAAATCTCCTATACTCTTGTTTTTTAGGTATAACGATCTTATAATACCGTTTAGAGTAAACTATACACAATAAAAGGACCCATAATTGCCGGAATATCAAAGTTTTTTCCCCCTAAGTCAAAAGAAATTTTAACATAAAAATATTTCCATTACTCAAATGGAAAATTTTGGGATCTCAAAAATCGAAACAAAATTTATTTCAAGAGACTCTAAAAACTGAACGATTCGTTCAAAAGACAAATAAAAAAATGGAGTTGTTATCAAGGACACTTTCGTCAATTCTATTGGTTTTGATTTTCTTTGACTTATATTTACGTAGAACTTTTTCCACCAAATTTTTTAGTAGAAAATTACGGGCAATGATTAGATACTCTACGCTCAAGTCCAGTGAATGCGACGTCTGGGCAAAAAATACTACTATCTTGACCAAACAAAAGTCTTCGTTCCACACCCAGAGCCAATAAGGTTCTTGCTCCCCACAATAGTCAACTGCGCTCAAACGCAGAGGAGTCCAACCCAAAATACAACTGTGCAAAGCTCTCTTCAATGTTCAAAATCCAATTTCAAATCTCTTCTCTCTCTCTCTCTCTCTCTCTCTCCATATCGACAACACACACACACACTCTCTCTCTACATCTATCTCCACCTGTATGCGTATCTCTCATTCATATCCTCCAATCCAACACCACACCAAAAACCCTACATTTTCTCTCTCTACATCCTCATTCATACTCTCACACATCACTCACTCTCTCTCTCTCTCTCTCTACAACTCTCTCTCGCTCCATATATATCTATACATCATCATCCACTCTCGCTCGCTGTTGATACAACACTCTATCTCTATCTGCAGATCGCTGATATAATCATCCACCCGTGCGCGCGACCCCCAATGGCGCACGCTAGCCAACTCCCGTGCGACGGCGACGGCATTTGCATGGTGTGCAAGCAGAAGCCGCCGGACGCCGAGAATCTCTCCTGCAGCACGTGTTTCACCCCCTGGCACGTGGCCTGCCTTGCCGCCAGGCCCGAAACCCTAGCCTCCACGCTTCAGTGGGAGTGCCCCGACTGCACGATGCCCTTCGACGGCAGCGCCGCCATATGCGCCGGCACCGGCGCCGGAGGAGGAGACGCTGCCGCCGGCGATCTCGTCGCGGCGGTGCGGGCGATCGAGGCGGACGCGTCGCTTACGGAGCGGCAGAAGGCGCGGAGGCGGCAGAGGCTGCTGAGTGGCCAGGGAGGCGAGTCGTCCGACGAGGAGAGAGAGGAGAAGAGGAAGGGGAAGGAGAAGGTGGAGGAGGAGAATGATGTGCTCAAGGTTGTTGGAATGGCATTGAACTGCTCGTTTTGTATGCAGTTGCCGGAGAGGCCTGTTACGGTATAGGCCTTTTTTTTTTTTTGTTCCTTTCTATTTCCAGCTTTTTTTTAAATTTTATGTGTGTGTATTTGGACTTGTTTGCTTATGTTGCGATATTTGTAGGTTTGATCTTGACTCTGTAAGGCATTTGTATCTGTGTATCTGAATTTTATAGTTGTGTAGAAACAGTGTTTTGCCTTGGTTTGATTCAGACCAATTCATGTAGATACAATATCGCTAATACTTTGGTGATCACATCGTGGGTACCATGTGATGTGTCACCACTGCATTGATAGGGTACGCCTCGCTGGTCATGTAATCTACCAATCGAGTGATGACACATTACATGGTACCCAAAACGTGGTCACCAGAGATGGTTACCATAACATTGAATTGATCATACAGTATTTTCAAAAAGTCGAAGAACACAACTTTAGAAGATACATTCGGACACAACTGTGCCTGGAGCAGTTTGTTGTACGTGGGTCCATATGCACCCAACTGCACAAGACACGGTTGTTGTTTCTGAGCTGTGTTCATTTCTTGATTTTTTTTTACTTGTGTATTTGTGTTGCTATTGCTGGAGGTTTGATCTTCACTCTGTATTGGCATTTATATCTGTATATCTGAATTTCCATTTAAGAAAAAGGAAAAATCTGTACGTCAAATTTTGTAGTAGTGTAGAATGTAAATATTGTGTTTTGCTTTGGTTTGATTTAGATCAATTCTCGTGCGCTCGTAGATTTCTCCACCCCCCCCCCCCCCCCCCCCCCCCCCCCCCCCCCCCCCCGTGTTGTGATACTTCTAGTATTGAAGCTTTTGATCAATGTCTGATGGTTTTCACCTTCTTTCGTATTATGTAGTTGTGGTTCATGTTTGCTTCGACTTGCTTAGTGTTGTCTTATTTGTTGTATGGTTGACCGGATCCCTTCTCTTTTGTAGAAATGCTGTTTATCCTGAAGCATTCGAGATAAATTCTCAGTTATCTGTCTCACTTTAAGGGTATTCCGATCACTTTAGTGTTTAAGACAGAAATTTTGCATGCCTAAAGAGCAGCCCCATGTGTTTCTTTCGGTTAGATTTCCCGTCTTAGCTTTCTTACTTTTGAAATTTATTGTCGGATTTATGGAAATTTAACTAGGGTTCGTTAGGTTGACAGACTAAACATATTTCACAATGTTCTGTTTCCATGATTGTGTGATTCCTCATTCCCTAGCCCCATGGTTTGTGGAATTAGCTATTTCTCACTTTTAAAATTTAGTGTCGGATTTATGAATATTTAATTAGGGTTCCTTAGGTTGTCTGAATTTAGTGAAAATAATAGAAAATGCAAGAAATAGAAAAAAATGACCCCTTTTTGGTGCTTGATTAGTATGAAAGTGGTAGAAAGTACTAGAAAGTAAGTTTTCTTGTGCAACTCCTTTAAGCATGGTTAGATAGTTTTTACTTTCTTGCTCAAAACACAAGGAAATTTTGTCTTCTTGTGGAAGTTGTCACCTCTTATGACACTTCCCATTAAGCCTATAATTTTTTCCTTTCCTACTGGGATCCATATTTCTTATTAAAGGTAATTTAGCAACTATAAGTAATTTTTTTGCAAGATTCTTATGGAACTTTTCATTGTAATCAAACAAATAGAAGAAAATAAATGTTCTTTTCACTTTCTTTTCTCTTACTTCACTTTCTTTCATTTTCACTTTGTAGCATAAATTTCTTTCTAGTCAAACGGACCCTTAGTGTTATTTGTCCTTTCTGGTTAGAATGCTGCAGGTCATTTTTGTATACCAGGGTAGTTGTATCTCACCTATGTAACTTTTGGTCAATGAGAATTCATCTTTTGATTAGTCTCCAAACATCTTGACGTGGGTACAATTTTATCCGATGGGGTGAACTCCAGTCATAATGCCTCGTGCTTATTAACCTTAGTGTCATTTGAGTGAGGAGAACTAAGAAACTTGAGTGGCATTCAAAGTTTCCTATCTATATTCTTGGGGTGCCAATTTTCATGTTGAGATGGGTTAGACAGGTTTCCTCCTGCATTATTAGTAATTATTAGTAATGAAACAACATGCTTTTACTTGATTATTTGTTCTCTCACAGACTTTGGATGTTTGGACTCGCCTTAATGGGCAACTCAATTAGATATCTCGTTTTAATTATAGAACCTCGAAAATCAACAGTAAATAAGTACAAGTCATTTCGATGTTCTGTTGATTTTCACTTTCATTTCGATGGGGTGAACTCCAGTCATAATGCCTCGTGCTTATTAACCGTAGTGTCATTTGAGTGAGGAGAACTAAGAAACTTGAGTGGCATTCAAAGTTTCCTATCAATATTCTTGGGGTGCCAATTTTCATGTTGAGATGGGTAGACACGTCTCCTCCTGCATTATTAGTAATTATTAGTAATGAAACAACATGCTTTTACTTGATTATTGGTTCTCTCACAGACTTTGGATGTTTGAACTTGCCTTAATGGGCAACTCAATTAGATATCTTGTTTTAATTATAGAACCTAGAAAGTCAACAGTAAACAAGTGCAAGTCATTTTGATGTTCTGTTGATTTTCACTTTCATTAATGGAGTAAAGAGGGGTTTGATTCACATTAGCGAGTGCAGTGCACATTAAGTGGTCCTTTTTTAATGCTGAGGCGTGTTGAAGGTTAAACACCAAAACTACTATCTCCGCAAATGCACTTTTTCCGGTCGGCTTGATATGCTCTTAAATGGAAGTTTGGGATTATAGGTAGTTAATGTTGGATATGGTGGATAAGTTCTTATGAAACCAAGTACATTGCATTTTTGGTGTTTGATTTTGATGTAAGAAGCGCTTACACTCTAAGAGGGTTGCGTGTGGTGTCGGACATAGGCACTGGCTGGAGATTCTTAGGCAATGTTATGAAAACCGGACTGGTGAGCGAACTGGAAAAGGGCCGGGCAGATGGGTCACCGGATCAATCACGAGTTGAACTGTGATGTCATAATTACCTTATAGATATATAAAACTTATGAAGAACTAAAAAGGCATGGAATAACACATCTAAAGACATGAACTTTGTCTGATATTTCTGTTGATTTGATTATGAGATTCACAAGAAGTCCTGAATATATAGAACTGTAGAAGTTTATCTCTTTCAGTAGAAATCATAGAAATTTATGGGATGAGTTTGTAATCGTGCAATTTGGTTAATGCATGTCGAAGCATAATATTTGGCAGGTTCAAATTCTCACAACTAATTGCATAAAGTGTCTTCAAATCGGGTTACGTATCATGTATCGTTTTTTTGTTTTATGAAGGGCTATGTATGGCGTATCGTAAGATACGTTAACATAAGTTAGTATACAGTAAAATAATAGTTGTACCTAATTACAATCTAAAAATCAGTTGTATATATGAAAAATAGGCTTTTGGATGAAAAATTCCAAGTCTCTCAAGTAGGATTTATCACATTGAGGCTTTCTAGTGCCTAGGTCAAGGGAAGAGAAGAAGAGCCCTTATCTGGTTCATACAAAATATGCTCTTTCGTCTATTCGAACTTTGAGTTTTGGTTTTCTTTAAATGGATTGAATACTGCCATAACTAGATAAGACGATCCAGAACGGGTTTGGTGTTCCACTTCTTAGGATGTGGCATGACTTTTTTTCAATAAGTAATTGTAAGATACATTTGGAATCGGGATACGCGAATATATTGTAGAATATATCATCATATCGTATGATTTGTATACATAAACGATAAGGGGTGGGATACATATTGTTTTTGGAAGGAGACTACACGAATCATATGATGCATATCCCGTATCGTAGGATTTTAACAACAATATATTTTTATGACAGCTAGGAGCCTAGGATGTTGGACAATTAAAGCCACATTTAACTTCCCACAGTCCTACATTGAAATCATAAAAAAAGAACTGACGCCTGGGCTCTATATTTACGAAGCAGCGAACAATATCTTCTGCATCTGACCCTGATTGGTTTTACATGACCGCCAACAGTTCTGACGGTTCATTGGTTTAGTACCAGTTTTCACTTTTTGCAAAATAAGCTGGCTTTTAATCTAAAACAGTTGTAGGGAAAGTCCGGACCGAACCTTAGACCAGTCGACGGTTCAACCGATTGAACCGGCCAGTTGAGTCTGGTTTTTAAAAGATTGCTCTCAGGCACTTGTCCAAGTCTTTCTTTTTATTTATTCTTTCCTTAGAATTAGACACTCTTTGTACATTGGGATTTTAGAACTAGACGCTCTTCGGAATGCACATTTCCTTAACTGAGGCAAACATGAAATCAATTGTTTGGACACTTACGCATACGTTTTCATCCATCACTTAGTCCGTTAAATTATTGAATATAGGCATGGTCTTTAATTTTACCTAGTGTAATGTTGCATTTACGTTATCTTCGGATGAAACATTAGCATATGCGGCTTAGAGGAGTTTATCTATGAGTATTTGTTTCTCTAGTGTCCTCAATGTGTCATTCCTCCATTTTTTAAAACCGGTGTGTCCATGTCTGTGATAAGTATCAAGGGCAGAGGGAGGAGCAATAAAGTGGCGTTAGTTGACCCCATTGAGTCTCTTTACTGGATTTTTACCCATTTGACTCCATAAACGACAGAAAATATATTAAGGGTCATATTAAATAGCAATGTGTGCCCCATTTATGATTACTAAACTCGACCAAATCCGTAATAACTCTAGCTATTATTTTGACCTCACTAGTCACTACCTACAAAACTCGGCTCTGCCCCTGCTACTTAGATATTGATTTCATGTTGCTGTTGGATCTCAACTTATTATTCAGTTTATCAGCTTGTCCTCCTTTTAGCTGACACAGATCTTTTTTCCCTTGCTCCAGACACCATGTGGTCACAATTTCTGCTTAAAATGCTTCCAAAAGTGGATCGGCCAAGGGAAGCATACATGTGCCAAGTGCCGTCGCAGTATTCCCCCTAAAATGGCAAATCAGCCACGCATCAACTCTGCACTTGTAGTTGCCATCCGAACAGCCAAGCTGTCAAAATCAAATAACTCAATTGGCTCTGATAAAGTTCAGTACTTTATGCATAACCAAGACCGACCTGACAAGGCATATACTACAGATCGAGCAAAGAGGAACGGAAAGGCAAATGCGGCGAGTGGGAAAATATTTGTAACTGTTCCACCAGATTATTTTGGACCAATCCTGGCTGAGAATGACCCAGAGAGGGATCGGGGTGTGTTGGTTGGAGATTGCTGGGAAGGTCGGTTAGAGTGTAGGCAGTGGGGTGTTCACCTTCCACCTGTGGCGGGGATTTGTGGGCAATCAAAACATGGTGCACAGTCTGTAGTACTTTCAGGAGGTTATGAGGACGATGAAGATCATGGAGAGTGGTTTCTCTACACTGGAAGGTTTGTTTTATGTGACCTCTATCCTTGCATTAAAACTGGTATTGGTTGTTTGTATGTCTCTCGAGATCTAGTAATCAATCGATTTTGCTAATTGGTTGTACTCCTTGTAAGATCAAGGATGGATTTAAGGATTTCTAGCATGTGTTACTTCTTAGACGTGACCAACCTCTACTGGTTTCCTTTTTGAAGCACTTTCAAAAAGGACAAAGCTGTCCTCGACTATATTATTAAGTTCTAGTGTGGTTGTTTTCTATTATTTGAACATCCTTACTGACTGCCATTGTAATATTGTCTCTTACATTTTTTATTTCCTTGCTTCGAGAAAAATAGGATTCATGTAGCTGACCCAATTGACTAGGACACAAGGCTCGGTTTGGTGTTTGAGAAACTGTTACATTTGGCTATTGATACCTATTCTTTCTCTTGGTTGTATGGCAGTGGTGGAAGGGATCTTAGTGGGAATAGACGCACTAACAAGGAACAATCATTTGATCAGAAGTTTGAGAACTATAATGAAGCTTTACGGGTTAGCTGCAAAAAGGGCTATCCAGTCCGTGTTATTAGGTAACCATTGAAGTACAAGGATTTTTGGTTTTTTAATTATTGGATTTTCCTATTTTGCTAATTATGGAGTTATTAGCTAAAATTGTTTTTGTTGTCCATTCAAATTTAAATGTGACGGGCATTTCTACCTATCATGCCTAGAGAGGATACAATACCGCACACCTACTCATAGTTGTATGACGTAGCCATTCTATTGTTTCCCTATACAAGCTGAAGAAAAGCCTGCTAAGGTAATGCATTGGTTACATGAAGATAATTTGACTGAGCATATGTTGCATAGGATACTCTGGACATGTGCAATTAACGCTGCAACTGCAATTATGGAACCTGATCCTTTTTTGTGGTGGTTTCTGTTTATGCGATATTTGTTGGGATTCCCTTGCTCAGGATTGCATGGTAGACATAATTTGACTGGCACTAGCATTCCACAATATAAGATGGTGTGGTTGTTAAATAAAAGCTGAGTTGATTTCCTTAAGTGCACTTGAATTGTGAATAATGGGAGGGTTCGTAGTTCCAGCAGATAAACACAATTGATTAACCTACATTAATTGATAGATAAATAAGCTGATGGGAATTTTAAAGGTTCAGTTGTTTTTCTACTTCATTTTGCCTTCCATTTGCATCTGTGGACAGATCTCACAAAGACAAGCATTCTTCGTATGCCCCAGAAACGGGTGTGAGGTATGATGGGATCTATAGGATAGAAAAATGCTGGCAAAAAGTTGGCAAGCAGGTAACTTTCTGTAATCAGAGCACCTAGTGGCTGTTGGATTGTCTGTTCACCTCAGAAGGTTTACTCCTAATGGTTTGCTCTATTAGGGCTTCAAGGTCTGCAGATACTTGTTTGTGAGATGTGACAACAGTCCTGCTCCATGGACAAGGTTTGTTTTTTTGTCAAAGCTTGTCTTTTTCTTGTTTTCTTTTTCCTGTGCTATACCTATTTATTAGTTACTTTCCAATTCAAATTCTAAAGCGATGATCATGGAGACAAAGTTAGAGCACTGCCAAGCATTTCTGAACTCAAGACCAAAGCGTCTGATGTTACTGAGAGGACAGAGAGTCCTTCGTGGGACTACGATGTGAGTGGATGCAATTTGTTTTCTTTAAGTGCTATTTTACTGGTCTGAATTATCTGAATAGATCAGGGCAATTGATGTGAGTCTAGATTCTGGCATGAATTTTCAGGAAGATATTTTTTCATCAATAATACGATGGAGCATCGATTATCGGTCCATGTTTAGCATTGGATCTTTGTACATAATTAACCTTTATGACTTTGAATCTCAGGAGGAAGAAGGTTGCTGGAAGTGGAAAAAGCCACCACCCCGTAGCAAGAAACGGGTAAGTGAGAATTGTTCTCAGGACAGACAGCAAGAAGGGAAAGCCCAAGCCGTAAGGAAAGCTCAAAATAACTCTCTGAAAGAGATGGTTCTTAAAGGTCTGACCATGCTCACTTAAATGGTTTGTTATCATGCATATGATATTTTCAGTTTTGAGTCTTTTGACTACTTCACTTTTATTTGAACTATTTTGGTTTTCATAGCTTGTCGAAGAGTGGCTTAATCATGCGGTTCAAAAAAAGGAAGAGTGGATTAATCATGATTCCTATTTACGTTCTGCATCCTTGTTTGAAGTAGTTAGCAGGAATCTTAGGCAGCGTTTGTTCCATTAGAATTAAGGTGGTGGAATGATCATTCGTTTGGGATGTTTGGTTTTCTGAAAAACGGACCTAATGGACGCTACAGTTGGAATGATCATTCCGTTGCTTTGCAGAGTGGTAAAGATATTGGGAGTGTTTTTTTTTCAATTGCCTCTTAGGCTTTCTATTAGGTTTATCTAGGTGGGAGTGTTTTTTTCAATTGGGACTTAGGCTTTCTATTAGGTTTATCTACGTGGGACTATCTACTATGTGGTGACTGTGATACATGTTCACATGCATGATTTTAGATGCAAATTACCACATATTCTAAAATAGAAAGTTATACAGGTCTCTCCTGCCTTCTCTGTGAAAAAGTGATGACTCTGCCTCTCACAACACCCTGTGCTCACAACTTCTGCAAAGCTTGTTTGGAAGGTGCCTTTACTGGGCAAACTTTTGAGAGAGAGCGAACAAGTCTGGGTGGACGTACCCTTCGCTCCCAAAAGAATGTCATGAAGTGCCCTTCTTGCAAGCTTGACATATCTGAATTCCTTAGAAATCCTCAGGTTTGGAACTCCATTTCTCTCTGTTTCTGCAAAACTCTAGTCCTTGTTTGGTTTGGTTTGTTTTGGTTAGGTTTGGTTTTCTTTTTCCAAAAACACATGAAGTTTTTTGGTTCATAGTTTTCGGAACTTGCTTTCAGGGAGGTTGTGGTAAAAGAGCTCAATTTTTAAAATGAGACTGTCAAAAGATGTTTCCCAATGCTCGAAAACCTTTTTGGCTACAAAAGAATAAGTTAGCATGGACATTATAGGTTTTCACGGGAAAGTATTTTGGAAACAGCAACCATTTAAGGCCTATATTTCTTGTCGGTTGTTTCCATCAATGTTGTAAAGATGGAGGACTTGATAATAAAGATTGAATGCTTCAATCTATTCCTGTAATGGAACTGCTTCCATAAATTTAGCCCCGCTTTTCTCATTCCTCTTGTCTTGTTTTCAACTGAAACATATCTCCCGCCATACAGGTGAATCGGGAACTAATGGTGGTTATAGAAGGACTCCAATATAAGGTGGAAGAAGAAGCGGACACTGTTGAGGTGTCTGTTGAAGAGAAAGGTTCAGATTCTTCATCTGGGATTGAAGAAAATGAATTGCCACAATCTCAAGCTGAGGACAAAGTCAAGAGGAAGAGAAGTGATGCTATTCTTATACAACAGAAAGCTGAGAAGACATGTAAGCGAATGAGAATTGATACTGGCAATGACATGTCAAAGATTGATGATTTTGGGAAGAAGAACTTCGAAACTGAAGTAGCTGTGGACGAAGGAACTGAATCGCCCTCAAGTCCTCTAAATGTTCGATCAGACGAGGATATCCATTGACTCGTCTTTCAGTTGAAACATTTACGATTGCGTTTGGATCTTTGAGTTGGGGAGCGAATTGGTAAGGAAAGGGATTTGTGAAGCTAATTTCCCTCTCCACCGGATATTTCTCCACAAATCAGAGATCCAACCACAGCGTAACGAATTTCGTATCATTGAGTTTCATCTCTAGTACTCGTGGACTTCTTTCCCAATTAGGGCCACCTGCATTATCACAGTTTAGTCTTAGTTCATTTCTTGACATTTATGCAGAGAAATTGCTACACATGTTAGTCTGTTTTATTGGATGTTCTACAGAACCACAGTTTATTTGATCATTCTATGCAATCTTTGAGAAGTACTAGTACTCTAGATATAGTTACTTTATGAAGTTCGCGAGTTTAAATGTCATAAGTGTTTAATTTCTTTATGGCCATCTGAGACCTGTCCTGTAATTACTTGTTATACGTGTGATAGAGACTCCAGATGCTCAAGGTTAGTCACGGAGAATCCAGATGCTCCAGGTTAGTTGCGGAGAAAGCCTCGGATATCTTTGGCGCAGGAAAAAGGATAGAAGATATTGAAGTTACATGGATATGCATTGCTGCATGAGTGAGAATGGTACTCTCAACTCTGCCCTCCCGTCAGGCTTTAACACTATTGAGCACAGGCAAAAAGGGAAGTTCTTTTCCATTTGGACATGGAAAATTGGGTTGAGGTTCTGCTGGTGGGTCCGGATAACATTCTCCTCTAGATGTACTTCTCTATTCTAGGAGTATACATGGATCCTCATCATCCTTACATAATAATTCCAAGGGTTGGTTTTTATTTTTTGAGAGAGGGCTTGAGGGTAATTTCACATGCCAAACTCACCTAGGCAATTGTTATTCCAAGGGTTGGTTGAGTGAGAATATAACAAGGATCTTGCTTCTCTATTTTCGCAGGTTCGGTTTTCATTGTTGACAAAAAAACTCTTGGGGTCTTTGCTAGTTTACCGTGTTGGTAATACCAGGGCTTCGTAATTGATTCAGGCGCACACAAGTTGGCTCGCGAATTTGGTTATCCATAAAATTAGATTGGGAAAATTTCAAAATGGCATTTGAACTTTGTACCAAATGTCACAGAGATGCCTGAACTTAAGTTTATTTCAATTAAACACCTATACTAACAAAATCTCCAAATTTAGACACCTGAACTTGAGTTTATTTTAATTAAACACCTATACTAACAAAATTTCCAAATTTAGACCACCGTCGTTATACTTCGTTCCAAAAATTGCTGATATGACATCTTCAACCCGTTTAAGTTGTCCCATTGCACATGTTTCCAACAGGAGACGATGCACTCAAGCGAAACCCATCATTAGAAGTATGCCGAGCAGAAAGAAGAACTGGGTTTGGGCAAAAAAATATGTGCAATGAGGCAACTTAAACGGGTTGAAGATGCCATATCAGCAATTTTTGAGACGGAGTTATGGAGACTCGTAAATTATTAGTATAATTTCGGAAATCGTTTAATGCGTGAAAGAATTGTATTATTAATAAAGTTGTACGTTTGTTTGTGGGGGTGTACGGATATACGTCTATCGTTGTGTATCGGACATTCGGAGAATAGTTATTTTGAGTTTCGATGTTGAAATGATGTGTGGAAGTGTTAGTAGCAATTGAGGTTTGATTTGATGAACGTTGGCAAAAAATTTCAAATCTGTCTTTAATGTACAGGTACATTGCGACCAGAAACTGTGAAATGCTGAAATTTCTGGCTACCTGTACCGGTACTGTCATTCTACGGTACCAATACATCGTGCAAAATTTTTGACTTTTCAGCACGCATGACAGCTCACTATAAATACCTCCTTTACCATTTTTCACACTAAAAACCCTCAAATCAAACCTGGAAACACCCCCTCTCACCTACGCAACTCCAATCTCACCCAAAACTCTTGATTTCAACATCAAATTTTCAAGATCCAAGGGTTTTCTTCCTCAAAATCACAAGATTCTTGTATTTGGTGAACCAAGGGTGAGTTTTGTATTTTTGTTCTCACTCCTTGAAGCTCTATCACGTTTTTTTCTCTCTCCTCTCGATTATTTGTTGATCTTTGCTTGTTATTCATGTTTTTGGGCTTTATTTGTTCTAGATCTTGTATCCAAGCTTGGGTGAAGCTTGTCTTTGAAAGATTCAAGCTTATTGCTCTTGGTAGACCTAGGGTTTTGCTTAAAACCCATCTAGGTATGGATTTATCTCTTCCTTTACATATTTTGTGGTGACTCTGTGTGTTTTAGGTGTTTATTTGTTATATATGGTCGAATAGAATGTTTTATGGCTTGAGGATTGCATTTTCATTGATAGTGGTATTGTGGTAACGAGTGCTATGATCCATGAGCTATATGTGTCATCTTAGATAATGTCGGTGTATGTGGAATGAGTTTATGGCATTAGTATCAATTGTGATGATAGTATGGTTGTTGTTGTGAAGTGAATGAAGGATTTAGTGTGACGCAAGGGGTGGAGTCTATTGTGATGCAAAAAGTGGAAACACAATCTCGCAAGGGGTGGAATTTTGTTAGAAGAAGTGTGTGCGTATGTGTGTACGTATGAGTTTGTGATTGGGAATTGTTATGACTTTTGCAAATGGGTGTTAATGTGCATTATTTGGATTTATCGTTTAATTTGATTCGTTTATGCTTATCATCTCATTGCATGTAGATTTTGTAGAGAATTTCCTATTGGGCTAGTGTAGTTCAGCAAAATCATTCTTTTCAGGTTCGAACACAGGGCAATAGGTTGCATGACATGGTGTATTTGGAAACGAAGACTTTTGGAAGCTAACATGACTTAGTTACTCATCCATCTTTGTATTAGTCTACTTTTGGATAGAGATGGTATTGTAACTAATTTACTTTGTTTGATCTTTTGACATAAGGTTGTAATATTCTAAATACTTTGCACATGTATATAACTTAATTTGAGCCACGGTGCCAATGATGTATTTTTTTAAACTTGGGGACTTCGTTTGTAATTAAATAGGTGGAAAACCATTTTGGGTATTATTTGTCCTATGCGAGGATCTTTTATCGAAATGATTTATCTATTTATGTTGAAAATCGAGGGCGTGACAGGAGTATAACGACGGGGGTCTAAATTTGAGAATTTTGGTAGTACATGTGTTTAATTGAAATAAACTTAAGTTCAGGTGTCTAAATTTGAGGATTTTGTTAGTACAAGTATTTAATTGAAATAAACTTAAGTTCAGGTGTCTCTGTGACATTTAGTGCAAAGTTCAGGTGTCATTTTGAAATTTTCCCAATTAGATAAGTCACAAATATTGAAAATTCGGAAAAAGAAATCAGGTCTATATGGTGTTTTCTCGCACCATATGATGGAAAAACTCAAATACAAAAGAGCATGTGTTAAATTCTTGTGGTGTTCTCTCCATGAACCATATGTCATATGATCGAAGAAATTTACTACGAAAGAGAACATCGCACGTGGGTTTTTGCTTTTGTTATAGAAAGTTAAGTAAGAGATACGGAGGAGGGTTGACATTGTTGTTTAAGTTATATATTCCCTCCGTCCCCTTTTTAATGTCCAGTATTTTATTTTGGGTTGTTCCTTAATAAGTGTCCATTTTGTAAAGTTAGTAGATAAAAGTGGATATATTTTCCATTTTGCCCCTTAAACTAGATTCTATTTTGAAAAGTTAGGGAATAAAAGTATAATGATGATGTTTCCACAGAGGATAAGTAGAGAAAGTGGAGGTAAAAATTAATGTGAAATGTGTAACGAT
The DNA here is from genome assembly GCF_030253575.1 of Rhododendron vialii. Lineage (NCBI taxonomy): Eukaryota > Viridiplantae > Streptophyta > Magnoliopsida > Ericales > Ericaceae > Rhododendron > Rhododendron vialii. The sequence continues at coordinate 30,898,333 of NC_080564.1, read as the reverse complement.
GATGTTTTTTTAATAAATTGGAGTTACGAAACGAGACACTTAAAAATGTACGGAAGGAGTATGTCTTAGGTTTGAACTGAAAATATTACAACAAGGGAGAGTAATTTGTGACATATATCAAATTGTAAGGTGCCCTACGTAATTCTATATATCTTCGTATTTGTGGACCCAGAATGCCAAAAGGTAATCGATCAAAGGTCTCGGAATCTTTGGTCCCAAGAAAAAACGACAACCGCCAACAAAGGTCGGCGAAGAACTATAAGCGCAGGTAAATGTAAAACATCAACAAGTTATACCACTACGTATGTATTAACTCAACCACGTTCCTCTCTCTCTCTCCCTCTCTCCCTCTCTCTGTGTTTCCTGAAGGGTAAGTGGCGTGTAGGGTTTTAAGAATTCTCTCTCCTCTCCTCTCTCTCTCTCTCTCTCTCTCTCACACACACACACACATACATCCTCTCTCTCTCTCTCTCTCTAGCAACCAGGTTAACACACATCTATCTCTATCTGACCTCGTCGTGGGTTTCCTCGTTCAATCGTGGAATTGACTAATCAAGTTGCTGCTCCGATTCCACAACCCAAGTGGAAAGCTCCTGCTCAAGGAAAGGTTAAAATCAATCGCGATGCCTGGTGGAAGGAGGAACTTGGTCAAGGTTTTGCTGCAGTAATCATCCGTAATCACACAGTTGAATCTCTCTCTCTCTCTCTGACAAATGTTTTTTATCATCAGAATCAGATTATTAGATCCAGGGTTAGGTCACAGATTGTTTCTTGATGCAAAAAAGTGAAGAATAAAAGCTACGTATGAACTAAGATATGGGTTTTCTTTTTCCTGTTTGGTACTCCTGTGAAGAATAAAAGTCATGAATTTCTTTTTTCTCCTTGTTCTTCGTTTGGTTCAGCTTGTTTTGTTTGATTCATAGCTTGTTTCATTTGATTCGCAGTCTGTTTCGGTTATCCATTCGGTTCAGGGAATAATCAAACCCCGTTTGGTTAGGTTATGGTTCATTACTCCTCTACCTGTTCGGGTTTTGGGGCGGGTTTGGGTAGCGGTTCGGTTTCGGGGATCGGGTATGGATTTGCCAATATCCGCCCTGAATGCCATCTCTAGATGTTTGTGGCCATCCTAAGAAAAAAATTATATATTTTTGGGGTCTAAAACATATACACACATTTAGGGAGCCCTTCTCTTAAGCATGATAGCATCTGCCCTGGTGAAGAATCTAGCTTGTGGTTTTGTAATTCCTTCTTTTGATATGTATGACACCGTCGAAGGAAATCAAGTGATTATGCGTAGCTTAATTTGTTTTCGTGTGTGTATTAATTAGAGCAATACAACCTGCAATCATCCCCCAGCCCAGCCGTATGGCCCCAGAGGATTAATCTGGGGTCTGAAATATTAACAACATGCCAAACCTCCGGTGGCATTGAGAGGACTTGAGCTGACGACCCCTGAAGTGACATCCAGGGAACCTTGGCAAGCATTAAAGGGAGCAAAGGTCTGGTTTAAACCTTCCCCTAGCTTGAACCAATCAATACTATGTACAAACTTACTGAAACTTCAGAGAGGGTAAAAACCTATAGGTTCAACCACGTGAGCTAAGTTTAAGTGTACTATTTAAGTTCGGGGCGGTTCCGGGTACACCAAAAAAAACACCTAAAAAAACACCTCATAGTTCCCGATCAAATTTTGATGATTCGAGCCGCTCAATGTGATTAAAACGTGATTTTAAAGGTACCCACGAGAAATCAGCAAAAAAATGACCGGAAAGGGCTTGATCCAAACAGTTTCGAACAGTTTTTTATTGAACGATTCAAATAAAAACTGCTCAAATCAAGCATTTTCCGGTTTTTTTTAGCTAATTTCTCACAGGTACCCTTAAAATCACATTCTGCACACATTGAATGGTTCGGATGATAAAAATTCGATCGGGAACTATGAGATTGAGATTTTGGGTGTTTTTTTAGGTGTTTTTTTGGGTGTCTCCGGAACCATCCCGATTTAAGTTTGAAGGTTAATTTAGTTAATTTTTAATCGACTGTTAATGCTTAATGAACTCCATTAACGAATAACATTAATGCATTTATCAACCCGTGCATCGAATGGGCAAAATGCTAGGTCTATGCTAATAGGAGGTTCAGGTCCCTAAAGTAAACCCTTCCTGTTGTTCTCTCTCCGCCATACACACACGCACAAGTTAGTGTTTCATAGTGTTCTAAAAGTCAGCCGCCTAGGCCAACTAGTCCCCGCTTAGGCGCTAGGTGGTGGTCCAACGCCTAGATTAGGCAGCCGACTAGTCGGTGCCTAGTCCATGCCTAGGTGGCCGACTAGTCGACGCCTAGGCGCTAGGCGCTCCTTGTCCGCCCGACTAGCGCCTAGCAATTTTAGAACAGTGATTTCATAGCTCCCTTTTTCCTCGAGTGGCTCTCATCTCCAACAAGCTTACCATCCTTCCATTCCCTATGTGGTTTCTGAATCACGGCCTTGAGAGTAAGAACATTATTCACCTCCTAATGAATTCAATATGGTGGAAATGACTATTTTGGTTACTGAGGAACACTAAATGTATCGTTATGGACCGGAAGTGTATCATGTTTCGGTATGTTCGTACTTCGTACCAAACCGTAATTTGCTAGGGTAGTAGCGTTCCCTGGAAACAAATGTCCAATTTTTTTGTACACTATGCTGAGCTTGGTTTGATTCTGTTTCTATGCATGAAGTGGGTTTTGTTCTTCAATCCTTTTTGTAGTAATAATAGATTGGGATTCTGTGCAAAATAATATAATTTTCGGTACGTGTAGTTTTATGAAGACAAAAATATATTGTTGACACATGGACATGGTGGAGCGCAACTACATGAAACCTGCATTGTGGAACACTTATGAGATTTGATCAGGAAACAAATTCTGACTTGCGGAGTTTTCTGTTTTGTAGGTTTCTGACTGATTTATATCTTGGTCACCCTACCTTTGAAATTTCTCTCTCTCTTCATCTTGGAGATGGTATGTATGACTCATGAGTCTCATTGTTCGGTCCTTAATGAAGTTTCATTGTTGTTGTGCATAACACTCTCTCTCTCTCTCTCTCTCTCTCTCTCTCTCTCTCTCTCTCTCAACCAAGTGCCTACTTTTTGGTTAGTCATGTGTTGTATGGCTTGATCTCATTCATTTTTGGAGGTGGGATTCATTGGTTGCTTGATTTTTTATTTCCTCTTTGTGGGCAAGTTCCAAATGATATTCACGTTGTATGTATTTCCTATGGCGTTATAAGTTTTAAGGTATGTCAATAGTCTAATTGTTATTTGCCAGGCGTTTATCTTGTGTGAACATGCACCCTTCTTATGGACCTGTCTTTGAATCAATTAATTGTTGACATGATGTTGGAGATTATTTGTTTTTAAGTAATAAGTCCTGAAGGTAGTTAGTAACCTTAATAGAGTTTGGCATGGGTGTGTTTGGTAAGTCTCATGTTACACGCACCAAATCATTGCAATGCCTTCATCTCAAAGAGTTGGGACCCATGTGTTAGCTTCGTGGTGATGCATGGACTAATGAACATTGTTTTGTGTCTAAATGCTTTCCTTCGGGGTTTCAATAAAACGAACGTGCTCCGCTCTACGGTCTTGCCACATTGGCATCACTTGCAATGGCTCCTTGTAGTACGCTGGCATATATTCTTGCGACACTCAGTCGGCCAAGCTAAACGAATGTATGCCCGATGGCCCATTATGCTCATGATGACGTGCTTAACACCTTCTGCTCATGTAACCGCACTTCAGCTTGCGCTCCTATCATGATTCATTACGCAACTGTTACCTTCATATGACATCCTGATACGCTCATGCTGATCTAGGTCTGTAGCAGGGTCTAAGGATTCCGTTGGAGTAGATGTTGCAGTTTTGGGGCATCCCTGTGACTGTTGCGTTGGATTTCCTGAGATATGTAACTTGGGCGCTAGAGTCGAGGATTTATAATGCGCTTCTCAGTTCCTCATGGAGAAAGATACCCCCATAAGGAAGTATTCTCCATATGAACGCAAGAGCATGTGGTTCAATGTTTCCTTGTAGGATCATGCTCAACTACTGATGTCACCATAGAGGCGTTCAGTCAAGTAGAATACATATGTAATGATAGCTACGTTTATTGTTTGGTCAAGCAGAGGGGGCCTCCTTTTTTTCCCGCTACTCAAACACATGACTGTGGTCTGCTTAAGTGAGTTGCCTGCCAGGCCCAACCCTTACATGAATTGTGGTTCTCATCTACGGTTGTTTCCAAGCAAGCAAATCTTCCCTTCTGTTCAACATCCTAAATGTTCTGCTTTACTGCCTCTGGTTCTCCAATTTTTGCCCCTCTTTCTCTCTCTGTCCGTCTCTGATCACAGCTGCTATCGTTGCCCACCGCTTGTGGTCTCTCCATCTAAATGATTGCCATATGTCCCACCGGCAACCATCTACGTTAGGCATTCTGGTTTACAGCGTTGTATTTAGGTTAATCTTTGAGAATAAGTTGTGTTATTTAGGGAGGCCCAAGGAAGCAAGGGTATGGAACTTCTAATTTCTCGGCCATGAACATACAGGGAATGTCAGAGGGTTGAAGGACCTGGTTAAATGATGGTTAGATGGCGTAAGGTAGATGAAGATGGCAGTAACGAATCAGTTGCATTAGTACTTTATGCATCTCGCCCTTTTTGGGATATCGAGGATGGGTTTTGTTTGGGAATTATAAGGCCCAAAGATTCTTCACTTACTCTACTTATACTCATCACTGCTATTCTTGAGACTGTAAGGATTGTGGATACTGTAAGTTAGGTCAGTTTGACAGTTCGTTATTTGTTCCTCTGGTCCTTGGGGCTTGGTTTTGAGCTCAACCACTGTCACCCAGGTGTTAAGAGGACAAACGTAAAGCCCAAAACTAGCAATTATCTTCTCTAAAATTAAGATTTGCAAGCTCCAATTTCCATCAGTCATCTTTATCTTTACCATGCTGCTTCAAATGTGTTTCCGATGCTCTGCAATTATGCAATCGCCAATCATGTAGCATTATGTTATGTGCAATGAGCAAGGTTTAGGTTGAACTTTGGGATGCAAAAAGCAAAGACTACTCAACATATAGGGCAATCTTTAGATTCTCAATTTGAATATGACTAAGAATCAATACAAATTTCGGAAAAAGTAACATACTTCCGAGTTGTGCTACTTGTTTGACTTCATGCCTATTTTGTTTTGGTACTTAAGATACCAGTTGTGCAAAAAGTTGTAGAGTTTGCCTTAGAATTGTGAGGTCAAATCAATTCTCTAAAACCGCAATTGTTGGTGCAGGCTTCAAGGCTTCTTGCGAACTTGATTGTGATGGGCGGTGGAATAATGGCTAGAGCTGTGGTTCAAGCATATCGTCAGGCACTTATGAGTATGCCTTTTGTTGGCTCTTCTTTCTGCCATTAGGATATACTGTTTGGATTTAAAATTGGTTACTTTATAATTAATTTTGAGTGCATGATCACATCAGTCTCAAATATGATGGGATTTTGACTCTTTTTCTTCAAAATACAAGGGTAGGTAAGTAAGGAGCTGAAAACGAGTCCTTTGGTAGCTAGCTCTTACTTGTGTTTAGTTAGGAGGCCACCTAGATAGAGGTGAATATAGCCCTGGTTATGATTTCTTCCTTGTGCAGGCCTGCCTTTATGCGAGGGGGGTAGACGAAGGTTTACTCTGCCATCTCTTTCTGTCTGCTTCCAGAGATTTATCTGAGGAAAGCCACTTGGGAATCCTCATAGCCAACAATAGGAGTAAGAGCAGTAGCAAACCCTAAGGCAAGCCCTAGGGAAACGATCTTGTGCTTATGTAAGGTTCAATCTCCGCTGGTATTCCCAGAGTGAAATGCGGAGTATGTGAGCCAACAATTAAGACATGGTGTAGGATATTGTAATTGAACTTTGATCTTTCATATTTAGTCTTTCCCACTATCATATAGTAAGACTAAGAAGCATTTGGACTTGAGATCAGGTGAAGGCTGACCAAAGCCTGTGATGCTTAGCTGGTCTTTTGGGATGGTCAGCTACACTGTGTTTGAGACTCGTCCCGGACTCCAGTGGGGGGCAGCAGTGGAGAATCTTGGACATTGGGCGAAAGCCCGATCCATTCTGCTAGTCCTTTGATTTAAATGTCATTCTGGGCACACGTGACGACTTGTCATAGGTGTCTTGATCCATTTCTTTCCTTCATTTGAATATCTTGTGTCTGCTCACTGCAGATGCCTCGAAAAATGGCGTTGCTCAAGAAGCAGCGCAAAACATCATTAGAGCAACCAAAATTATGGCCGAACCAGAGGCCAGGCAGATTCTAGGCGTCACTGAGCGTTCATCTTGGGAAGAGATCTTGCAGGTTTGTTCCATCGTTCTAGTACCTTTTTCTATGATGTCTTTCAGAGCAGAAGTCTTAGGGTCTGCTTGGAACTTAGCGAAAGGAAAGTGTATAGGAAGGGGAATAGTTATTTCCGCTCTTTTTTGTTCTTCATAGAAAAGGAAGGAGAAAAAAAATGCCAATGACAAGGCAATGAAAGTTTATCTACCTCCTCTTTTCCTTTTCTTTCCTCGTTTTCTTTTGTTACTTTCGTGATCTCATTGCATATTAGTTGTTCCCCTTCTCTTTGAAACAAACATGAGAACTTATTTTTCTTCTCAGTTCCTTCCCTTTCTTCGTAAAACAATAAAGGAAAGTAACTATTCTGCGCATAATTTCTCTCATTTACTTCCTCGTCCTTTGTTTCCTCTCCCTTTCTCAAGTTCCAAACAATGTAACTCTGTACATTTTGCTAATTGACGTTTCTTCTCTTTTGCGCAGAAGTATGATTACTTGTTTGAGAAGAATGCCAAGAACGGGAGTTTTTACCTCCAATCGAAGGTTCACAGAGCCAAAGAATGTTTAGAAATGGAATACAGGCGGGCAGCTGAACGTGCAACTGGCTCATAATTGGCGCTGCTTAGCGTTATGCAGACTCTTCTGGTCAGTTTCGAATTCTCCCCAACATTCACAGGTCATTCTAGGGCAAAATACTGACCAGTTCAATCTTCCGAGTTGTATTTGACGATTAGATGACTTCTGCACCGCAAATTGTCTAATCGACCGAAATCAGAAGGCATTTTTTGGCCGTTCATCCTATGAAGAGAGTATTTGAACTTTAAAAGCATTAGATGGAAATAAATTATTATTGCTTGAGGATAGAGTTGTCAAGAAATTTGGAAGTCCTTGGCATGTTTTTTACCGTATTTTTTTTCTTTTACATCGATGATTTACGCATTGGGTCTTTGCGGGGACATACAAAATTAAAGGTTGGGTTACGAACGTTGGAAAAAACTGTAACGTGTAAAGGGTGATATCTATTGTGATTGTATAATCCCTTTGTTCCTGATTATTAATCCGTTATTTCATTTTGGGATGTTAAAAAATGATTAATCTTTTCTAAAAGTGGAAATAGAAATTTGATAATTTTCCAAAAGTATCCCTAACAACTGAATAGTAAGGGTTGCAAAGTAGGTAGATTATGGGGGCCATAAATGAAATGGTGTCATTCAATTTAAATATAAGTGCAATCATTTACATGTTTCTTTTGAAACTCTTAAAAATGGAACCAAACATCAAAGAACGGACATTATTTTTCCAAAACCCTTGGTTGGGCACTTGTCGGATTGTTCAAAATAATGTTGGCGAGTGTCGGAGGAACTTACACAATTTTGATGCTTTTGAAATAAAAACAACTAATTCTACTAGAAATTTGAAACATAGGTACGGCGGTCATCTGGGCTCATTTATTCCTCGGGTCTGTACTTGGGTCTTTGGAAATAAACTGATCCAATGGGCTTGAATTGTGCAGTTTGGAACTTTGGGTAGCCCAACGCGAGCCTCACTCTGAAGGTTCGATCCGCTCCGTTCATAGATAAATGGAAATATTGAAGCAAAGGGCTGGGTTGGTAAGCCAGATAAAATGAGCCGAACGCGTCGAGTAATTGATTTCTTAAGCTTGATTTGAAAATTTAACAGGCTTCAGATTACGTTAACACTTAGCTTGTTAACGAGGCGAGCTGGGCTCAGACAAACTTTAATCAAATCAAATACGAGCTGATTTCGAGAAACTTGAATGTGTTGTACTACATCATTGCTCAAACACATTGGGTATATTTTGTTCAAGCATGGTTTGAGAGCTTAACGAGTTTTAGAAAAGTGTTCAAGCTTGGTTTGTTTACATGGTTTATTATATCAAGTTGATCCGTGTAAACAAGTCGATCTTGACTAACTTCTTCCAAGCGAATACAAGTTCGTGCTCGATTAGTTTAAATCATCTATCCATCGTTTTAAACGGGGATGCAACTATATATGGATTCCCATTTTTCAAAATTGGTGTAAAAGCCCAATTCACGAACAAGAAATGCGTTAGGAATGTTATTTTCGTCATTCTCTTTATCTCAGTCATATTATTCTTCAACAAGATAATCCACTCGCATTCTCAATTCTCTTTCTATGCTTCCACGATTATAAGTACTTTATAATATTTGAAAAATGTTTTTACTTGTATGCTTGTGCTCTCACACGAGCACGTCATTCTGTAGACACTCTAATCTGAACTTCCAGATTAGTTTACTTTCGGTTCTTAATTTCTTGATGATGAAATGGATCAAGAACACCCCGGAAATATCGACTGTTTGAGTTTTGAGTATTTGCAAAACCCTTAAACCTATCAAAACCCTACTAGCATGCGTTGGTTGAGACCCAGCGCGCGTGGGTCAAAGTGCCAAGTGTTGGTCAAATGGTCAGGTTTGACTGTGGACTAGCTCAGGGTGGCTTGGACTTGCGCGCGCTAGTCCACAACTGGCGCGCGCCGGTCAGCGTCCGGTCAAACTTTTTTTATTCAGCGTGCAGAAGTCTTTATTAGTGGCGTACAGTACATTAGAAGCTTCTATTTTGCTCGAAAAACAGTATCCGGGTAGGGAGGTGTCCACATCTCCCATATCTCCCACCAATCTTTCTTAAGGTGGAAACATAGCCACCAAGCAACCCAAACCAGTCCTTGTTGGTTGGTTACATCTCCATTCACCACTGTTCCTCCTCTTATAAATAGCCCCCATTGTCTCTCTTTCAAAGGGTGACAAAATTCACACATTTAGGGTTACACATTTTGGCCATAACCTTGCATTCTTCTTTGGAAATCAAATAGATACAAGGGCACCCAAGAACATAGTTTGTTCTTTCTCGATCCTCCAAACACCTCATTCAACCTCAAAGCTCAAAGCTCAATACTCTTTCAAACCCAAAAACCAAGGGTATAACTCATTTTTTTGCTTACTGTTCTGATCCCTGAGGGGGGCTGGCAGGGTCAAGACTGATAATCAATACCATGCCCTGACCCTAAAGCTAGCAGGGTTTCGAAAACCGAGGTGGTAGGAACTAGCGCGCGCAGGCCATCTGTACGCGCCCGCCACTCTGTGGTTGCTCGCGCAGGTCCGCGTGGGGACTGGTGTCCTGTTGTTTTATGCTTTTCTTGTTATATAGATCAATTGTAATCATGATAAAAACCAGTTTACTGCTTTCCTTAGTATAAACTGCTAGTTTTTAGTTAATAATCTTACCTGCTATTATTGAGTACCTCTAGGATCATTCTAGACCTATTCCAAAACCCAGAAACATATAAAATCAAACATTGGTTTGAGAGCTCAAACCAGCGCGCGCCTGTGGGTTATCCAAGCGCGCAGGTTGTCCTCTGACCAGTGAGTGGCTTTTGCATGAGTAATTTAGCCTTAGGCCACTGTTTTGTCCTCTCACTTTTTATGGGGTACTTTGTTAATTTGCAGGGTTTTTCAGCCTATAGACTGTATATTAAATGAAGTGTTTGGTTTATCTTGGGTGTGTACTGGTCACTTTCAAATCCTAGAAGGTTTGAAAATAAGAGCTGTGGACTTAGGTTTACTGGCGCGCGCAGGTCTTGTAGTAGCGCTTACAGGTGTGGTCAGCATGCAGTGACTTGTTCAGTGCATGCTGGTTTCTTCCTGCACACATCACTCCAAAACATGGGCCTCCCAATTTGTTTAAACTCCTACAGGAGTCTGTTTTCATCCTATACTAACTGCGCATCCATGTTATCTATCACATCTTACAAACTGTTACAGCTTTAATCCCCATTAAACTGTTCTCGCCTCTAAATGGCTAAAGAATTGATTAATCAAACAGAATCGCAAATGTTTTCGCAAATGTCTAAGTAGAGACCGATCTCCGGATTGGGCGAGAGGGGTGCCTTAAAACCCTTTCCCTCTCGTAATCTGGCTCTCGAACCCAGATATGGTTATGACGGATTGGTACCCTATCCTTTTCAAATCAAACAGCGTAGAAAGCGTTTCAAATGCGGTTCTTTGAGTGTCGGACCTTCGAACCCAAGTGGCGACTCTGAATTGAGTGCTCGTCCCGCTAGCGCTCACTCGATCTACCTATTTTTCAGGGCACGTTGCCCACACATTAATTGCGTGACTATGGTTCTTTATTATAGTTACTATTAAGGAATTGATTTTGCCACTTTCCTTTTTGTTAATGTCATTTTCCTTTTCTCACAAAATAAATAATCTAATAAAGACACAAAGAGGAGTGACATTAACAAAAAGGAAAGTGGCAAAATCACTCCCCTGCGATTACCGTAAGGGATGGAGCCAAGGCATTAGGTGGGGTGGCCTGGCCGCCAAAGTTTTGAGTAGTTACACAACAGTCCTAATATGCCAATATTGTATGTGTTCTTCAAAACTCACAAAATTTACACAGCTGGCCCCTCACGTTTCCTCGTACAGATTGTTATTGTACACCTCATGTGTCATTTTTAACAGAAAAGCTACGTGCACAGCAGCTGTGCACAGATCCCATTTTCTCCCGGCTTGGATCGCACAAAGAGAATCGGAGCCGCTCATGTTGTTCTAAATATGTCGTTTAAGGTTTCTGTAAAAAATGAGCTTCGTTCGATATTGTTAGAGGCGTTAACAAAACATCCAAAATCACTTCAGAATTTAGGCCCTTTGTGCGACCCGAGCCGGGAGAAAATGGGATCTGTGCACAGCTGCTGTGCACGTAGCACAACGTCATTTTTAATTATATATACCTTGAAACATAATGAAATTAGTTATACTATTTTTTCATCTACAAATTTCAGGTGTGCATTCTTATATGTATTTGGCAAGATTAAATTTAAGTGAGCACCAAAATTTAAAAATATTTGGCAAGATTAAATTTAAGTGAGCACCAAAATTTAAAAATATCATATTGTTTCATGCATGAATAATGCTAGAAATTAGTTTTCAGAAAAAGTAAAATAAAGTGAAGTAAATTAAAAAAAATGAAATTTATTTTTCTGTGTACATTCTCTTGACAACAAATCTTGCAAGAAAACAAGAAGAAGTGACAAATGCCTAACAATCGATGACGGGCTAGCATACTTTAGAATCTTAATTAGTCTTCTCTTTAGAGTATATACTCATTATGGAATTGATCAAGAAGATTGCCAAACCAAAGCTCATGGGAGGCTATACCTATTTGGCGGAGCAGGCATATGAGACTTATTTTGTATGAAAGTGTACGTATCCGGAATATACAGTATTCCAGTAGAAAAGTTGAAACTGCGAGTCCTAGAACTTTCTTGGTAATGGTAACTGAATACACAGAAAGTTACAGAAAAATTGATTTTCTCATCATTTTTCATTCTTTCTGTACAACTAAACAAGGTTCCCTTGTATCATTTGCGTATAATTCTCTCTCAAATCTCGGCCTTCCGATACCAAAATCCTGGCTCTGTTAGTGAAATGATTCCAACACAGATTTTTGTGCACATATTATGCACATACATTTTTGTGAGGCCCATATCGGGGTTCTACAAAATGATCCAAACCGCTCATCTTTTTTAAAATATTTTTTGGAGGGCTCTCGTAAAAAATCAGCTCCAACAGATATCGGTAAGGGCTTTCTCAGAAATTGTAGGGCAAATCATTCTGTTTTGCCCTACGATTTCTGAGAAAGCTCTTATCGATATCAATTGGAACTGATTTTTTACAGGAACCCTCGAAAAAGTATTTTAAAAAAGATGAGCGGTTTGGATCATATTACAGAATCCTAATATGAGCCTTACAAAAATATATGTGCATGATATGTGCACAAAAGTATATGCAAGTAGCACTGTTGTTAATATGGGGCTCCAGAATTACTGTTAAGACAGCTACAAGAAAGTTGACCTTTGCTTTTTTTGGAGAAAGATAAAACATAAGTATCTCCGACCTTTGCTTTGGTTGCACTAAACATTTTCTTGGTCGTTGCTGCTACGTTTTGGGGCGTAGCGTACGCATTAACCGCGGGGCGGTGGTGGGTCTTAGCCGCAAATATTGACGCCGACGGAGCCGGCCCACAGATCCAAAAGAGAAAGTCAGCCGAAAGTGATAATGACAAGTACGTTCAGAAAACGTATAGATAAGATACTACGTACTAGAAGATAAACCCTATAGATAAGCATGTTTCCTTCATCAAACATAAGATACTACTAGAAGATAGATACTGAATATATATATATATATATATATATATATAGTCAGGATCAGGTCAGGAGGTATGGACTAGAGCTCCGGTCCGCACCTCCCCATTTCTCACCTTTTCCTATTGAATTTCGATGATCCGAGCCGCTCAATGTGTTTAGAACGTAATTTTAAAGGTACTCGCGAAAAATCAACAAAAAAAATGACCGGAAAAGGCTTGATCTGAGCAGTTTTTTTCTTTGGGAAAGGGGAGGTGCGGACGGATGCGGACTTGATCCGGACTATATATATATAATATCGGTTCAGTTCCGAGGACCCTTAAAAAAACCTCTAAAAAAATCCTCTAAGTTTCCGATCGAATTTTGATGATCCGAGCAGTTCAATGTAATTAGAACCTGATTTTAAAGGTACTCGTGAGAAATCAGCAAAAAAAAAAGACCGAAAAAGGCTTTATCCGAACAGTTTTTTATTGAACTTTATTGAACGGTTCAATAAAAAATTGCTCAAATCAAACCCTTTCTGGTTATTTTTTTTGCCAATTTTTCGCGGGCACCTTTAAAATCACGTTTTAAAAACATTGAGCGGTTCGGATCATCAAAATTTGATCGGGAACTATGATATTAAGATTTTGGGGGTTTTTTTTAGAGGTTTTTTTAAAGGTCCCCGGAACCGCCCCGTGTATGTATATATATATATAAAGTCTAGAAAAGTTAGATACAATGGTCCGTCCGTTTGTTATCACTTGTAAATTTTAAATTTGTAGATAATAATAAACCCAAAAGAATGTAAGTATATATTTTTGATGTAAGCGTTGTTCCACTATGGTTCTTATTTTTAAAGTATTCTCTCTATCCCAAAAAGTTGGACACTTTTGGGACTGCGTGTCATTATATCTCTCAATTTATAAAAAGTTATGTGATGTTGAAAACTTTGTTTAATAAAATTTATTGAAATCTACTCTATCAATTAAGATCCATATTGATCTTTGTAAATTGGAAGATAAGATATATATATATATATATATATATATATATATATATATATATATAAATATATATAAACAATTGAAAATGACACACGCAGTCCCAAAAGTGTCCAACTTTTTGGGATGGAGGTAATATTTTTTCGCTTTACGAGACATGTCATTCTCTCCCAATACATTACTTTTAATTAAAAAATAAGTACTTATTTTAGTTAGCTGAACGGGGGGCACGATGTACCAGAAAACTAATATTTGATACTATAAATTTTTAGAAGCTCGAATAAAATTTTGAAGTTGTTTTGTTAAATAAGTTATAGAATACTCCGTAGCTTAAATTGTCCGTTATTGTTTTGTACAGGTTCTGAAATTAAAGAATGTTTTCACAATACATAAACTTTTCAGCTTTAAATAAATAAAACAGCTACATATTAATTAGACCTTCAAATTATTTCACTTTAGGTCAAATATGCTAAAAAGCTAAATATAAGTAGTACAGTAATACACTTGCTAGCAAAATCTACTCATTAGATATTTAAGTAAATAAACTATATTTGTTATGTTAGAGGTCCTAACAAATGTGAGGTCATGATCTGCTAAATAAAAGAGACTCCATTCAGTTTGACTCTTAAACTGATCTTAAAAGGTTGAATATATATATATATATCGGAATATATATATATATATATATATATATATATATATATATATATATATATCAGTGTTTTTCGATAATTTAACCACACCGAAAATACTCTTTCCAATGATAATTTTTTTTCAGAAGCAAAACTAGACAAATGTAAAAAAAAAACGTAGACAGATGGAGTTATCATATATTTTTAGAATATGTACTCAGAATTTGGGAAAAAAATAGATTTAAAAAAAGCTATTTAAAATTCTTTTGATTTAATCGTACATGTATGGATTTAACAGATACTCCTACATAAAATTAGCGTATGTAAACTGTGTGCTTTCAATTCGACCACGATAATACTAGAGACTGCCAATAATTTAGATAATCCATTAATTTGTTAATGCATTAATGATTGTGGTCTCTGTCTCTGTGTGTGTGTGCGAGAGAAACTAGAATGTCTTGCACTGTAGGCGTAGCTATCGGAAAACTATAGAAGTATCGATACAGGCCAAAAAAATAGAGACATTCAGTCAAGACTTTTTTCCCCGGACTAGATCGCAAAAAACAAACTTGACATTATGGGCATTTGAAACCCCGGCTTAGCCGTTGAAAAATGTCTGCAAATCTTGACCGCCTCCCAAGGTTTTAAGTTTGAAACCTCCTCGGTGTTATCAATTCATTTATGTCTATTCCAAACCTGACTTTTGCTTCATTTTTAATTAGGCTCCTCGCAGGTGAATAGTGCGATCGTTTATCAAGCATTACTCGAGATGCACAAAAATCGACCTGAATACCTGATTTATTAAAAAAAAAAAAAAAAAGAACTTGACAAGGCGTAGGGCCGTGCAAAACGAGGTGGGTGTAGCTTTGAGATAGAAAGTTGGAGAACATTCACAAGTCAAAAGTTAGCGACGAAAGCACAAGAATTGGCGGTTGGTTTTGACATCTTTGTTTTTTATAGTGATCACATAAAATAGTACTAGTATTTTATTTTTTTTAATCGCAGAGTGTCTCCGGGCCAGCTTGCTCTACCACGGAACTAAATTTTTTCGGCCTCCACCAGTCTTTGTTAACGTGGAGGGTTTTTACGAAAGGGTGGCCCCAAAGGTTTTTATACAATACATGAGAGTCAAACTTTAAACTTCGAAAAGGTAAGCCGGCTCCCTCCGTCTTGACCGATCACCAACTGCACTGCCCTCGGGTTAATAAAATAGTACCACTAGTATGGTTTTTGAGCTCAACTTTTGTCAAAGAGTCAACCCGGCCACAGCCGAATTGCAGGACCATCACGGCCGCCGTTTACTTCTCTTTTGTCACGTTATTCTTCCCTTTGATTTTCAGATTTGTACGCATGCAGGCATATACAGGACAGGCATCTTTCATCTAGTGTCCGTCGGTGCCCATTTCGTCGGTGCCCATAGAAGAATAGCAGAAGAAGGTCTCTCTCAATTATTAATATCTCTGCTAATTACTACTATATAATTAGGTGAGAAGTGAGAACGCAAATATGCCCATTAAAAGTTACTACTTCTGGTTTCTCACACAACCTAGCTACAAAGTGCAAAGGCGATCATGTCAATAGAAGCAGCTGGCGCCACACTTGTTAGTACCTCTCTCTCTCTCTCTCTCTCTCTCTCACACACACACACACACACAGCGCCGCACTTGTTACCATATACAAAGTATTACTTGTATATAAAAAAGTATGAGATGGGACTGTGCAGACTCTCAAAAAAATTGAAAGAACACGTACAAGATTTTATTTTATTTTTATAACCGGATGTCCGGACTAACTTATGCTCACCTCGACTACTTCTGGGGTCCTGAACTTAACGACTAAGTAAACTCTTCGGTGGCCTGAAGATTTGGAATGGTTGCCTCTATAGTATTCGAACATGCGACCTCATAAAGAACCAGCACGTACTTATTTGCTTTCTCGCATTCACTTGGCCAAACCTCTTAGGATTCAACAACATGCCAGTAGCATTGTTCGTTTTGGGATCTCAAAACCTCTAGACATAAATTTTCTATATTCATCTCTCTTCATTCATTACTTTCAAAAATCTCCCTAAAAACCGAATAAGGGTGAATATCAACCTGAGATCTTATAAGACAAGGAAGTAAATTCTAGTATCATATCTCGACCCAGGCCAGCCTCTTGGATTAGTATTTCTGAGCTATATATACATGGCTGGGTAGTCGACCTTTAAAACTTGAATAACTGAATACAAGCATCTTGGAAAACCTCATGTATTCTGTAAAAAGCTTGTACCTTGATCAATTCACCTTATTAGCTTATGGCCACCTTCGTTTTAATTTGGAGATGGAGAATGCTAGACTTTATCCCGCATCGTTCACTTAGTCCATCCAAAGTAATTCGGTTATATAATTTAGAGGACGTTCCACCCATTGTTAGTTGGTTTTAAGTTGGAACGTACCCTCCGATAAATCTAACATACAACCACCTTATTAATTCCTCCTAACCTAATCTTACAATCCAACAGTACTACCTGTGCTAGAATCTATTCATAAGTAGTACTCCGGAAATTATAGGTGTAACTGATTCAGAGAGAGAAGTGTGTGGCTCTCATTTTTCCTTATAACTCGGGTGTCCGGCCACTTTACTGGAATCTCGATTTATTTGGGGAGACCAATCGATCACACCGCTCATTTGTGGGGTTTCAAAAAGTGTATATATGCTCATGATAATCATGTTTCGTTTGATGTGGGACCCAGCTGGTTTGAATCGAGAACACAATTTATTTGCGTTTGTAGAATATTTAGCGTTCATATAGATCGAACAATTATTACGGTGGTTCCCCAATTGCTTTTTTTATAGAATAGGGACGGCTTATCTGTAACTAAAAAAGTTTGAAATGGACATGAGCCCTAGAAATAGCTAGAGAAACCCTTACTTAGGAAAGAAGCAAGATATAAATACTACTACCAAATTATTGGAGAAGTTTTTGGATTTCAGCTGTTCAAACGTGTTTTAAACCGTCCGAATTTTAGAGAGAGAAAAATAGGAGAGAGAGAGTAGTGGGGTGAGGGGAAGAGAGAGAATAAATCTGGACCGTTCGAAACACGTTTGGACGGTTGGGATCGCCGACGGGTACTGCCACGTGGTACCCGGTTGGCACCCAAAAATTTATCAAACGCTAGCTTGTTAGTACCATATAGTGTGAATGAACTTCAGCAGTCCTACACTAAATTATGTCAAACCCACCAATTATTAAAGCACTTTACGGCTTCACTTCAATGATTCCTGGACACTGAATTGATGCCATTGCACCTGTTTTTTTTTTTTTTTTTTCTCGGACGACAAAGATAAATTTCATTCATCACAAGAACACAATCGATTGAAAGAGATAATTATCTCTTATGGATGTGTGCGTACATGCATGTGTATGTGTAGGTTAAAGGCTTGTTTGATATTTTTAATTTGCTCGCTTGCTTGCTTATTTTGATTATTGTATGTCTTTGCACATTATTTGTTTTAAGCAAAATAAGCAAGACAACCAAACGGGCTTTATAAAAATGGGTATACCCACGTTCATATAGCCAAGACCCGACCCCCCCCCCCCCAAAAAAAAAAAAAATAAAAAAATAAAATTAAAGAAATCATGGTCCAGTTTTTTTTTTTTTTTTTTATAGGCAAAATTAATTTCATTCATCCCGAAAGATATAAAATGAAATTAAAAAAATACAGTAGGAGAAGAAATGCATTAAGCAACTTCTTCTCGCGAGATCTAATCCTACTATCTGTTGGATGGTCCTCTTTCTGTTTTTCAGTTTTTGTTTCCTTTTCTCGTTAAGCGCCTATGCTTAGTGAATTTCCCTCTCGATGTACCCCTTTCGAGTCAATAAAATCTTTGTTTTGCCGAGAAAAAAAGAAAGATCTAATCCTACCATTTCACCCCTCAAATTTCGCAAAAAATCTGTTAGCAAGACACCAACAAGATTCAAAGCCCAAAAGCTACCCCTAATGTTGAACCAAACCCCAACTCACCCCCAAATCATGGTCCAGTTTTTACACCCCTAAAAAAAATAAATGAATAAGTGAATAAGTAAATCGGAGAAAAGATACAAAATGGTCTACATGCATATGAAGAAATATTCTAACATAGAAAAGTAGTGATCAATGGAGCAGCATATATATTATATACAGAGAAAAACCCTCGAGGCCGGCCTCATGCTAGCTAGCTATTATTATGTACTTCCCTAATGAATGAATGATAACATTTTGATGATCAGCAACACAACACATCAACTATATGGACTTATTTATGTTCTCATATTAATTAATTAGAGATGAATTTGCATAATATTCCCGAAAGTAGAATGTGACAGCCCACCTCTTGGGTAAGTCCCATATTGGGAACTTTAGAAAGTGTGAAATGGTATATAATGGATTCCGACCAGCTACTGTATAACTTGAGGTTAACCTTTGAGCTACGTGGTTAGGCGAATGGTTAGCAGGTCAGCTGACGCGGGATAATTTCATCAAAATTCACATCAAGAAATGCTTATATATATAAACCCTGAGATAATTTCATCATAACTCACAATTAGTATAACATCGCAGTTTGAAGAGGTTAAGCATTTTGACTATTGATGCAAAATATATACACTCACACAACCTCATTGAGATGGAGATTCCCATATGCTGCCATAGATATATAGTTGGGATGTTTTTGTGTTGCATTGTTGATGCCGTCTTGCCTTTTGATTTGTTTAATCTTAGGTAATTTATTTCCATCGATTAATAAAATTCTCTATTTGCTGGTCAAAAAAAAAAAATTACTCGAGATATATAACCGCCTAAGATAGGTAATCCTTTCAGGCTATTTCGTATTGTATATTCTATGCATGTTTAATATTTTCGTGAAATTTTTAACCAAACACGAAATACGTAGATTATAGCAATATATAGTCGAATTTGATTTCATAATCGGTCAAACAAACGGTTCCCAAGAGTATTGAAATTAGAAATGACAATGAGAATTTGAACATTTGATCATGTACTGACAGAAAACCAATATAAAGGTATTAATTAATACGGAAATCGCAAGCTGATTACATTCTCTCCCTCAGTTGAATTTCATCAAACTTAAACTTCTTGAAAACATGCATCTGGATATATATATATATAACAAATTTATATAATTTGAAAACAGTGCAATGCAAAATAACAACTTACATTCTATATATCACCAGCTTCCATGCATCTATCTTAGCTAGTACTCCTTCTTGATATCAAAGTCTTCCCAATTCCTATTAGAATCAGAACTTGAATAGGAATTTCCAATCTGATCAGACGAATATCTCATGATCTCTCCTTCTTGTCGCTGATCAGATGATGTTACAGTTTGAGAAACAAATGTTCCTCCAGGATAATTGCCCGAATTACCCGAAATTCCATCGTTTACATTAATGTGTCTACCCCCACCTTGAAGAAGTTGTGCATATTGAAGAACATTAGTGTAATTCGTTTGATCGGGAGATAAAAGGGGAGGAGGAGGAGCAGGAGCAGGAGCGAGTGAATTTTGGTAACCGAAAAATTCGGTGGTTTTCCCTTGGACTCTTTCGGGGAAATTAAGCTTGGCTTTGTTTCCTCTGAATCTAAGAGCAGCTTCATCATAGGCAAGTGCTGCACCTTCAGCCGTGTCGAAAGTCCCCAACCAGACCCGGGCAGCCTTTTTCGGGTCGCGGATTTCGGCTGCCCATTTGCCCCATGGCCTTTGCCTCACTCCCCTATAGTGTCTCCTCTTAATATTACCTTCACATGATATATTCGAAGTTAAAATTGTGGTACAATATATATGCATATGTATATATGGTGATGCAATAATAGATTGTGAATTCCCATTTATGGATCATGACATTGCACTCAGGTGTGAAAGCATGATTCCTATATATAGTACTATGTGAATATATTAATTAATAACTCGAAAAGGTACATAGAGATAATGAGGATGAGAATGCATCACCCGGCCCCTTGAACATTTGTCCCAACTAGGTTAGCACCAATGTCTATGAAAATCAGGTGCAAAACAGCATCCTCAAGGTAGAAGATGAAAAATGATTCCAACAAAATAAAGAGATTTTTACCTCTAAGAACAGAAAAGTGACACTTAATTCCCATTAAGGAGAGATGAAATACATAATTATCATTAGGTCCACTTTTATAAAAATACATTTACCATTAATGAAAGTGTCATCCCAGGGTTTTAGGGTATGCTAGAGTTTTATGGTACCTTTGGGTACCCTAGGATTTTAGGGTACCTTAAGATTTTAGGATACTTTAGGATTTAGGATACTTTAAGATTTTAGGATACTCTAGGGTTTAGATTTAGGCGTTTTCACAGAGCCCTAGGGTTTAGGTTTAGACATTTTCATAGAAATTTTAGAGTGCATTTTCATATTATAGAGTTTTAGTAGTTTAAACAATTTCATAGGCTACCCTAGGTGGGAAAGCATGATTCCTATATATAGTACTATGTGAATATATTAATTAATAACTCCAAAGGTACATGGAGATAATGAAGATGAGAATGCATCACCCGGCCCTTTGAACATTTGTCCCAACTAGGTTAGCACCAATGTCTACGATGCAAAATAGCATCCTCAAGGTAGAAGAAAAATGATTCCCACAAAATAAAGAGATTTTTACTTTTAAATACAGAAAAGTGACACTTAATTCTCATTAAAGAAATAGATGAAATACTTAATTACTATTAAGTCCACTTTTACAAAAATACATTTACCATTAATGAAAGTGTCATCCTAAGGTTTTAGGGTATGCTAGGGTTTTATGGTATCCTAGTAGATACCCTAGGGTTTTAGGGTATCTTAAGATTTTAGGATACCCTATGGTTTAGGTTTAGGCACTTTCATAGAGCCCCAGAGTTTAGGTTTAGGCACTTTCATAGGGGTTTTAGGGTGCAATTTCCTATTATAGAGTTTTAGCAGTTTATGCACTTTCATAGGGTACCCTAAGGATTTAGGCATTTTTATATGGTACCTTGGGGTTTAGACACTTTTATAGGGTACCCTAGGGGTTAGGCACTTTCAGTGTTTAGGGTTTTAGACACTTTCATAGGATTTTAGTGCTTCGTTAATTAAAGGAGACTTGGTAGGAATTACTTTCTATTTTCTGGACCTAGAGGTACAATGCCCCAAAATAAACTACATATAAACATTCATACCTACAAAATCAACTCCATATAAAGTAAAATTTATAAACCGAATCCATTCTCTTCCAAAACAAAAACTGAATTCATTCTGCTTATCGTTCGCACAAACTTTGAATCTATATCATACACCTCACTTTTAGATTTTTTTAAAGATTTTTTTTTTGTGAAATGAATTTCTAGAGAAGGAATAAGTTAACTTCTTGAGGATGAAAGGGTTAGGTTATTTCCATATTGTGGTATGTAGGGGTTTTTATGGAATAGAAAACATAACGAGTTCACCTACTTATTCAGGCAAATAAGTTTTGAATATGTATTTAATAATGCTTGCGGTATTAATTTGCTGAAGAACTGATTGCATCATTGCATGGGGAAACAAGTACAACCACCATCCTTGAGTGAAGCATAAAAGAAACAGCAAAGAAGAGAGTGAGAGAGAGAGAGAGAGTCAGTCTTACAAGCAAACAATTGAAGCACGTGAATAATCTTGTTTCTATCTTGTCAATCTCGGATTTAGGTCTAAGATTTTTGAACACAAAATTGTTCTTAGCTTTGTTTAGGAATATGATATCGTCAAATCTTTGTAACAATTTCAAAGATTAATTAAAAAAAATTGATCTTGTTTGTATCTTGGGTTTATGCACTTCTGAATCTAAAACTCTTGAATAATCTTTCTCTAATTCCTCGCAATTATGTACGAAGAAAACAAGTCATGAAATCGAATGCTATTTTAGGTATAGGGTTATATCATAGCATTGAGGTGGAAAAATCGCTTACCTTGATCTTGATTTTGTTGACGAGATTGGTAATTCGATTGGTTTTGGGAGAAGGCTGATGACGAGTTGGCATGAAAGTCATGAGCAAGTACTAGGGTTTTATCATGATCAGTAGTACTAGTAGTACTGTTTCCAATAATTTGAGAGAGAGCTGAGACCATGGCCGCGGTATCTTGTTCGGATCGAGCCGAGTAAGCAGGGAAGTTCATCATGTATTCTTCTTCTCCTCCTCCTCCTCCTCCTTCTTCTTCTTCTTCTTTTTCCTCTTTGATCTTCTCCGATGATTCATCGGATGCAATAGGCCTCTTCCCATTCCTTCTATGATCCACTTTTGTGTTTATTCAAATGGTCAAGAAGGGAGTCTAGAGAGAGAGAGAGAGAGAGATTTAGGGTTAGATGAAGGAGCTGCTTATCTAGATACCTCGATCTCGTTGGTTTCGTGAGTAGTGAACTGAGACTGAATGTGAAACGAATATTGTTTGGTCATACTTTTGTAGCCAAAGAAGACTTTCATGGAAATTTGACGTAATATAAGTAGGCCACTAGTATGTCTCGTGGGCCAATAAATGTTAATACTTATAGTGGAAATTGGAAAGTGATTGGTTTATTTAAAATATAATGAAAGAAAAAAGTTTACAGGGAAATATAATTCAA
Organism: Rhododendron vialii; assembly: GCF_030253575.1. Lineage (NCBI taxonomy): Eukaryota > Viridiplantae > Streptophyta > Magnoliopsida > Ericales > Ericaceae > Rhododendron > Rhododendron vialii. The sequence goes on along the minus strand of NC_080564.1, from coordinate 30,875,553 downwards.
TATTGTTTCTTTCCCACTTTGTTGTACGTGGAGTAGTATTTTTTACTTTCGGTTTTCGTAAAAATTTTATTCTCGTCTGAGTAAACAATTTCAAAGGATACGGAGTATTAACAAATACATATGACATACGTCATATATATATATAAAATACCTTACTAAGGTGACCGAGCAAAAATAAATTTTTTTTGTAAAATAATATATATTTTTTATTTTCCAAACTCAACCAGTTTTCTCACTTTTTTTTTATCGGAAAAAATATTTTAATACAGAAAAATTGACAAAAAGTACATCAAGTTAGGAGAGATGGGAGAGGAATTCAAGCAATGTTTGAAAAAAAAAAACCCCAAAAGAGACAACCCTAAACACCCATTGGGTGAAGCCCGAAACACCTAAGAGGACAAAGCCCTAACTTCTCACTTCTCCTTCTTTTTTTTAGTATTTATATTGTTTTTCACTGCAAATTCAAGATCGATCCAACCTATTAGGGAAGGAGCTAGGATTTTTGATTAGTGAAGTCAAAAACTATCAGGAGATACGACAGTTCTTTTTATTTGCTAATCAAAATGATTAGTTAAGAGGTTAACCAAAAAATGTAAATATATATCAGTAAACATAGTTTTCTTTATAATTGACCCTGATGACATTCTATAAAAAAAGTTTCAAGATGAAAAATCTATGGAAGGCGATGTTTTTTTTTTATTTTAGTTAACAATTCAATGGGCCTTTTTTGGTGTGTGTGCTACACTCTCCCTTTATTCACAAAATTTAGGTAAATTTTTATTACTTTGGCTTCGCACAAGTGGCTCAATGCAAATACTGTAATAGAAAAGAAAAATAAAATTGTACTTAAAAATAAGAAAGTTAGTCTGTGTGATTTTAGAAAGCTATTTTGTGCCTCTCAAATTTACAACTATGCTATTAATTGATTTTTTACTCAAATTTATACTTAGATTTTTTATTTTTTGGTACAATGGTATTTAAAATTTGTGCTTAGATTTGGTTAACCCATTGGAGTGCTTTATACCAAATGAAGCTTTTACTTAAATTCGAATAAAATTTTGAGTAAGAGTTGAAAATGCTCTTAGAGTTAGAGCTAGCATCCACATCAGCCTCCTTTAATATTGGACCAAATCAGGGGAAAAAAGCTTTCTTTCTACTTTAGCAAATCACTCTTTCGAATTTTTACTGCATCAGACTTTTTATTCTAACTCAATTTTATTAAAATATTATTTTCTCACGTATTCTTTGTTTTAACTTTTCCCCAAAAGTTATTGGGAGATCAGTTGAAGGAGAGAAGCAAATACTAAAATAAGAGTTATGAGTGACAATTTGTTGAAGTGCTTTAAGAGAGGCTCATAAACATAAAGGGTTACTTTTAAGCGTTTCCTCCTCAATTTAGTTTAGGATAATGTTTAAGGAGTGAGATATGGATGCTTTTAGGAACAAGTGATTATTCAATACTTTGAGAGTATCGTCACGCGGTACTTCAGACCATTTTACAATCACACACTCTTGTGAGGTTCATACGTTTAATGGTAGACTCTACAAGAATGTGTTATTGTAAGATAATCTGAAATACCACATGGCGGTACTCCTAGATTATTGTATAACTTCACCTTAAGAACATAGGATAAGGTGATAGTGGCGGCGGTGGTGGTGATAGGGTGAGAGCGCTGGAGAATAAGGTCCCGTTCCGCTAAATACTTATACTTATTTTTTGAACTAAAAGTGATGTATATTGAGAAAAAAGACATGTCTGGTAAAGCGTAAGATAAGTACTTAAAAAATAAGAAACTTAACGGATGTTAGAACTAGGGTTTGCCTGTGTCTAAAGGCACAGCACAACGTGAGATCTAATTAGTGACAATTGTACAATTAATATTGTTTAAGAGAGAGGAAAAGCTGTAGGATTTGTGGAACAATTCAATGGTTAGGATTTATAGAGAGAAAATTTAAAAACCATTATTCCTTATTATGTAGATGTTCCTCTCCAGTTTCCATCGCACCAACCACAACAAAACACACAATAGGTTTCGGAAAATGTTTTTCATAGAGAGAAACAGAGAATATGGGCAGATAGGGCCGCACTTCTGGTACTGACGGAGAACCGACTGCATGTTAGGCCCACTGTTGAGTCTCACATGGATAATCCAAACAGTTCATAAATTCTAAAATGATGTTTTGAATAACCCTGCGATGAATCAGATCAATTGGATACGTATAAATGATTTATCCAATCTTTCAACTTTTAATTCAGAGTTTAAAATCCTAAATCTGAATCGAAATTTAGAAATCAGATCGACCACTTACGCATATATTCAATTGATCTAATTTTTTCTAGGCGTACTCAAAAAATTAATTTAAAATTAGTGAATGGTTTGGATTATTCGCGTGGGACCCAAAAATGGGCCCCACACCACACACTGCAGGTACCCCATCGGTAACCCTACCATTTTGCGGTGCAAATAATCGTCTATCTTTGTGAATCATACCGGGCGGATCAATGGCATGAAGTTGGGAAAATGGCATGAAGTTGGGAAAATGAAGCCGCTAAGGTTCTTATTTTTCAAGTATTTATTTTCCGCTTTACAAGACAAGTTATTATCTCATAATATATCACATTTAATTCAAAAAATAAGTACAAACACACCTATTATCCTTGTTTATCTTTTTGGTTGGATCATGCCAAATCATCCATCCGTGTTGTGTTTTTCTCCAAAACTGGAACTCAGTTTTAGAATGGCATTATCATCAATCCATCAAAAACAAAGAGAAAACCCCGCATTATCATCAATCCATCAAAAACAAAGAGAAAACCCCTCGGATTATCGACTATGTGAACCATAAAGATCTGTGTAGCTGCTATACACCAAATGAACATTTGCTCAATTGTGAAGGCCAACCCAAGAAACTATCTTTTCTATTAAAAAAAAAAAGATGAAATAGGCCTCAAGAAAAACCAAGAGGTGGCATCACACCCTGGCTCAACAATGGGGAACTCATCTGGCGTGACAACAAACAATTGAATGAACTGTTGTATTAAAGATGTTTGTATAATCACGTGCTTGGTTGCATATCTCTGTTTCTCATGTAGGTTAGAAATTGGGAAGGTAATTCTGCAAGAAGTGATTGAACAACGGAGACCTCTCCACCTGCAAACCGAAAGATAAGACACTTAGCGATCATCAATTTCAGTAAGTTTAGCGAGTTTATAAAGATAAAAGTACACAACAGATTTTGTATCAGCTTTGAACAGTTTTGACATACTATGTACATCTCGAAACGGAACAAACTGGACTATATCACGGGATGCAACACGTCCAGTGGAACTTTCAAGTTTCTCATATTTATCTGCATCCAAAATCTGCAAACAGTGACCAAATTACTGGAAGTAAAAACACTTGGAGGGGACCGTACATCATATAATGGACAATGACTAGCTGGATGCAGAAATTTGACAGGATTCGAGTAATGGAAAGAAAAGTGAGGTACCTCCATCTCTTTAAAATCTGCCCCTCCAACTCCAACAATAAGGATTGATAATGGTAGATCGGATGCCATCACAAGAGCATCTTTTGTTTCTTGGAGATCTGTTATAACTCCATCCTGAGACAGTTTCCACAGAATTAAGTAAAACAGGAAATCAAACACACAAATTAACATGCCAGGTGCAAACTTTTGGTAGTACATATAATTTTCTTTGCCACTGAAATTTGCATCTAGACTATGGCAATGATCCTTTCATAAATTAAGAAAAAAGGGTTCTACTGGATTTCAAATATCGTTATTTTCTCTCACCCCTCCTTCCTGTTTTTTCTTTTCTTTTTGGCATAAACCAGCATCCCACTTTTTTGGCATAAGTGTCTGAAATCTGCTCCTTACCGTGATTATCAATAAAACAAAGTACTTTTGTTGATTATGTGCTAGAGCCTGGGCAGCAACCTGTGCAGCAGTGGTAATCACATGTCCAAAAAGAGTTGGGCCGGCAAGTGAAACGTTAAACAGTGCATTTGTATATGATGCCATAATTCCATGGATTCCTTCAACCTGGGAGAAAAGAAAAACCAGAAAGCTTTAATCCATTAAGTTGTGGTGAACAGGAGTCCAATAACGGAGCAAGTTAAGGCTACTTGCCAAATGGAGTCAAAATGGAATCGTATACTTGTACATTTCACCTCACAGTAGTTGCTGCTTCCATTTAGGTTAAAACAATGGGAGACTGGACCATCGATTGGACGGGCTCCAAAACCCCATGCAGGAAACCGCTTATCTGAATCATAGAACTGCAATACCTCTCCAACATCTAAAATTGCCTGAAATCAATGAATCAGAATCATATAGGTCCTTCTAAATAATAAGGAAAAAGTCACAATTACATAGGTTCTTACTCTCTGGTATGCATTTGGCCGTCCAGAAGGGTCAATATAATGTAATGAATCAGGGAGGCGGGGATTCCCATTGGATGCTGATAAAAAGGGATTGGAAGTTAGTAGTTTTTTTGAGCACGGAAGTTAGCAGTTAAGTATGTACAACCTAAAATACTGACTTTGGTGAATGTCAATGAACGAAATCAGTGGCAATGTGAAGCTAAAGAAGTTCCCCGTGTAATCAGTAGGGTAATAACCAAAGTGGTAAAATGTCCCCAGAATGCTCATGCGCACACAAAATATTCGAAAACAAACTTTCTAACATAGGATAGTCATGCCTCAAAGTAGTATTGGAAAATCAAAAACTGGAAAACAGATGAGCATAACTACTGATGCTACCACAATTTGTGGGAAAAAGAGGAATCAGTCAACATAAAATGAGTGCAGCTGTGAGTAATTATCCCACAGGTGAGGGGATAAAATAAGTCCAACTAAAGCAAAGCTGAGATATTAAGTACATGGAATGCAGTCCAACAATCAGAAAAATGAGACAGCAGCTCTACTTTAACACAAAACAAGCCCCTGGAAACGATAGGCTGGTTTGGAGTCTTTGGACCCATGGGAAGATTGTTCTTGGTATTGCAACATACATGATCTGGTATGAATCTGAACATAAACCCTTAAGGGGAATGAATACCTGTAAAATCAATGGCGACCATGAAATTCAGCTGACATCCATGAGACAAGTAGTCCAGGAATGTGTGTTCCACCTTCTCACAAAACTTGTCTACAAATAGCTGACTCTTGCAGATCTATGTCAAGGTAATAGCACAAGTTAGTCAGAAGCTAAGACTAAAAAACCTGATTGTGAAAATCCACCTAGCTCTCAGTACCTTACCTTCTTGTGATGATTATGTCCAACGGCAGTTGGTATGGATAAATGTTCCCCCTGCCCAACAGAATGAAGCTTTTCTAAGTCTGCTAGTGATTCCTGAACTTTTCTGAATAATCCCGGACAAAGAAGCAAAGTCAGTACGCCTGTATGTGGAAGGAAAAGAGAAGTACAGGAAAAAGGTCTCCACTTACCCAATTAAGTCGTGTTTACCATTGCTGTTGAAGTTAAAACACTCTATAATTAACGGTGTGTCCTGCACAATTTAGCAAGAGGGCATTGATGGAATAGATAGCATTATACAAGTGACCTAAGGGCAATAAATTCAAGAAAACATCAAACATCCATATTCCAAAACATAATTCTCATGTAAAGCAGATGTGGTCACTCAGCAGAACTAAATATCTAGCAAAGCTTCCTGATTTACCAACTTGTACGAAGAGTCGAAGACTAACTTGCCATTTCCACTTCTGATTGCAAACTTATCTCACATGGTAGTAAGTTACACATAGTAGACATGTAATGTCATCCTACTGGGTTGGCAATAACTGGACAAATAGTATAAGTTCGGTTGTTCATAAAAATATAATAAAAGCATGCCTAGTATTTGCAAAAGGAGTTATGCACACAGTGGATGACAGCAGATTCCCGTAGTAAATTGTAGAGTCTAGAATCCAAGGGAAATCCTTTACCTTGCTTCCAACCTGCTGAACATTCAGAGATATTGGTTTCCATGTCGGATTGAGATCATTTTGCAAAACCTCAGTTTTACAAATGGGAATGGGGGCACCACTCTCCACAGTTTTTGATATAACCAGAAAAGGGTCCTGAAAGAGAAACAATATTGCAACCATTGTCCACAAACATAAAGAAAAAGGAATACTCAAAGAGAAAAAAGAAAAAAAAAAGGATAAAAGAAAATGAGTAGGTCCATACACTTTTTGAGAACAGATCCTTAGATTCCAAATCGGAACACCTGAATATGAACTCTGTTCTAGTCTTTGAGATAACAGATTCTTCAGCATGAACGGTGAGAGTGCCAAAATTTCTGGAATGGTTTGAGCCATTAGATTCATCTTCTTGTACAAGATCTAAGGTCAATGACCTGTATGTTTTGGTGACTATCTACGCAGAAGAAATGAAAACTTTGTGAGGACAAGTTAAACTACCCTTGCGATACAATCATACAATATATGGTCTGTACAATAAAGGAGAAAGCAAGGAATGAAGTATTGCCAAAGAGGATTTCATACAATTTGAACTTGAGCATAGACTAGAACATCAGTAACATTCATGAAACTAACATGATACCATCTACGTAACAAGGTCTTCAAAATGCTATGTAGACATATCAATAGCTATTCCATTAACTGCCAATGGTGAAAGCCCTTTCATCATACGTTCTAGTTTTCCCATGTTTTGAGTATGTCGGATTAACATGCCATTTGATTCAACACAGATAAAAAAAAAGGGGGAGGGGGGGTGGGGGAGGGTGTTTGAACCTGTAATGGATAAAGCAGGAGAACTGGTAGCCAAATGCTAGTCATATGAGAAAAAGGTGAACTATGACACTATCGTATAGGCTGAACTTGGCTGGAATATCCAAGATGCTGAGTGCTATCATACATCAAACCCTCCCCCATCACAACCGCAAAAGAACAAAGATTGACATTTACAACTGTAAGATCCAACAGAGAGGGCAAATATTTGCAAGTTGCAACAATACTCTTGAAAACTGTAGCTGGTCGGTAAAGTTTAGAAATAGCTCATACAAGTCGTCCAATGATTTCATGACCTTAACATTCCTATCTTTTGCATGGGCTGCACACACGTGCATTTGTGCTAGTAATAGAGTAGTTTGAAGGGTTAATGTTCAACAAGTGAAAAACAGGTATTCTATACCTCAGACAATGTGCAAGTGGCCTCGCCGAGAAATTCCTGGTCATCCAGCTTAAGCATCTGCATCAGTGAAACTCATAAAGTATTTTTAAGTATTTGAACGTTGTCTCTTCCTAGTACTTGAATGAGACTCATACTGTATTCAATCATATGCGTGCAAGAAAGCACCTCATAGGTGAGATAACAAGTCATCCTAATATCCTATTATAACCATTAAAAAAAACATACAAATTAAAAGCAGGAAAACAGAGAAAGAATTGCTCCCCTTACAAACTAGTCAAATGTCTAATTGTGCTCATAAATGGGGCCACATATGCTTAATTTACATCTCCCCATAAACATTTCCATTTCATTTGATTGGATGGTGGCAAATTTAGTCTTAGCAAAAGAAAATCATACAAATCAATCATCCATAAGATGCACTTATCATCACATTGATTCAGGTTGGGAGCAGATTAAGAGCTAAGATATCCAATCATATACATTTATAACAAACAGGATCAGAAACATAAGCATGATTTTCAAACAATAATAGAATCAGGAAATGGTATATCCATGATAAGTTTGAGGCAGAATAAATCCAGATACAATTCGACATTTGGACTAGATAATTAGGTCTCCACTAATAGTAAGCATAAGTGTCATGATAGACTCTAGCTCCATATTTTCACTAATGCAATCAGTTACCCATTAACTTTGGAATAGTATCTGTGGTGGCCGGGTTCGGATAAGGACCAAAGGGTTTGGTCACGTCACTTTGGCAACTGGTCAACCCCAGGGGTCCACGGTTGACCAGTGACTCATGTGGTCTGCTTGCATGGAACGCCTTGTCAAAATGCTTGCTGCCGAGGGCACCGCCTAACGTAAGGAGGATCAGCAAACTCGTTCATCAGGGGTGATCACTGGTCCCTCACTCCGAACGTCCGGCGAGTTCTCGCCGGACCCAGGTTACTTGACGTAGGGGACGTCCTAGCCGGAGAGTGCCAGGCATCCTGGTCCGGATACACGTCTTGATACCGAGACACCACTTACCTCCTGACTTGGAGAGGAAGTCAGGTAGAGTTAGGCAAGTGGGAAGGTCAAGTGCCACGCCAGCTAAGTACCAGCAAGTGGCTGAAAGCTGGCGTGACATCACCCAAATAAGCGGAAAGTAGAGTTTGCAACAGGCTTTTTGGGAACAGCAGGTTTGTCAACACTCAACCTCTGCCCCAATCACCGAGCGCGTGGTGTTCACATGTGGGTTGGGCTCCAAGTTACCCCCACCTATAAAAGGAGGACTCCTCCTTCAGAAGGAAGTAAAGTCTTTTTCTCTCCCCTACCTACACATACTTACTCCGGAACCTCCCCTTTTACCCCAGGATGCTAACTTGATCATCAGAGTGCCCTTCTGGACTCCCAACGATCAAGGCTTGGCACTAGAGTGTTTACTGAGTGTGCAGGTTTCCATTTTCTCCAAACCCAAGGGATCAACCAAACCGACCAAGCTCCAAGACGGTTCACAACCGGAGAAAGTGCATACCACAGTATCTGATCTCTCTACACTTATTACATGCCTTACCCTACACAACATAAAAAAATAGAGTGAAGAAAACAGGCTATCACCACAAACATCTCTACGAAGAAGCACTAATTGCTCCATATTTCTAAGTTCCAGAAAATAAATCCTAGGTTTCTCATGTATTACAATATCAGATGTCGTTCACTCTGATTACCTGAGCTGTCTTCTTGTATTGTAGGATCAATTGACAATGCCTTATTCGTCCACTCAATACATCACTGATAATTTAAGAAATCTATTTTCACAAGCTTGAGGTTGTATAAAGTTTGGATTGGTTCAAGACTAAGTGTTTTCTATCTCCGCTACTTTCTACTTCCAGCGTCCTTATTTTAGACACTAACATATGCATTTAAATTTGTCCATGTTAGATAGAAGATAAAAATTTTGTCACCATGTGAAAACAATCCACACTAGTTTAAACATCTCATGAAGTAATTCAACAACTTTGGATAGGAGTATGTACTGAAGGTAGAAAGGCATTTAAAAAGTTCCAGTCTCTGCAGGAAAAAACCTTGAAAAGACAGCATCTTAAAGTTATACCTTCACATCTAGATCATGCCACTGACTGTCAACATCATACACGCGAAACCTGTGATAGAAGATGTAATTTCTCAAGGTACATGAAACTCGACTATAAATTCCGGGAAAAGCAGAGATAGAAGTATTGGAACTTACAACAAAGTCTGCACCACCTCAAAATGGTAGGCCACTGTATGCTTTCTGATCCACTTGGGATTCAACGAATTTAAAACCACTTCGGTACGCCCAATCTCTTTAAGTACTCCATCTCTCCCCTTACCGTAAATAACTGCCATAGGGTCACTCTGGAAAATAAATGCAAAACAAATGCCTTATCAGATCGCAACTGCTTTCAAATTCAATAATAAGACTGCTAAAACCAAAATGGGGATCAAGATCCCATATTGGCAACTTATATTCTCAATAGCTGAAGGCACATACAGATATGGAACTTGTAATGGAGGTTACAAGTAGACACAGCACTTAATTAGTGAACTATGACGAGACGGAATAATTTTAAAACATCGAAACAGGGTTTCTATGCACGAAGCCCTCATTTTATGTCCGTACATTACACGTTTAGTACAGCAGTTACCTTATAAATTCCGAAAACGTTTTATAGCTGAATGTTTTTCCCTTTTTCTGTCGTCGGGCTTAAGCTTAAGACTCCATGCAAAGGCTTGTTTCATCTTTGCTTTTACATTTCTTGATCATTAGATACGTACTAGGAGACATTGCCAACATATTTGGGTGACAATACGGGGTTAGAATGGATGGTGAGGTGGTTTGATTTCTCGCTCAACAGCCGAGCAGGGGACACGCGTGTACTTGAGTGTTGGATAGTCAGTAACTCATTCATATAATTTACGTCAAAAGTTGCTTTTACAATATGGAATTTTTCAGCAAAAAACAATGCATCAATTCAATGTAAAGTCCATATTCTTACAAACTGAACAACAAACCTTGGAAAGCGCATCCCGATCATGTAAGTTTGAAGCAGATAATGATAACTGCACAATTTTGTGGAGAAAAGTAAGGCTAATGAAGGCAGATAGCATACTAAACAAGCCAATTTGGTACTTTAATTAAAGAAGCTCAAATACATTTAGAATTGCATTTGAACTAATTCTATCAATATAAAGAACCTCGAGAGGAGGAAGACAGGTTATAGACAAATGCAAAATAGCTCAACCCATTCAGCCCACGATTCTGTTGAGATGGGCTCACCTAGCTGAAATCAAGGTGATCTTCAGCTTAGATTTTATGCCTGAAGTTAAGTTATGACCAAGCTTGATGAAAATTGCTTTTAAAAAATTAGGAGTTCGCTCGAAAGAGAAAACTACTCTATCAAGAATAAGAAATCAGGCTCATGTTCTTTTTTTTCAGCGCATGTATGGAACATTTGTTCGTCAGCCTAAACTTCTACTTCCACTTCCCGCAATACAAAATGCACGGTGCTTACGGAAATGGCTCTGGGTTGCGATTAGGTGTGGCCTATAGTTCCAAGATTTGGCAAAAGCTTGAACTGAACTCAGCTTGTGTGAACCTAAAACTCCGGTAATGCAACGTTATAGGAATAGTTACCAATTGAGATCTTCAAGTATTCCCTAATAAAGCATCCAGTTGAAATGTCGGCGTACCCTGGCAGTTTCCCATAACAATCACCCTACAAAAGATTGCAAGCCCTTTTGTCTCCATGTAATTTCATAGATTTGTGTAGTTCGATTTCCTAGATAGAATTTATCAATTGACAACCTATCAACGAAAGAAACTTAATGCTAATGCACAAAAAAGTATCAAGATAAGCAAATTGCCGTTAATCATTTGGCCAACTCTCTTGCATTACCCAATACAGAAGTTTCCCTACCGACTTAAACGATAACTCAGCACCTAACCTCTTCAACCGAACAATGCTTCTCAATGTACTCATATCCAGTTACATTTAGGTTCTAGCTAATGTTGCCTCCAATCTAATTCGCTCAACCTCATTCGAAACCGGACAAATCAATTTCCTGTTGCATGCTGATGCTTTCATTATTAGGACGTGCATGTTTAGATTACGATACCGATATCAAGTAAATAAATCAAAGTAAATTTTGCTTTTACCGACAAGTGGCCTCTCTGGGCATCCCTTCGAAATCTACAAGTTCTCGATTGTATCCATTTACACTAGACGGATCCAAATTAAACTAGTGGTGCTTCCCATCACACTCGAAAATAGTTAAACGAGCTATTAGGTTGAATTTCCGACACTTGACTCATGTACTTTTGGTTTAGTAAAGTTCAGTCGTACTTGAAAATGCTAGACAAAAAGCCTCGAAGAACACGTGCTTATGCATACGTACTGTTATGAGATTCGGGGAAATTGATTGCGAAATGGAGAAGAATAGAGTGAATGAGGAACCTCGATCTGAGAGAAGAGACCGTGGTGGCCGTGGGATGTCAGGAAGTAATCAACAGCGTCGTTAGGGCCGCCACCCGGAGAAAAATCGGCGCCGCCAACCGCTGTACCTCCGCCGCCGTCACAGCAGTTGCCCATTTTGGCCCCCTAGTAGTAGTTTACTAGTTTGTGGAGAAGGGGGAGAAAATGAACGTGCAGAAAAGGCCAAGAGAAATACAATACGTTAGTTGAAGAGAGAGAGAGAGAGACAGAGAGAGAGGATCGGGGAGTTAAGCGAGGCCCACTTGTCTGGCCAACGCCGCGTTTAACGACCATGGAGGAGGAGGAGATGGACTCCTCTGCGATGCGATGCGTTCCTGTACACTACACCCTATTAAGTTTTACCCTTCTACTATGACCTACTATCATAGACCATCACACGTGTTGCCAGGATAGAAGGATAAACGAACCAAGCAGTTCGAACAATTCAAATTTAAAAGCTCGTTTGATAGTATTAATTTGTTACATTATTTAATCGATCTTTTCTTTCTTGGGCTCGTTAAGTTTTCAAACTATAGTTTAAAAAAATTGTAAAAATTGTACTACTTGGCTTATACTTTTCTTGATATTAACAAAATTCTTACTCATATGTTCATGAGACTTGATTGAAACTCGCCATCGTTAAATTTTTAAATCTAACTTGAAAATTTTTGGCTTGCACATTTCCTGATATTAACAAAATTCTTACTCAAAAGATACAGTAGTACTATTAGTGTGACGCTAAATCAACTTATTATGGCGTCCCTCACACGATAGCTCATTCTATACTTTTAATCCACCATATTGCTCCATACTTCCCTTTTATTGATCTATCCCAAATCCACATTGATAATTCAAGTCGTTGATCTCGAACATTCCATGCAAAAAAAAAAAAAAACATTCATGTAAAAAACCAGTTTGATTGGATGTCCATAGATATTTGAATTACACGTACAAAATGGACAACAAAATACAATTTAATCTTAAACTATCTGAGTTATTAACATACTTATTAAAATCCAATCAAGCTGATTTTTAACCTGAATCCTTCCCCTCCGCAAAATCAATCCCGCCGCACAGGGCTGTGGGATCTCAAGATTTACTTAACTATTTCTCTCTCCCTCTAGCTTCTCTCTCTCTCTCTCTCATCTCGTCTCATCTCATCTCATGTGATGCCGACCAGAAGTAAAATCATTATTTATCAAAGAGTAGGTGAATTATATGTCTTGATTCAGATGTATAACGGCTATGTGCTGTTGGATCACCCCCAGAACAGTACAAAATTTCACCATCGTTGATTCATTTTCGACATCATGATATAGATCTTTGAGTATGGTCTCTCGGAATAATGTCTTCTGGTCCCACAACTTTAGAACCTTACCAAAAGTATGCGAATAATTAGGAGGATGTACTATGACCAAAAAAAGGGACGATGTAGTGCTTTAGCAGCCTTAATATTATTATTTTTTTGAAAATTCAACTGTCCGGATCAATTTTTATTATCGACGAAAATAACATTTTATTAAAAAAACTTGATAAGAGTATATCAAGTTGGGAGAAAAGAGAAGGGAATCCAAACAAGGACCGGATGAAAAAACCAGTTTTTTTTTTTTTGAGGGAGGGCAAGAGGGTAATTTCACCTACCAAACTCAAACACACCGGATGAAAAAACCAGTTGAGACAACCCAAACACACCCAAAGGGCCAAGCAGTGCCTAGGTTAATTAACGCGCACCTCGACTGATTTTGGGGTCCGATGCCACTGCCACTTGCAGGTGTCTCAATTAAAGTCAGAGTAAAACACCGTATGGATTGGCCCAAAAGAAGTTGATAACACCTAGGGCCTGTTTGGATGCAGGATAAGAATTGGGGGTATTAGTTATAAATGAAAGATACGATAGTAGGGAGTATTATGTAAGAAGGGTGGACCCACATTGATTTGACGGAGGGATTAAATAGTACTTAGTTTGGATGAGGAATAAAATGGGAGGATAAAATTGTTTTGTAATTGAAATGAAAGAGAGAGAGAGGGTATTATGTAATAACTCCCCAAAACCTCCCCATAAATAATCCCCCCTCCGGAGGTATTAGGGAGTACAATATAATCCGTGCTTAGCTAATACTCCCTCCATTTTACTTCTCAAACGAGGTCTTAAGGCTGGACCCACGAACTAAAAGGAGATATCACAATCTCCTTCACAATACCCCATCCAAATAGGCCACTAAGATCTTAGGAGTGAGCAAATGAGATATGAACTAGCTTACAATATTAAAAATCAATAACTTGGCAAAAGCAAACACCAAACAAATGGGTACTGCTTTCTGTTTGAGTTATTTTAAGCTGGCATATCAAATTGGAAAATAATTTCCGATGCAATAGAGCAAAATTCTGCACCCACTGTCAGATGGAGATTGAAATCGCTACAAAACAACAAAAAGTGAACCGTTGGATCCTCAAAAACAGTGATGGAAAAAGTGAAAGACAAAAGCTCATGCGTTCCTTTAACCAGGGAAGCTTCTTCTTTTTGGATCCTGAGGGCTTGTTTGATTCACTAGATTATAAACCATGGAGATCCCAATTTCAAAAAAAAACCAAAAAATTGAAAGCTTTAGTGCACCCGCCACACTAAAGCTTTCAAACAATATAGGAATGGGAGGGGCTATAGTGCACCCGCCACACTACACCGTGTAGTGTGGTCGATCCGGCCGTCCATCTCAGCACGGACGGCTCGGATTTAATCCGAACTCCTATAAACCCTAGCCGTCCAAAAAGTTAGCAAAGGTTTATTTTCTTTTTCTTTTTTTAATTCTCTGCTACACACAGATGTTCTATTGAACATCAACTGAACAATAGCAATGGTAGGAATTCAATCACATCCCAAGACTTCTAGTACCCGCTTGGGGTTCATCGGTATACCTGATTGGTTCCATCAAAGAAATAATTGAAAGAGACAGGAAAACTACTCATGGGCGTTCTGGGAAACTGACCATGTGGATGCATAACCGGGGGACCTTGAGAAGTTGCAGGAATTGGGGGCGTTCCGGGAAACTGCCCATGTGGATGCATAACCGGGGGACCTTGAGAAGTTGCAGGAATTCGACCTTGAGAAGTTGCAGGAATTGGGGGCGTTCCGGGAAACTGCCCATGCGGATGCATAACCGGGGGACCTTGAGAAGTTGCAGTAATTGGGAAGGTACTGTAAGACCTCACAACATCCTCCCGCTGTTGATCAAATTCTCTCCCCCCATGCGGATGATGCATAACTGGGGGACCTTGGGAAGTTGCAGGAATTGGGTAGGCAGTGTAGGACCTTGCAACATCCTCCCGCTGCTGATCAAATTCTCTCCCCCCATGCGGATGATGCATAACTGGGGGACCTTGGGAAGTTGGAGGAATTGGGTAGGCAGTGTAGGACCTTGCACCATCCTCCCGCTGCTGATCAAATTCTCTCCCCCCATGCGGATGATGCATAACTGGGGGACCTTGGGAAGTTGCAGGAATTGGGTAGGTAGCGTAGGACCTTGCAACATCCTCCCGCTCCTGATCAAATTCTCTCCCCCCATGCGGATGATGCACAAGTGGTGGACCAAGAGAAGTTGCAGGAATTGGGTAGGTGGTGTAATATCCGGCAACATTCTTCCGCTGCAGATCGTACCCTATATCGAAACGCGGAAGATGCGTAAGTTGTGGACTATGAGAGGTCGCAGTAGTTGGGTAGTTGTAGTATCCAGCAGCAATGTTTGCAAATTGGTCACGAGGGGCCATCTGCTGCAGTCCCGCATACCTGTGACAGCAGCAATATCATGACAAGTTAAGTTTATTACGACATCTAGATAATAGAGCTAAGTACAAAGAACACAAGGATATACGTGGTTAGCCTTAAAAGTTTGGAGCCACAAAGTAAGATGCGGAGAGGAAATTATTGCGAAGAGGAGCTACCAAAGAGCAGGCAATATAACTGACTCTCTCGCTAGAGACCCTAGAGCACCCAAAAGGCCCCTTACACAGTAAACGCTAGAATACAAACTGGATAGAATTATCCCATACCATTAAATGGGTTGGGCCTCCTAACAGGTTGGTATATTAATCGGGCTGGAAGGGTCTTCAACGAGTTATGAGCATAATACGGGAATTCAAGGCACTCACAACAACTTCTGTTGCACTTTCAGAAGTAGCTTTAAGCATAAAAGAAATATGCATTCATAGGAACGAGATTAGAACTGGGAATATTGAAGAAGAAAAAATCTGTCACTTTATGAAGTAGATTCAACTTTCAAGCAAAGGAGAAATATGCAATTTATGGGATGAGATAAAATCTGAAAATATTGGAAAAAGCCATATATTTATACGTTCTTCTTCCACAACAAACTCGACGGAAGCATGCCCATAGATAATGAATTTCCTATCTAGGACGTGGTACATGAAGAAACTCTCAATGACATCAAATGCCACTTGCTCACAATCTCCAGTCAGAATAGAGCTCTGATCTTCTCAAAACTGCTTCTAAGAATGAAATCAATTAACTCCACAACATTGTCAAGTAGTTTTCTTGGTTCCACAAGCAAATCATGTTTGCATATTGGTCACAAAGCAATAGGAAATCTGTTATCATGACAAAATTCAGACCAAAAGCTACCCAGTTTTTCTCATTCATCTCCAATGACACTTCACTGCCCCACCACAGACAATCAATGAAAGGGGGAGAACATATGCCATGTGAAGGCACAATACGATTTTTCAAGCCAAAAGGCGGCAGCGGGGGACCTCCTTCGATGGGGTGGTCGAATAAGAAAGTTCTGAAGTCAAGCCCTTCTATATGCCATAGGACCTTAGTAGGTAGTGGAGAAGGGATTTCCATGGGAGGGTATTGACGTTTTAGCCCCTCTTAAAACTTCCTTTTGGTCTGGTGCAAAGATTGTTAGACCAAAGGTAAACCAAGAAACACAATGGTGTCATCACTATTGACATACAAGAATTGGCCACATAACCTAGGTTCCAAAGTTCGCCAAGAGTTTCAGTTCCAAGCCGAATCAGTTTCAACCACGGGTATCCAGAAACAAATTACCTGGAATAAGGGTCCCGCGTTATCTGGGCATTATCTTCAGCCAAGTAAGGACGTTGACTCTCTGCATAGTAATATGGGTCATTTAGCACCCTTTGTTGAACAGAATGAGGCTCAACTATAGGTGCTGCATAACCAGGCTGTGCTCCAGCTAGATACGGATCCTGTGAAGGAGGCAGCATCAATGGGGGTTGGAACTGATCCACTAATGCTGGATGTCGAATTGCCTGTGATGGAGCCACCTGTGGAACTGAAGCCACTGATGCTGCAGTACTTAATGCCGGGAACAATGATGAGAGATCCTTTACCTGCATTTTAGTGGCAATTTTGTCAACAAGATGAAACAAGACATGTGTGAACAACCCCGCCAGTAAAGAAAATGGGGGCAAACTCACTTGCTGGCGGGTGAGTTCTGCTTTAAATTTGAAGCCCTCGTAGTTATCTCTTAGAGCAAACTTAAAAACAGTCTCATGCAGGGGCAGACATTCTTTATGAATCGCAAAGCTCACCTAAACAAGAATAATTGCAAATAACATTATCAAAAATATATAGATCAAATAAATAACATTCAGATCTCAAATACAAAATAGCAGCGTAGAAGCAGCTTATGAGAAGAAGAATAATAATTCATGAATTCTGAATTGGAATTGCCCATCTCCAAACAGTGAATTGAGAGTCGAATCATGAATAGTAAGGATTCATAATACTTTCTTATTACATGGAAGAAAATACTCATTCAGATATAAAAGACATACTACATATTCGAAAATTTTCAACCTAAATTGGTGAAAAAAATGACATTTCAAATGATGATCAGGTGTTCCAATACGTAAGACACGCTTCTATGCCAAGAGATGCATGTGGTACCCACTGGTGGAAGGGGAAGGAAAGCTGGAATGCCAACAGGCATCTAATTTTGAGTTCTCCCCACCCAAGTGTACCCATCCGGGCAGTCCAGTGCCAAAGTCACGCAATGGGTAAGTCTTATCCGTGGGTAATGAGCAGGCATTTTACAAGAGGTTTCCAAATTTGCACCTACATTTGTGAGGTTCCGTTGAACCATGTACTCGGGTGGGTGCAAGGCCAGATGATTTAAAGTGAACTTCCCATTCATTCAATATTGAAGATCACTCACGACTTGTTCGTTTTGGTATTTGGATTTTGGATTTTGAGTGGAGAGAGATAGAGAGAGAAATGAGAGCAATGATTGAGAGAAAATTTATTGGCGACCGTGCGCAAAGAGAGAGTCCAAAATCCCAAATCCCAAACCAAACAAGCTCAGATTCATGACTAACTGCCAAACTTATTCGAATTCCAAGAGCTCGGATCAAATTAGTAATCCTATATTATTGCCTGCACTACAATTTCTGACAATCCACATGATATATACATGCACATGAAAGATGTTACACAAGTCCCGCAAAAGATCGGCACCATACTTTTAACCATCTCATATTTTTCTTGTCAACCATTCCCGACAGAAAAAGAAACAAAAAAACAAAGCCATACTCTCAAATTTCCAAGCAACAACTCGCCAGTCTTTACACGATGCGTAGCTATTTGCAATACATGCAACTCATCATTAATGTTTATATAGAAAATACAACATCACCAAAGACTTCATGTGACACAGAGCTATGACAATAACCCAATGCCCTCCAGCTAAGGCACCGTCACAAAGGATTAAAAAAGATTTGTTATGGAAGTTTGTCTGGGCAGAACATAACAGATTCAGCTCTGAGAGGACTTAAATGGTATAACATAGAAGTCATCCACAAGGACCACAAGTCCAAAACTAAGGAAAGAGCCTCAATAAGAGAGGTTTCTCTTCTGGCTCCTTATACATTTTCGTTAGCATTCAATCTTCATTAAAGAACTCTGAACGGTTGGGTCACAGAAAACAACACTACAGGGATTACCTGTGCAGGAAAATTTCCTCCAAAAGCAGAAGGTTCCAAGTTCATTTGTCCATCAGAGGTTGCCTCATATACACCATAGAGAAGCTTCACGTCGTAATCAAATAGAAAAAGTTTCATGCCTTTCTTGACCTTCTCTACATCTTCCCTTCTTCCTGCAGGAAGGCCAAAAACACGGTACCGGTAACACTCTGGTTTTGTCCTTGCATTACACATAAAGATAAATCCAAGGCTCTTCCATTTGTTCTTGGCCTTTCTTTTTCCCAACAAGGTATGGGCTTGAGGAGTCTCACACGGAGAGACAAGAGCAGGAGGTATAACTCCAGTGTTGGCATCTGGCTGGCTTATAGTCTTCTCCCCTTTGCCTTCGAACTTCTTCCCTCTTCCTTTTGTCCTTGCCATAAGTAAAGACTGTTGTAGTAAATCAAATAACAAGGAATCACTTAAATGACAGTTGTCGCACCATAAGGAATGTGACAGACAATTAAAGAACATTTCAATAATAAACTATGACAGCTGCTTGAATAGGAAAAATATTAAAAACTGCTCCTCCGAACAGATGCAATTGTAGTTCATAGAAACTGATTTTGTTGATCCTGCACTTATTTCATGTGTATCTCAGCTTCTCAGATGTGGATTTCACAAAGCTTGCATATTGGGGAAAAAATTGTATTCGGTCTATCAGTCAAGTGATTTGTTTCAACATTTATACTGGAATTCCATCAGTCTATTTCTGCCACACACACTATGATGCACGGACACGGGAATTCTAAAAAAATGGGGACACAGACACGATGGGGGACACACCACGTGTATATTTAGTTTGACCCCTGAAATTGTTTAAAAACTACAGTTTAAAAAAAAATACACTTTGACCCCCTGTCGTGTCCCCATCGGTGTCCCCACGTGTCCCCAGTCGTGTCCCTCTAAAACATTTAAATTAAATTATGGGACCCGCCACGTGGTGTGTCCCATACGTATCTCTGCCATGTCCCCATGTCCGACACTGCAATTAGGGCTGTCCACAGGTCAGGTTTGGTCAGATTCGGCTTGGACCCGACCCGACTACTTGTCGGATTTTGAAATATGAACCCGAGACTAACCGAACCACTGGTCGGGCCCCGACCGAAATGTTGTCGGGTTGTAGTTGTTGGATTTGGTTGGGCTGTCGGACTGAAAAAAAAAAAAAAAAACTTCACAGTTCATTCAAAAATCAGGAGAGAGATCGAGGAACCCATAAAAATACAGATCAAGGAACATCACTTTTTATTTTAAAAAATAAATACATACAAATCCTAATCAAGAACACCAAACCTCAAAAACTGATGGTTGAAAGAAGTGCACACAAACACAGATTCACATCGAGGACGTCTGGGTATTATCACATCGAGGACGTCGTTGAGGACGAGGTGGAGCCGCCGGTGTAGCCGGTGGAGGAGTAGTGGAGAAGCAAGCGGAGGGTGTGGTTGGGCCGTGGGGGAGTTTGGTCTTTGTCCTCCTATAAGAGGACTCCATTAGAGAGAGAGAGAGAGAGAGATGTGGGATCGAGGT
Source organism: Rhododendron vialii (assembly GCF_030253575.1). Classification (NCBI taxonomy): domain Eukaryota; kingdom Viridiplantae; phylum Streptophyta; class Magnoliopsida; order Ericales; family Ericaceae; genus Rhododendron; species Rhododendron vialii. The sequence goes on along the minus strand of NC_080564.1, from coordinate 30,855,370 downwards.
AGAGAGAGAGGTTCGTGCGTGAGGGACAAAGGGAGGCGGGTGTATGTCTGGATAATGAAATGGGGATTAGGGTTTTTACTCTTTTTTTTCCTTATATATATGTATGTCGGGTCGGGTCGGGTCGGGTCGGGCCACCCGAGAAGTTATTTGGTGCATCCGACACCCGACCGACTAAACACAAAATTCAACCAAATCAACCCGAATCCGACCCAAATCTAATCAGATCCGTCCACTGTCTCATTTTTCGGGTTGGGTTCGGGCGGGCCGAATCCATGGACAGCTCTAACTGCAATACATCAACCTCTAGAGGTGTCGGTGTTTCATAGCTCGAACACAACATCTATCCTAATAAGATACGAAGCCACCTAGAGTCAATAAACCAAAGACCCACATTTAATATTCTCTCTTTATATCTAGTCTGGCCCGGGAATTACAAGCCGACAAAATCAATTGACCACCATAACGTTAATGGAGCCTATTGCACACTGTTTACTATCAACGTGAAACCACTACAATATCAAAGGCCATAACGTTAGTCGGCAATTGGCATAATAAAGAGCTAAAAACTTTCCAAGGAATAACTTTTCTACATATTTCATGTAGAATTTTTTTTTTTTTTTTGTTGGGGGGGGGGGGGGGGGGGGGTTTGTTGTGGTGCTACGTCAGTCATGACTCTCTCTGCCAAAACTCCTTCGCTCCTTCTACACTTGGGAAAAATAATTCTACCCTCCGATCCATTTGATTCAGTCCTTGGGCTTAGCTCAAGTGACCTATCCCCTTGTGATAGGATTCCAATTTCCAAGATAAGGTTGTGGATAAGGCGCAGCATTGAGCCTAAACTACTAGTAACATACAAGCATCCTACAGTGTGACCAAAACCAAATACATTTGATTCCCTTTTCCTACAAAAATTCCTTCCCTTTCCTTTTTTGCACAATGGAGCTAAAATTGACTTTCCCAAAAACTTCCAAGTGAATTTGGGTAATCCAAAGAACTGTGCTTTTAAATTTCAGAAAAAATTCTAGTAATTTCTTTGTTAACAATTACTTCCCATTTAAGAAATCAAAATTGAACTTTAGTTCATCTTTCACCACAACACACAATAGCAACAGAAGCAACAGAACCCATTTAGTCCCCAATCATTGGGGGTATGGACGGAGGAGGATTGAAGACAGACCTAACTTTCGGCAATATGCACAAAGTGGTTGCTCACAAAATACCACTGAAACAGTGGCCTCCTTATACCAATTTTGCTGCGGAACCATGCCCCCAAATCAAAGCCAAATAGCAACAGAGAGAGCAGGCCTAGAGACCCAAATCAATTTATGTGCACATTACTTTTCCAAATTATACATATTGTGTCGATTCAAGGCGTACCAACTCTTTGAATCTTGACCTCGTTCCCATAAAAGAAAAATAATAGGCTGACTCTTGCTGTTATTGACCAAGTAGAGGGGCTCTATCAGTCTTTTCCCAAAGATGGAGATAGTAGCCGGAGGAGATCGGAGGATTTTCCAAGGTAGGCAATGGGGTTGGGGTGGAACATGAGCTTGGCTGAGAGAAGATATATTAGGTAATTGATAAGCACTCAAGAGTGAAAATAATAGGGCTTATCTCTCTCATTTTTGTCACACACATGCGCACAACTTGCTTGATTTGAACAATATTGCACAAAAGGTGTGTTTTTGGCGTTTTCAGGTAAATCGTGTGAATAAGGCGCATTTGAAGGCCATGGATAGCCCCGAGTGTGTCCAAACACCCAAGGCCACGTGGTACTCCGCGACCGAGTCCCTAAAGTCATGAAAAGAAGCTTTGAAGCATACTCGAGATGCCCATGGGTCAAGGGAAGTGAGGGAGATGCGAGGATTTTACCAAAGCAATTCATCTTCCGACCAATTGAGGGTATAATCGCCATATCTTTTGAAGTACAAATTATTTTTTATCCAAACCACTTAGGTTAGAAAATAGACACAACAAGCTTTCCAACAGTCCAAAGAACGCGCAAATCCGAGTTTGGAAGCGTTCGGAGTGAGCCCGCAAAGTTGTGCAAAATCCAGCGAGCTATGAGATATCGATACCTCTTTTTGGGGTATTGATACCAATGAAGCCAAATTTCCAAAGAGCTTTGAGATATCAATACCTCTTTTGGGGGTATCGATACCAATTGCCTACGCGAACCATTGTAATGGGATTTTTGTAATTATTTTGTAAATGGGGTATATATATCACCCTTAGGCCGTTTTTAGGGCATCCTCCATTTTGAGGACTTCTCTCTCTACCTCCCTCCCCTCCCCTCCTCTCCTCTCCTCTCTTCTCGAGCTCTCCTTCTCTCTTCAAATGAGGAGGATCGCTAAGGTTTTGAGACTTTTTCCTTCATTAATGTTGTAAGTATACTTGTGCTCTTCATTAATCTAGCTTTTATTTCAAGTTACAAATGTTTTCATTTCTCTCTATGTTTTTCCCTTGTGTTTACACCCACTATGGGTGAGTAGTGATCAAGACTTGGTCATGGGGTGATTCTACCCAATGATTTAGGTAATTTAATGGCTTCTCTCAATTTTTGTGCTTAATGTGGGTTGTGAATGGATTAAGTTCTTATCTTTATGTAACAAAATCTGGGGTTGTTTAACCTCTTTGATTATGTGTAGGCAAGGACTTGATCTCTTGCCACATATGATGCTTGGAGCTATGTCACTCTAATTGTTTGCCAAAATGCCTCAAAGAACTTGTTAAGCTCTAATCTTGTCTAAACTTAGGGTTGTTAACTTCTATGATTGTGTGTAGACAAGTCTCCTTGGCACACACAATGCTTGGAACCATGACACTCTATGTGTTTGATAAAATGCCTAAATGAGTTCCTTTCCATTTACAAACACCATTGTATGAGTTAAACTTGATTTTCATAGCTAAATCTCCCAAGTGAGAGCAAATGACTATAACTCTCACTTGAGTTATCAAAGAGAAGCATTAAACGGCCTAAGTTATGGGTGGATTAATTCCCTAGACCTTGCCGCCTTTAATTTCTAGTCAAACTTCATTTTCAATCAAAATTAGGAGGTAGAGAGAAATTCCACCACTCAAAAGCTGGCCGTATTGACGCCAAATCCAAAGGTTGGCGGTCCTAATGCTAAAAACCCTTTGTAAATCAAACCTCCAGCCTAGCTCCATTGGCTCCCTGTGGATTCGATCTCGGACCCGAGTTTATTATGCCACAACCGACCTAGCCCTACGCTTGGGGCACTCTTTACTACAACACACTTTGGTCGAGCAAGCAGTAATAGATGCCCCAATCGCAGTGCAAGGCGTGGATAGCTAGTATTCTGTTTCAAGACTGAATCGCTGCCGTCTTGAGCGCCTTTGGGTACCTTCAAGTGACCGTAAGAAGCAATAAGGCAATTGGTCAGTTGCAAAACCAAACTTGCAAAAAGGACTTTAGTTCCTCAAAGGCTTCAATTGACATCGATGAGTAACCATAAGCAGCACCAGATGCAGCATATATAGATCAGGAAAAGTAGTACCGTTAGCTTCAAAAAGGAAACTGGTCTTTTTTTGTGGTAGCTTCTGACCTGTTTTGTCTGCAAATCTTGAATGTACTCGGGGTAGCCGAGGCCACGTGCGTCTATGCTGTTTCCCCTTCCCCCCATCCCTCGGCACTTAGAAATATCCCATACATCATTGTACTGTTGCATTCGGTTCTTCGACCACTCCAACCCTATTCCGTTCTTCATGAAGAGGGGGCTGTCAAGAGGCAGCCCATGGGGGAGGGCTTGTAAAGGAACTTTTTGATCAGACTTCTCGCTGATGGGACGGTTCCACTCATACTTAACGACGGATAAATCCTTGTTGAGGAAGCCTTCAGACCCATATCCGGGTAACATCTTTTTACTTGATTGCCTCCTGGTAAGGACACACTTAAGAAGGCAAGCACATATAGCGCCTTCTTCTGCCAGCTTTTCCTACTCAGGTGTTGAGTTTGTCAACAGGGGGTTTGACAAACACCAGCAAGGGTCTACAAAATACCATTGGTATTCTTACAAAAAAGGGGAATATTTACAAGTAATAAGTTATCATGCTATCCAATTCTCCACTCAAATCTAGCAAACAAGCAGAAGATTGGATTGATCAACTCTTATGGGGCCAGTCCATACGGGACTTTGCCCTGGCTTTAATCGCAGACTCTCTGCTAGTGGACTATGAGAGTGCTATCCCACGGATTAGTCAAGCGTGCGTAAACTGGCCAGGACACGCTGAGGTTTTTAAAAAAAAAGAGAGAGATTCGATTGACAATAATACCGAGATTACCAACAAGAGGTACTTCAACTGTTCAACACCACCAACAAAATAGAGGAAATCAATTCAGGAAAATAGCATTTTGTCATCCAACGTACTGAAGAATCAGAAATTGTGTAAACACGTAGACCTGTAAGAGTACTGGATTTCTATTTCAATCCAATTTCGTTACCAGTTAGTACCACCATTCAACTCGTACAAGACTGCCGTACACTTACAAATGAAGCACCAAAAACTAGGTAGAAAATGCAGAGCTCGTAACATCGAAATCAACTACAGTCTACTATCAAAGCGTAACTCACTAAGCATACATACATATACAACCCTAATTATGCCACACAGAGAGAGAGAGAGAGAGAGAGAGAGAGAGAGAGAGAGAGAGCATAATTTACCTAAACAGGGGAAACTTGGTGGTTGCAGAAGTAGTGGAGGGCGAGGAGAGAGAATATGCCCTAGACAGCAACGAAGGGCAGAGAGAGGGGGGAAAGGGGAGTTAACTGAAACGTACTTTCCCCACGTCTCTCCTCTTTCAACTTGTTTTTGCTGCAAACTCTTGTCGTTCTGGGCGATTTATTTATTTGTTGGCTCGCTACAGATAAAAGGATGCTTACCGATGGTCAGTTCAAGAACACCTTCTTACAAAAACAGGGAGTACGTAATTATTTCATATTTTCAAATATAAAAATAATTTTTTAATTTTTTTTATCGTTCAAAAAATCTCAATGAGATATTTCAAATAAGATCTATATTGCATATTTTTATACTTTAATAAGCCCATTATTTTTGAGCTTGAGATTACCTTCTTAAAAAATACAGTGAAAGTGCTTATTTTGCGCTCTGAAACGATTATAAGCATATGTTTTTCGCAAATTTCTAGGCAGCTTTGTCTCCTTTCATACGTCAACTAAAATACTATTCCCCCATTCCTAATCGAGAGTCCCTCTTAGAAAATTCAACTTTTTTGGGAAACATGTAAGCATTACACCTATTTTTCACATATTTAAGTATTACCCATATATTTTACTTATTTTGTACCATTTGTATTCACATATGAGGGATATTTTTGGAATTCTATCAAATTTCTACTTCTATTTTTGAAAATGGACAATCATTTTCGAACATTCCAATATGGAATAAGGGAATATCAATTAAGAATGGAGTGAAAATAATTTGACTATTGCCATCTATATAATAAAACAGAGCTGTGTTTGAATCCAAAGACAACCAACGCTCCAGATTTATCCCCTCCTTCCTCATAAATCAACGCCCTCCATTCTACAAAATGGCATGCCCTCCATTCTACAATGGCATTTTGGTAGATATTTGATCCATCCAAGGGTTATCATAAACCGCATATCGTGGGAAACCCTAGCTGCACCCTCACTCTCCCGCTGGGCTTTTTTTTTTTTCTGTGGTCTCTCCCGCTGTCTCCCTCTCCCTCTCCCTCTCTCTCTCTCTTCGATCGACCCACCACCATAGACCCACCGAATCCCAGTCGCTCCTCTCTGGCAATCCCGATTGGACACCATTAACACCACCGACCGGCACAACGATCACCACTGTAACAACCACTGTTCGAGGTTCCCAGAGTTCGAATCGATGGCATGTAGTTCTTCTTCACCCCAAACGGTTTGTAGATCTTCACATCTTTCACTAAAAAAAGTACGGGTTTAGGGTTTGTTCATTCCCATGGCATAGACTGAAAAAGCACCGATTACATACTTGATTCATGTTGTCGTAGGTACGAGTACTTCTCAGGTTTGGGTTTTTCTCTTTCCAAGGGATTTCTTCTATTTCCGAGCACCGCTAAAGTAGTGGAACAGCCGAGGTCAAGGACTCAAAGGTAACCACTCTTCCACCATCACTGGTAAACAAATGGGTATCATGTGAATTTTATTTTCCATTATCGCTTTCCATTTGCGTAAAGATTTGATTTTTTGGGGTTTTTTTTCTGCTTCTTTATCCTTAAAAATAAGACCAAATATAATTTTTTTAAAGTTGTTTTTAGAGTTTTAATTGAGCTTAGCGTTCAGTTCTGTTGTTTCAACATGAGGAGCATAAGTTAGCTTAATTAGCGTTCAGTTCTCATGTTTTTTATTTCTTGCTTATGCATACTTCCTGGCTTCACGTTTCTTTGAATCTAATTGGAAACTTACCCTTGCTTAGTTTCTTCCTGCTCAACATTGATTGAAGTAAGTTGGTTTTTTGAAAAAATGATACGAAGTAGTTTTTATGCAGGTAATCTATGCAAAAGTGTTTTTTTAGGATTGATAATTTCATCTGGCGACAAAAGCTTTGGAATTAACCAAGTCCATTGGAACTTTCAAGCCATTTAGGATGGGCTCTAAGAACATGTACATACTTCATGGCTGAGGAGACATCTTTGCCTCTACTCCTTAAGAAGATTCAATAACATTTACAAAAGCACTGACCATGTGTTCTAGCAGAGGGGAGTCTATTCTTTTATGGAATCCATTCTCTACTATGTTAGTTGAGGAACATAAAGCATTGCTATAATTAAGTAATGTACCATTTTTCTGTGACTAAGGTCGACTAATGTACGATTTGCCTCTGCTACGACAACCACAGCGCCGCGCAACCACCAAAATCACACCCCCACCCAAAGCTCTGCTACAACAACCAGCGCCGCCTTACAGAACCACCGAAATCAAAAGAACGCTAGCCTTCCACCAGCATTACCAAAGTGCTTTCCTTTTCATTACACTTATCTGACTATACTAGAATTGCTTTTATTGTATTGATTTCTGTTTAGTGAACCAATGCTTCTCTTTGAAGATTGTAAAAATCAGTTTCCAATTGCAAAAATCAGTTCCCAGTTGGTTGATGCTTGAAGATCGCGTTTCCTTCTCCTTAGTGACTTAGTCTTTGCGAAAAAATTGTATTTCTTTTAATTTGGTTTGTCTTCACTACCTTCTTTCTCCCGTTAGCTTATAGAAAAGAAAAGGACCTAATCATTGTTAACTACCCAATTTGCAGATTGTGAAGGATGCCAATCTAGCCTTTAACTCCTTTCAAAAGTCTGCAACGACTTGCCGACATGGATAACGTGACTATTTTTGGCCAGGTAAGATGTTCTATAATTTTGTAATGAAACAAATTGCTTTCATATAATTTTCCAATAGCACAGTTTTATTGCTCAACAGAGATACGTGAATTGAGGAAAATGGTAGCCAAGTTTTCTTTTTCTATTTTAATAGGTACAACACAGTTTTATAACAACTTTGATGTTATGAACTCTACTCTGCAATTATTAACAAAAAAATCGAAGGCAAGGAGAAATGGCTCAACAAAGACAAAATGCAACCACAAAAGGCAAGGAAAAAGATAAGGCAATTCGTTCCAACGGAAAAGAGAAAAATTGGGTATGATTCAAAGAGTTGAGTAGGTCAATAATCTATCATATTTATGGGACTATGCGAACAGAAAGATCATTCCATATAATATTTTTGGCAATAAGTTCTTTGGATATTTGATCGGTCTGTACGCAAATTATAAATTTAGTGATCTTCTATGTCTAATGGGAAGAACAGATTTGGATTTAATTGGACAGTAGGAGTTTTTAATGGTTTGAGAACAATAGGTTTGTGTCTAATGTTGAAGCCGTTCTATGTAATTTGAGTAGGCAAGGACAAATTGCACATCATAAGTAGAAAAATCATCCCTTTCTCCCACCTTTAACATTTGTCATTTGATAAATTCAGCTCTTGCCAGGTATAATTGGTTGATTATAATAACCATCCAATACTATCATCACCAGCGCAAAGATCAGCACTTTGCTTATCGATGGGTAAGTTTTTAATCGCACTCTATGTTGGGCATTGATTGTGAGCTTCAGTTTACTAATCTATCCATTATCTTCCCTCTTTCTGGTGAACCCTAATGATTCTGTGGGTTCATTTCTCTTAATTTCTAGCCGGAATGGATGGCTTTAAAATTCCATTTGAGAGTTTGACCTTTGAGTTTTTTTTTACCGCATTCCAGGCCGTATAAGTTTTTTTGAGGGTCCATTTTTTTCATTTGTCAATACCTCAGTTGAACTATGTTGGTGGATTCTTTGGTATCATCAAAATCCTATTGTGGTAATTTGATGCAATTGAAAATAGTTTCCAATACTCCAGAGTATAAGTAGCAGTGAGTTCATGAAAATCCTATTTGTTATGGGTTATAACCTTTTTTTCTGTTGACATGGTTGATTCATATGCCTTTGGCCCAGTTTTGCCCCTCTATTATAACCTACTGTAATATTCTGCTTCAAATTTTTTTTTTTGTGTAACACATTTATGATTGTAGAATACGCTTATTCTTTTTCCCTTATTATGGAGTAGACTTATGTCCTACAACACAATCTGTCTCTGAAACATCCTCACCCATGAACAAAGCTCTCTCCAAGAGCTCCAGCACAACATCTTATCGATTTAACGGGAACAAAGCTCTCTCTATCCAAAAGTTTTAGGGCCCTGATAATCCTCACCTTATCATTAGCAACAGCGGACAACCTTCTTATTGATTGGTAACTTTGTTATCCTAATATGTTAATTGGGCATTGATTATGAGCCTCAATCTATTCAATCAAGGTGTCTATTTTTAACTCTGGAAGATCAACTATTCAAACTTTTTTATGGCTATAACATAACGGCTCTTTCGATGAGCATGGCAGATAACCATTAAGCGCAACTGCTAATTCGATATTTTATTCCTGCTCTGTCAAGAGAATTATCCTATTGCTTTTAATTTTATCTGAGGCTTATTGATGTTAATTGTCTTGATGCTTCAACTATGTTTAGTGTTCTGCTTAGATTAACTACATCTGGATACTTGACTGTATATAGATGAGCAATGCCTATTTTCAATGACCAACCCTTAGTTCAGTGACTAGCTTAGTAATCTTAGTTTCATAGTGTTGTTTTTGAAAATACCGAGGACATGCATATTGCATACATCCATTTTTCCATTAATGAGATTTGTAGTGATGCTTAGCTAGGGTCTTGCTATTAAATCGTTTACTACCCAACTTCAATCTTTATTCATGCAATCCATTAGTTCTAGAAGAGTTCTTATTTTGGTTTGGTTTGGTTTTTGGTTTTTCAGGTATGATTGATTTTGAAGACCATAATAGCCGTGATAGGATTGCTGGGTCGTAATTATGGGTAGTTACAGTAGTCAGTTAATGTTGACAGATTGTATGGATGCCTTTAGGCATGGATAAAACAATGAAACTCTATTATTTTTTTTGTTTTTAGGTACTTTTATTCTTTCATTCTTTCCGAGTTGTCATAAATATGTGCAAGATTAGTTGGACTATTTTTTCTTACATGAAGATATTTTATGATTCTTTCATTCTTTTCGGGTACTTCTATTATTTTATGAATATGTTTGAGTTATTATTTTTTGCATAGTTGAATTTGTAAGACAGGGGATGATATGTTGCACACAAGTTAAGTATTTATTTACATGTGCTTATTTTTCGAGCCGTATATGGCACGTGAGTTAAGTATTTATTTGCGTGTACTAATTGTTCGAGTCGTGCCTTCAGGCACGGGCATGCGCTAGTTAACCTATAGGTCATAGTCTATTTGGTTTAGAGAAAACACATGCTAAATCGTCTGTCTGCGCATATTGTTGGTTTTTTATGAGTATTTCAAGTATATATAAAATGTTCTCGTGTAATATCCTCGTTTTGACTGTGTATGTATCCGTGAGGTGGACAAATCAATTATTGGAGACAAATGTGAGGGTCTGATCTCATTTGTTCCGAAAATCCTTGTGCGTCTGTGCCTAAGGATTTTCTAGCTGTTGAACTGTATGACAATATATCGCCAAATCTCTACTCCAACCCAAACCCATCCACTACTTAAGAGCTTACAAGTATTGGAAATTCGGTTTTCATTTCTGAAGCAAAGGTTGACCCACTTGGTTAGGGACACCCTGCTTATTATACAGGGTTTAGAGTCCACACCATTTTCATTCACTCTAATTTTAGACCAAAAAATACATGTTCACAGTTGGTATTGGCTTGGATTAGCTTGATGTCCTGTTCCGCTAAGGAAAATAAGTGTATTTATTTTTTAAATTAAATGTGATATATTGTCAGAGAATGATCATACTCATAAAATGGAAAAATACTTAAAAAATAAGAACCTTAGCGGAACAGGCCTCACTAAAGCAACAACGGGGACCCAAAAATTACTGGTAATGAGTGGGGGAAAATTCCTGGACTGGCCTGGCCTCGTCATTCAAATTCTACGTCAATCATTTTGTGCCAAGGAAGCCACACTCTGATGCCAAACATTGTTATGATCCTTATGGATAATCCGATCGTAAATGATTTGGTGGTGACAATTTTGTAGCTAACGGTAATCTTTCTTTTGGGTAAATAAAGGCAATCTCAACTTATATCATATATTTTGTTGAGCCCGTTGAAACTATGGGCAATTTGTAGCTACAGGTAAATCATTCTTGAACTGGTCTCATCATAATTTAAACCATTCACTTTGTAGAGCTTGTTGTGAACTTCAATCCTAACAAAAATCATGCTCATCCGATATCGAACAATATATTTTCAAATCACACGGTGGGTGTCGCAGTAGTGGTGGGAGAACGAGTGCTGTGGCGTGTGAGGAATTCGAGGCAGCAGGGGAGGATGGTAGAGGACCTAGCAATTCAGCGGTAGAGGTTGAGGTAAATACCCATGGCAGTAAGAAGTGGAGATGGTGGCTGAGACCCTGAGGGGATTCGGGTTTGGAAGGTTAGCGATTGAGATATAGTTGAAATTATGGGGGCGTTGAAAGGGAATTGCAAGTTTGCAGCAGTTACCCAAAATCATCAAACAAAAATCATTACTCATCTCAATGCGGCGACCGCATTCAAATTTTTGGCCACCGCATGAACCCATTCTGGCCATGATCTTCGCAACACCCTTAATTCATTGAGCAACAAAATTGAGTCCATCTACAATGAATTATCAGATGACTACTCTTGCATTGATCTACATACATTTCAAGCAAAAGATTCAAGAAATGGACAGTAATAAGCCAACGGTATATTTCCTCAAAGTGCACAACAATTTATCCTCATTTCAGAGTTTAAAACTCTTCTGGGACCGGGTCATTACACCACCCCCACCCCCACCATTTTTTCCTCTGAAAAGACCATCTCCTGGATACCTACCATCAATTAACTTTTCATTTCTGTTTGATTCTCTCCCGAAATATCCTATCCACAGTACACCGAATACGGCATGTTTTCAATTGTTCTTGAGGCAAAATGTCCTTCACTGACAAGTCCGAGTTCCTAACTTGAGATACAAAACTTCCCAACCAGTGGGGGAAAGTGAGGAGTAAATAAACGAGATCAACAGAACATCACATGATCTTGTGCAATCCAATATTCAGATCGGACGATATCGAGATGAGGAGAGGGAGAGAGTGATGCCATAAGGCTTTAAAGACTCGCTTTTGGTGCGCTTTCACCGACTGAGAAGGATTGTGAGCATTGTACCTGATGTCAAAGATGTGGATTACAGGGTCTGCTGAACCGGATGTAATGTATAATCCATCGGGGGACCATGCTTGATTTATTAGAGCCGATTGTGATTCGCTACTTTCTTGCTTCCAACCAAACTCATGGATTACTGTCTGCCTCAATCTTATATCAAAGAGTCGAAGCTGCCTCTCCGGAGTCCTGCAGAAAAAAAAAATCGTTGCCAAAACTGTAATGCAAACAAAAAAGAGTAGAAAGCACAAGGAAACTTGTTACTTGCACTGAAACAAGAAGTCGTGATGTTAAGGTACTGAAATTGCAGTCAATAATCAATATCAAATTACATGAAGATGTCGTCATATTTGTTAAATGTCAACCATCAACAAATATCAACATATAGTGAAACTTGAACAATACCCAAAACCATCGTTTCACATCGCACTCCTATAAACCCCCCAGTTTCATTTAGCAGCTTTGAATCTTGAGTTCTTGACATCCAATGCCCATTAGAAGGCTTGCCACCCGTCACTGTCACTGGTAACTGTACGGAGTGTTATTGAATGCAATTTTAGCTTGCATATTTCATATTTCCAAAACATTCACATTGTGCGCTCAAAATGATGGATATCCTAAAAGCTAACTTTTCTACAAAGACATAACACGAGAACACCCACCCACATACATGGTTGTGTGAAAGTAAACTCTTATTATCTACACAACAGGTTTTTTTGCATGATTTATCTAGATCTATATGTATTTAGGTACATGGTGAATAAATCAAAATTAGCAATTACTTTAGCGTTCACTCTTATAGGTCATCAGTATAAAATTCTGATATACCCAGATGAAATTCTGATATAGCCAGAAGTCGTATTATGCATGATTTTTGGATTAAAGAAGAAACGTTTAACTCCAGTGTTCCTATTTCAACTCAAATCTCATCTATTTTTCACTCATACAGTCAAACTTGATTTCGGCGATCATGACAGCCCCAACTTCCAGTCTTCCAAAGAACGTCTCTTGGGTGCTTAACTTTTCGTCTGGTACTCAGAAAAATGATCCAATATCGCAAGGAAAAAAAACACCGGTATAGGTCAAAAGTAGATTATGATTGTAACAACACTCTATGCTGCTTACCCTGTCTGGACCATGAATAGATTGAAGTCACATGGATTGGGTAGAATACTCATGCATTTGCTTTCTATTTGATGTCTATATTCTGTTCTTTCTGCCATCATATCAAACCCAAAAATTCTCCTGTCTGCACCAGCGGACAATACAATATGCTTTTGCTGCATCCCAGCCACTCCCATTACAGCTGATGAATGGAGATTCCTATGCAAGATTTTTGGTTTCCATGAGTTTTCTCCATCTTCTTTATCAGTCCAGAGCACTACGGCATGATCACTGCCACCAGTAACAAAACAGACTTGGTCCCACGGCATAAAAACTATGTTGTTGATGATGCCCTTGAGATGAGGTTTCTGCTCTAAGAAACATACACGCGCTCCCTGTCAATGCACAAAATTCAAAATCAGAGTTGATTTTCTTTAACTATTATTATTCTCGCATACAAGAAATGTACACTTTGGTTGTGTTTGATGGTTGAGTGGTAGTAGAAGCATAAGGTTTTTTTTATCAAAAAGGGTCCTTAATGTATAACAATCCTTTTAGACTACTAGGATTCTACAGATAGGAACTACAAAACAGGGCAAAAGCTATGGCATGAAAACAGCATCAGGATAACATCAAATCACCTTATAGCGATCAGCTCAAATGACAACTACTTCAACTAACTCCACAGAAAAGAAAAGAAAAAATGAGAGAGACACATAGACACAGGCATTCAAGAAAGAGGGAAAAAATGAGGAAAACCAAAAAAACACCATTGTAAATTTGAAAACACATGATTTCTCATAATAAGTGCATCGAATAAGATAAAGACAGAACCAGGGTCAACGCCTTAGAGCTGAAGTAAGTTGCTACACAAATGTTGTGCACCTAAGATCGTACGATGTGACTATGACTGGCAATTGCTAATGGAACAGCAACGCAGATATTACTTGGTAATTTCACAAACACATTCACACGTTCCTAATTTCTTATATACATGGTCAGTGGCATGAACAATAAAATTTCAGGAAACCATATTTCCGAGTCCCAACCATGACCCTTACCTCTTTTCTTTTATTGAGATTCAAGACAGATATCTGAGAATCTCCACCATCAGCACTGTACACAGCAAATACGCTGTTTCCCTCTGGATGCCATGCTATATCTTCCGGCCATCTCCTCTGCTTTGGGGATAGGGCCTCGGTAGAACTCAGTAGACTGGCACTCGATCTGCAATTCCAGGCAATAAGCATAAAACAATCAAAATCTCCAACTTTAACCTCTATAGCATTTATAAGATGGCAAATGCTTCACTTGGTTGCAGAAAGAAGATAATTAGAATAGCACCCCCATATGGTTACTCTAAAATTAGAGCTTTTAATTAGGGCTTGTCAGTATAACTGATTAATTTTATTAGACTCTTAGGTACTTAATTGTGTCTTTACATCCTCATCTATAAACTTGGGTAAAGTGTATGCTTGCTTCTTAAATGTAGTAGTATCTCATTATAGTGGATCATGGGGAGAAAATTTTCTCACTTGTGATTAATAGGTGCCCCTCTCCTATATCAAAATCCTGGATCTGCCACTGCTAGCAATGCTTGCTTGAAACTATTGAAAGAACCCATAAACATTAAAAGAGAACAAGGGAAAAAAACTATTGACCAAAAGGACTGCACAACTTCATGTGTAGAGCAAAGCTCTACAAAGTTCAAATCTTGGTCAAGAGAAGGGTTTGCCCAGTTGCGGACTATACAAAAAGTAAATACCTTTTAGCCTATACACTCAAACCTCTTCTACACAAGGCATCCAGTTCCATTAGACATTATGCACGAAGTGGGAAGACGTCCCACTTTACTCCACAGGCGGAAGACCCAATTCACTCTGAACCAAGAGAGACTTGGACTGTGTGCGGTTTGGGGTCTCTAAAACCAACTTCTCTCTGTGCGCACGGTCCCCAATAAGTTTAATCTCCAATTATTACCCTCATTTGTCTATCTATCTCTCTCCACTCATTACCCCAAAAACCTCCCTCAAAACCCAAACCAAACAAAGTCTTGCTGTCCAAATCTATTGGCGCATGACAATGAAAAAGCCAATGACTAAATAATCCACCCCCCCCAACTTGCCCCGGCAGCACCCGTTCACAATGAACTTTAGGCTCAGAATTAGGATATCAAGAATAAGGATCTTATCATGCGCCACACACCACACACAGAAGGCCACCTTGTTAGGAATCCTAATAGGCTGGGATCCATATAGCCCTCCACAAAGCTAAGTACGATGCCCAGAGCCTCATAGAAATACCTCAAGTATCCCTATCTGGAAAGACTCCCCTTCCTCACACCTTCCCTAACCCAATACTCAGCCTCCATTAATTTTCTTAAGAACTCATGTCTGCTCTGCCACCTCAGAATTCGTAAACCTATCAGCATCGTAGAATATCCCAGAAGATGTAACCTCTGCATTGACAGTCAGCTGTTAGCCACTACACCATACTCAATCAGATACCTTTAGATTAACGTAAGGAAAAGCAGAACTTCATTTCTCCTAACCACACATAGGACCAAAATCACTCACATCCCATCCCCCCACCAACAAACTAATATCCCGCACAAAATCATACCACCACTTTCTAGTCCCTTTCCAAGGCCCAAGACATAGGACACGCTTGGTTGTTGGATAAAAAAAGAGGGATTGGATTCCATAGGACCTATTCATCCTACATTGGTTGCAGAAATTGACAATAGGATAGTGTGGCCGGACAAGACATAATATCACATAATCCTATTTAAGTTGGATAACTCAATCCTATGGGGAAGGTTTTACAGCATAAGATAGGATAAAAACTTGACGACAAAAGAATCATCAAATAATGTCAAACCCCCTTGAACGAAAGTTTGATACGGCAAGTGATGAGCACCAGTGAAAGAGCCTAGTGTTTCCAAGGTTTCCCGAGGTTTATTTGGTTACAAAGATACAGTGAGTACTATACTTTTTCTTCTTTAATTGCTCTAAATCCCCTCAAGTGAGAGAAAACAAGGAAAATACTTGGCACGTATGGTTTTCCTATACTGCCTTCCTGTGATCATGGAGACAAAGCATTATTGCGTTGAATAAAGTGTATTTCATTTTATTACTGACTTCGACTTCAGCACTAAAAATACCCTCTTTGAAATCTTCATAATTTATTTGTTCGCTCAAATGTGTACACAGTCACTGAAACCAACTACATAGATTAGCTGATTCCTTCAAATTTCACTTTGAGCCGTTGAGGATTCCAACATTCACCATTTTCTATGGGGGGAAAAGACGACGACTAACCACGAAGGTGAATGTGAAATTATCATAAAGTAGTAATGAACTGCTGAAAAAAAGAAGCCTTTCACAATGAAAGGTGTTAACACTTTATACTAAGTCACAAATATGTAATGAACTTCTTTCACGAAAGAACAGGATATGATAGAAGAACACAGAGTTTGACGAAAATCTAAAACATACCCCCTGGCCTGAATTTGCCACAAGTTGACAACTCCATCCAAAGCACTGCAGATCAATTCAAAAGGGTTAGAGCATTGAAAAAGTTCTACTATACAACTAAGACTGTCGATTCTAGTTCTTGACTACTTCATAATAACTGAAAGTTACATGATAATAGTTTCTTTGTGAAAGGTGAAACCAGAATGACAGGTAAACATATCTCTCACTTCTGTTCCCTTACACTGTTTACTGCTTATATATATACATACATACATTTATGTATGTATGTCATTGCGACCTCCATGAAATATCAATGCCCTCAAAACACTATAATCTAGGACTATACTTGAACTGCAAAAAGCAAACGCCCAGTGGCTCAGTCATTACAGATCCGAAATTAAGGGCAACAAACATCTGAAATAACTCGGAAAGTTAAGAAAGCCCAAAGTACCTTGTCATAAATAGCTCATCATTTGCTGGACACAACACAAGACTTCTCAACTTTCTCTTGTGTCGGCTAGACATAAGACAACCTGTTTGGCAATGGATTGTGTTCGCATGGGAGCGGCTACATATCAATGAGATCAATTCTTTGTGCTCCTTCTGCTCTGTAATTCACACAACATTTACAATGAATAACAGATCACAGCACGAGTAAAATAAAGGAAATAAGGAAGATTGATCAGGGCAACACAAAGTTTGATGCAAACTGCAGTTACAGATTTTGAATATAGTAAGCACGCAGAGTCACATACACAAACACTCATAGAAAAACGTAATAATGTGTGGCCTGTGAAAAGGTGAAAATCTTACCAAACTTCCTTTTTGTGCCTTTTTTAGCTTGAACTTCAGAAGCTTCCGGCTCAGTAGGGGTGGAATGAGATTCATTCCCTTTTACTTTTGAAACAATATTATTATGAACTGACATCCTAGGCTTCCTAGACTGAAACTGAGAACCACTTGCATCACTTGATTCTTTTGTGGAGGACCGCACCATTATCACAGGCTGGGAAATTTTCGGGTTCACAGCTGGAATTACAAGTTGTGGTCTAGATTGAGGTTGGTCTTGATGAGAATCTTCCCTTATATGGACAGGACTAATTGATCTGCGCTCAACTTTAACAACTTTGATATCATCACCCGGAGAGTTCTTGGATGATGCGACCTTGTTGCGGCTTCTAAGACGAGCTAATTTGGAATGCAAATCCTCTACTCTTTTCTCTGCTTCGTCGAGCTGCACAAATTTTCAAAATTAGCAATAACATCACAGCTCATTATCGAAAAGCTTCCATTTAAATATGTGCAGTTGCTAACACCATTTCTAAAGATGTGCATCATTTGCTAACTCCATTTTCTAAAGAACCAAACGAATCCACCACTAACAGGCACCAATCGTTGAATGGATTGGTGGGCATCCATTCCATATCAATAGATACACATATAGCTGATAGCCTGATATACATACCGGTACACATTCCCATATACGCATAGCCATGGTCTTGTCAAGGTCATTACATTCACTTACAAATGTGAATAATTAGAGAACATCTATGATCTAGTCATAATGACCGCTAAAAACCCAACAGAATACCCAAACAGTCAAATACTATGAAACATGTAAACTCATCCAGTTGCCTTTTCATGAATGCCCAAATAGTTCGAAGTTAAAAAGCAAACGGATTCTGAGATTACCCAAAAGTGTTCAAGAAGAGGTGTCTGCCCAAGTATTTTTAAAGAACCCAAAAAACAAAAAAGTAGAATTTAATGCATAATTGCATCAAGGGTCACATATTTTACCTCGATTGATGGAAAACCCATACAGCATTGAATTAACTAACCTAGCTTACCTAACCTCAATGACAAAGCTCTCTGCCTTACAAATTAACTAGAGGCTAGGGCACACGCGATGCGCGTGCAAGTTAGATTTTGTCAAAATTTGTGAAAATTCGAGCAAACAATAAGTGGGAAGCATTTGTGCAAATTTTGACAAAATCTGACTTGCACATGCGATGCGTGTGCCCCGGCCTCTAGTTGTTATGAAACCCATCACCAAACCACCATTCCAACGGAACCCAACTCACTTAAAATGAATGCCATTTTTTTAAGATAAATTCTATTTTAAAAAAAAAAAAAAACGCACCTGGAAAAGAATCATTGTTATGAAACCCATCACCAAACTACCATTCCAACGGAACCCAACTCGCTCAAAATGAATGCCTTTTTTTTAAAAGGCAAATTCTCTTTAAAAAAACACATTTGGAAGAGAATCATTGTTATGAAACCCATCACCAAACCACCATTCCAATGGTACCCAACTCGCTCAAAATGAATGCCCAAAATTGAGTTTGGGAAAATGTAATTCTCTTGGGGAAAAGAAAAAAAAAAGCCAATCCGCAAAATTTACCCTGCCTTTCTCCATATCAATTTAATGGGAGGAAATAAAAAAAGAAGCATCTATAAGAGACAAAACAATTTATAGCAGTTTATAGATAAATTAAAAGTAGAAAAAGAAAGTGACAGGTGTGCCATTGATACAGTGTAAATACGGAAAGGAATGGAAAGTGAAAAAGGAAAGGTCATTATTGGACTACCTGAGAGTCAAAGAAGAATTCAGAGAAGTTACAGGTGCGGAAAGGAAATGAGAATGAGGTAAAAGGAAAACTTCGGGTAGCAATTGGGGAGAAGAATTGAGAAAGTTGTGGAGGTAGTGGGGAATAACTGTTTTAGGTGGTTTATTTGTGCTTAAATGTCGAATATATCCTCACAATTAATTGTTTTGTTTTGTGTGTTTTTTCTCTTAAAAGGGTATTTTTGGGAAAGGGAAATACATGACAGGGGAGAGACCAAACTAGTGCTCCCCTTTATATATTAGAATAGATATCACTAAAAGTCTAAAACCACAACTAATTGTCCATCATCATAGAGCCCAAACACAAGAATTCAGTACTCCTCTAATGCAGTTCAAAAAAATTTGACACTTATAAGAACTAAACAGCTTCTATGCATGCAATCGGTTCAATGTTTAGAGTTTAGACCAAACTGTGCATACTACTAGTATAAGTGAATTCGATCAGTAGTCTGAGATAGTCAAATAATCACCAAATAATCTTTTCAAGAATTCATCACATAATGAACACCAAGAAACATAACACACAAAATTCGCCGAAGTCCAAACTATACGAATAGCACCAATAACACATGACTGAAATATCCAACTAATTCATACCAATACTGAAATATCCAACTAATTCATACCAATACATATGGAAACATACATACATACTTCAACATAAATTTTGACACCGATAAGAAATGCACAACTTTGTGTATCCAATCTATTTGATGTTTAGAGTTTACATTACTAGTAATACACCATAACCTATGAAGCACGGTTACTTCTAAAACCCCGTTGTACTCATACCCATAACTTACTGGGTACCGGTACTTGGCGTGGAACTTCTAAATATGGACCGGGTACATGAAACACGTACAGAGATTTTTTCCTATAATTATTGCTTTACCCATGAAGTACCCCAATATGTATCAAGCTGTACCCGGTCCCAAGATGAAGCTAAGTTGATAAGACTTCATGTTTCTATGCTTAGCATGATTCTAGAATAAAGATTTATGTCCATAGGTTGTCTAGTATAATGGCATTAATCTTTGAGTTGCACCTTAAGGTTGGCGTTAAACAATTATTTGATGTTGGATTCTTAATTGCCCAAGGCATTTTGATATTTCCTTTACTTGACAAGTAATTATTATGTGTAATACATTGTTCAATATCATAAGAAATACACTTGCTATACCTGTACCCTACATTTTTAGGTTCGCCGTACCACCATACGCCTATCGTACTTTTACCCATACACGTGCTTCTTAGAGCACAACTGTATTTAATCCGTCACAAAGACACTCCGAGAATTAAATAATCCATACACAAACCTTCCAATAATTCATCTCATGATCAACACCAATAAACAAGACGCACAAAAAAAAGAAACAAACATTCAAAGCTCACCTAACTATATGAGTAATTACAGTACCGCGTGACTAAAATATCCAAACCAATCCATACCAATACATGTGAAATGCACATACAAACTTCTACATAAATTTAATCCTGATAAAAATGCACTACTTTTCTATGCAATCAATGTGATGTTTAGAGTTTACATCAAACTGTGGTTACTCCTAGTATAACTGAACTTAATCAGTACCAAAGACTCTTCTTCGATTTAAGTACTCATACACAATCTTCTCAACAATTCATCACATGATCAACACTGAGAAACAAGATGCGCAAAATAAAAATACAAGAGAAACACACATACAAAACTCACCTACCTACACCAATAACACCAGTAACAGATGACCAAAATATCAAAATCCAATTCACACCAAAACATATGAAACTAAACATATACACTTCCAAACAAATCATAACTCCGATAAGAAATGCACAACTTTGGTGTAGGCAATCGGTTCGATGATTAAAGTTTAGAATCAACCAAACCCCTAGGGGTTTGGCCAAATGGTTATGAGAAAGTAATAAGTGTTCCTCTAGGAGTTCACATCTTCCATTCCCACGAATGCCAAACATTTCAAACCTTGGGGCCACTGGAGTTCTGCCCGGTCATTAACTTCAGGCCCCCGGAACCAGTCGAGGTGCCCGCAAGCTGGCCAGACAGCAGGTTATCAAAAGAAAAAGTTTAGAATCAACCTGTGCTTACTTCTAGTATTAGTACAAGTAAATTTGATCAGTGCTAAGAAACAAGACGTACAAAAAATGAAGCACACAAAACTCACCTAACTATACAATTCGTTCCAGCAACACGTGAAGCAAAAATCCAATCCGATTAACACCAATCCATATCTACGCATACATATCTAGAGAGAGATGAATCGATTGAGTTACAACCTGAGATTGGTAGTAGGTGACTTTTTTGCGGAGATGCTGAACTTCTTTGGTGCGATGCTCGATCAGAGCAACCATGGCTTGTTCTTGCTCGACCACGCTGTCTTCTTCTTCTTCTTCTTCTTCTTCCACTCCGTTCTCTTGTTTGGCCATCGCCGCAACTTTGCCCTCGTCGTCGTCTTCTCTCTCCTCGACCTTTGGCTTCTTGAGAGAGAAGGGCGCGCTCATTTCTTTCCCCCTTCCTCTCTTTTTTTTCGGTCTGTGTTTCAGATTTTTCGGTCCTACTTTTTGGCACCTCAACAAGCAACTATACAAAGGTGCAAGAAAATATGGTTCGTGTATGTATTTGCATATCGAAAATGTTATGCCCCATCGACAGTGATTATACCGACCTTGTATCGACGGGTACGCATATGTATTTTAAGGTATATATTGGATTTTCAGTTTTTCACAAGAGAAAGACGAGGAGAGAATGATGAAATATAGTAATCGAAGCTCTTAATAGTAATTCAGACTCGAGAATTGTCTTTTGAGTATTGTGTCTCAAATATAAAGAAGGTCTAATACATTATCGTATAAGTGTTACGTGACGGTCAATCAAACTCGACTAATTGCGTCGATACGACATAATTGAATAAGGATAATTGTGCAATTTGTTGTTCTTTTCTTTTGAATTTAGTTTTGAGTCTCCTCGAATTTTTGTTGTCTATCTTTTTGTAGAAACGCTTCAACATGTGAAACAACCATCAATGCTAAGACGAGAGAAAGGGGGAAAGGAGGAAAAAGCTCCAATAAGTCGATATCAAATCATTCTTAATTATGGTAAGTGAAAGATATAGAGAGATGGGAAAGTTTTTAATACCAGAAATGCTAGGGACAAAAAAAATTTATCCCGAAAGTACCCCGAAAACAGCAATTAATGGTTGAGATTCACTTTGATGTATGTGACCCAATCATCAAAGTGATTCTCAACCATTAATTGCTATTTTCGAGGTACTTTCGGAGTAAGTTTTCTTTGTACATAGCATTCCCCTTTTAATACACACCTCTTTAAGGTGTCTACCATATGCATTTATTGTGTGGTTCATATTGTATCACCTCATAAAAAATTACTTATAAGGCCGATCATTCATAACATTTTATTTTGTATCGTAACTTTTATACTAAAAATTCGTAACTTTTCGTTAATATAATTCATAACTTTTTAGCAATAGATTCATAACATTTTTTAAATCATAACATTTGGGTGTGTTTTCAATAAAGGTACATATGATACACACCTAAATAAAAAATGTGTATTGTAGCACTTCCCGAGAGAGATAGTGAACAACCCTGATTCATATAAATTATTTAGTTAGGTTGTAGCACATGGTTGGTTAGATATACAAGTTCCAATCATACTCTACTTAACGACACATATGATAGGTTTCTCTCTTTGGGCAAATTTCACTCAGACCCCTGAGGTATTTGACAATGACAGAAGGTACCCATTAATTTTCAAAAATGATAGAAACCTCCCCTATTTCACAGTTTAAATTTCATTCCGTTAGTTCCGTTAGTGAAATGGATGGAAAATATACGAAAAATGAAATCTTCAAATTTTATTTAGTTCTACAGCTATCTTAGGACTCTCATTGAAAGTCCTAGAGCAAAAAATTAATTATGACCCTTTAGGATAAAATGATCAGAAAAATAAGATCTTCGCACTGATTCAAACAGATTAAAAATTGAGCACTTAAGTATCTTATTTTCGTTTGGTTCTATGGCTCTCTCAAGGTTTTCATTGAAAGCTTTGGGACCAAAAATTAACTATGACCATTTAGTATAAAATGATAAAAAAATAAAAATCTTCACACCGATTGAAACGAATTAAAAATTTGAGCACTTAAGTATCTGCTCTTCATTTGGTTCTATGGTTTTCTTAAGGCTCTCATTGAAAGCCCTAGAGTCGAAAAATTAATTATGACCCTTTAGGATAAAATAATTAGAAAAATAAGATTTTCGCACTGATTCAAACGGATTGAAAATTTGAGCACTTAAGTATCTCCTCTTCGTTTAGTTTTATGGCTATTTTAGGGCTCTCATTGAAAATCTTAGAACCAAAAATTAATTATTACACTTTAGGATAAAATAATCAAAAAAATAAGATCTTCGCACTGATTCAAATGGATTGAAAATTGGAGCACTCAAGTATTTGCTCTTCATTGAAAGCCCTAAAACCAAATGAATAGCAAAAATTTAAATGCTCCAAATTTTAATCTGTTTGAATCGGTGCGAAGATTTTATTTTTTTAATCATTTTATCCTAAATGATCATAATTAATATTTGGCCCTAGAACTTTCAATGAGAGCCCTAAGATAGCTGTAGAACTAAATAAAATTGAAGATTTCATTTTCCGTACATTTCGGTACATTTTCCGTCCATTTCACTAACAGAACTAATGGAATGAAACCCAAACTATGAAATATGGAAGGTTTCTGTCATTTTTGAAAAGTGAGGGGTACCTTCTATCATTGTTAGATACCTCAGGGGGTCTGAGTGAAATTTGCCCTTTCTCTTTCGATCCCTTTTCTTTCCGGGTCAATCGATAGATCTGATTTTTTCCTGAAAAAAAAAATATTTCAAATTCGATCCATAGATCTAATTTATTTTTTACAAAAATAAAAAATAAAAAATTAATGTCATGTGAATTTCAATATTTTTCATAGTTATTCTGCAATTAATGTGACAATTTTCTCATGGGGATTTATTGATATTAATCCCAATCAAGGACAATTTAATTGAGTCCAATCCAAGGTATAATGATCTCATTCCTCCTTACCTCATTTTCCCTATTTATAACGCTAATCTTATCAAATTCTTCGTACCCAAAAATGACTGTCCAATAAAAGCGTGCCACATTGTGGATACTTGGTAACAAAAATTAAGGGAGCAAAGCGTGAATTCGGTTTCATTGATCCCTGCGATAATATTGGTGATTATGGCAGTTATTTTGGTGAGATCATGAGTGGTGGAAACTAGTATTACCAATTAATAATGTACGAGACCGGCTTACATGAGAAAAATCCGAGCAGGGAAACCGGTATTCATATTGACTATTGAGGATATATACTTGCAACCACTAGACTAGTTTTTAACAACGCATACATAAGAACACAAACACATAAAAGTGCAGGGATTTCAAGCGTAACTACAACTTCTCAGCAGTCACACGATGATGGCTAAGAATTAAGATCTTCCTTCCTTAGCTCAATCGTTAAGGTAAATCCCAACAGTTGACTCGAAATCCTCCAGCTACTTTTGTGTGTGTGTAAGAGAGCTAGAGGTTGAAAATCGAAGAGGCGCCTTCAAGTTCAAACTACAAACAAAGGCATTTCTTGGAATTACTCTATACATTTTAGTACATCATATCACTCACAAACATCCAAAACCTTGAGCCTGTCAAGCCAGTCCTAAAAACTCATTCGGTTCTGAAGTGGAAATTGTCGCTGAACCAGGGAAGCCATAACCACATGACCATAACCACGTGACTATCAGACTATGTATTACCAGGGCAGCCATGTCCTTTCTGCGCATGGTGGTTTTGTTCGGTAAATGGGGACATTATTAGACGGTAGACTCCAGCGTAACCCCAAGTGGATGAGGTCTTAGCTTGAGTTACTGCTGATAATGGGTTGGCATCAAATGACTGCTATTGTCTAAGCTTTCGGTTCATAGGGACTTCATTAATTATCTTGTTAGTAGATATACTTTCGGTAACAATCCTTCCCCTCGCGTCAAGCATGGTATCCAATGCTGGCATGCTTAGAGTTAGCTTCATATTTTTGTCCGATTCATGCTTAATTTAATTTAGCTCATTTCTATTTTTCTCACTCTGTACTGATCCCGAGTATTAGTCGCGAGGACCTTAAAAACGTATAGCAATGCTTTGATCTTTTACCGTATGTGTTTCTTTGCTGACTGCTGATGGCAACTTGCTTTGTGTTTAGACGTTTGGTTATTACAGAGATGTTTGGTTTGTTCAAGTGCTTGAAACAACTGGAAACATTCTTCGGGTAACGACATTGTCCCAGGCTAATTATATGGACTCTGGTAGCTAGGTCCGTCGTTACAAAGATGTTTGGTTGTTCAGCACCTATCAAAGAACTCTACCGATTCTTGCTCCCACAGACTTTACAAACTTTCAATGGCTGCGGCTATTTACGGAATTTGGAGGGAAAGAAACAAAAGACAGTTTCAAGGACTGCGTATGGGTGCCTCTACGTTGGGTGCTAGGATTATCGACGAAGTCGGAGCTTGGCTTTGTTCTTGGCGGAAGGTGAAAACCTAATGATGCTAATAGACTTTTAGTTAGAACCTGGAATCTTAATTCCAGGATTCTTAGGTCTTCCTAAGTTTTCTGTCGTTGTAATTTGTTGTGCTCCTCTCCCTAGTTAACTGGGGGAGGGTAAGCTTGATGTAATTGGTGAGGTTCTCCTCTTGTCTTTGGTTTGGTTGCTTAATAAAGGGTTAATTTACTCCAAAAAAAAACATTAATCATACTCCATCCATCCTTAAATAAATGTCCGGCCCGTAAATCTAAAAAACATGCATTTCTTTGGTTCAAAAAAATTGGAAAAAAATACCTTGGCCCCGAAAGTATTTTTTTCAAATATTTTGAACAAAAAGAATGAATCTATTTAAAGGCTTAGGTTTGCGGATTGGACATTTATTTAGGGACGAAAGGAGTAATTAATATACAATTAAAAAATAAAACACCTAAATACACCAACAAATTATGCTTACATTTAAAAAATAATAATGTTTCAAATTCAATTCATATATCTTTTTTTTTTTACGAAAAAATAATGTGATATCTGAATTTCAACTCTTTTTCATTGTTACTAGGTAAAAAAAATGATGTCGAAGTTTCAAAATCAATGTGACAATTTTCTCATTTCTCCTTTCTCATGGGAATTTATTGAGTAATCCCAATCAAGCACAATTTCTCTTCATTGTGTCCAATCCATGGTACAATGATCTCATTCCGCTCCTTACCTATTTATAATGTTAATCTGAACAACTCAATCACTGTTTTGTGTCAATTATTAATAACAAACATATCAATCAAATCTATGCCTTGCTTTATCTACTAAGATACATTTGAACATAGGGAATGAAAGTAATTTTGAAACCTTCTACATCAATTGGAAGCTGAATTATTATGATTGCAATGAAGATGAGATGTGTGAGCCAAGTTTGTTTCTTTCTTCACATGGGTTTTCTCCATGTTTAGGAAGGCAAAGGAGAACCTTGTCTCTTTTCTTACTCAGTCTCAATCTCTATCTACCACACAATCTTAGCTCCATTCGTGTAGTCCATAAGAGGTATGAGACCGACTTACATGAGAGAATGCAAGCAGAGAAACCGGTATTCATATTGAGGATATTCGCAACCATTAGACTAGCTTTTAACAACACAAACACATAAGTACAGGGATTTCAAGCACAACTACAACTACTTCGCAGTCACGTGATGAAGGCCAAGAATTAAGATCTTCCTTAGCTCGTTAAGTTAAATCCCAACATTTACTCGAAATCCTCCGGCTAATTTTGTGTGTGCAAGAGATGTCAAAAATGGAAGAGGGACCTTTTAGTTCAAACTACAAACGAAGGTATTTCTTGGAAGCTCTATACATTTTAGTACACATCATATCACTCAAAAACATCCAAAATCTTGACCCTGTCAAGCCAGTCCTCAAAACTCATTTGGTTCTGAAGTGGAAATTGTCACAGAACCAAGAACTGTTACGCGCAGGTTTCAAAATTGGTTTTCACCAAAAAGAAATGTCAAGGCACCCCTGGAATACAGAATTGGGGTGGACATAATTGTGACCTATGAAAACGCCTCTAGCAGTTGTGGCTTTGAAAAATGGCTACTCAGTATGACTCCTTCATGGAACCAGAAGAGTCAGATCTATTAGGAGACTCCTCTCCACTTACAGAAGACGAAGGGCTCCCTTGGAGGTCGATCTCCTCAATGACACTGCTTCGAGCTTTGCCAGCCTTCAACCGGATATTAGTCCCAACGGGGAATGGCTCCTGCGGGGGAATGAGCAGATAAGCACAGTTTTAGCAGACTATGAAGTGCTAAATAGAGAGCCAAATTCCAACAGAACTTTAGACAATACAAACATGGATGACATCATGAAAACAGCAAATCACATTGGAAATCATACCTGTTCACCAGCATTTGGACCATCGGTACAAAAAAGAATAGGGCGGCAACGTTTATCTTCATTCATCAAGCTTGAATTTTGGAAATGGGCGACAAGAGCAGATTTCCCCTGAATTCGAGCATATGCAAGAGCAGCCACCTTTTCACTGTTGAACTTTTCCCATTTTTTGCCATTAAATGCCTGCAGGAGAAATTAAATGTACAGTTTTTGCTATTACGTGCAACAAGGAAATGCAGATTGCATGGTAGAGCTACGCCCCAATTACATTGGGAGTAGACAAATTACGCAAGCCACTTTTGCATCACAGTGTTTGGGCAAACCTTATAAAAAGGGATAATTTGGAGTGGGTCAATCATGTTGATGAATGCATAACCAACATTGCATTTGTTCTGTTCCAAAAGATGAGAAGAAAAGTAAGAAAAAGTGATACAGTTGCAAAAGTTGAATTAGGTAGTGTATCGCAAGAAGGAAAATAATAAATCGAAAAATTACTTGCCTTGAAATCAATTGGCAAGTAAATAAAATCATAAGTTCCTCGACAGTGCTCATCGATTGTAGTCAGAAGCATCTTTGATGTGTACCTGCATGTACAAGCACATATTAATATAAAAATTCGAAAGACCACTTCTGGAATCTGTATATCATACCAGAATCTGGAAAGTCAAGAGGAAATTGGAAGGCACAATTAATCAATGATCAAGAACTTTTTTATGTTGCATATGTTTAACTTCATACAGAAAAGAACACAAAACTTACTCGCAGATATGGCATGACAAAATAATTTGACACCTATGCTAATTTCACCTTGATGGATTGAACAAGATGCCCACACAAAACGACCAAAACCACATGGAATCGTTCTAATAATAAAAGGATTAGTAACTGAAACTTTCCTTCAGGCTGCTGTATTTGTAGCCAAATTACGTGGGATGACAAATATCAGACATAATGAGGGTGCATGGTCATATATTACCTGGATGCTATAAAGGATTCAAGGAGAAAGCAATAATAGAAAGGAAAAACTGAAACCAGAAAGCAAAGGGATTCATTTACTTGTTGGGTATGTTCTTTATCATCAATGTTGTCCGTCTGTCTTCTGCATGCAATATGCGCTCAGTGTCAAGTTCAAACTGCTTCTTGTCCGGGTGACTGGAACCGCCTTGATTACGCCTGTGTGAGAGGTTTCTCCCGCATGCATAAGGATAACCAAATGAGGTTGGCAATGGAGTAACTGTGTTTTTATCAGGCATCTGGCGAGGAGAGTGCAATGCATCAACTTTAGACTTCTGCACCCAAGTTTCAACAGAGCGAGAAACGACATGGGAAGCTCTTCCCAATGGATGAAGTGGAGAACTACCACGGAAACCCACACCTCCTAATGAACCCAAGCCAAAAGCCAAATCTTCAGGAGATTCCCCTGTGTAAATATGTCGTCTGTCCAAAAGCGAGGGGCTACTAGATGGGGCCGATCCACCATGGAGGTGATGTGGAGGTGAAAATGTATTTTTCAGCAACTCAGGTGACATTCCAGAAAATGCAGGCAGTTGTGGTGCAAAAGGAGCATTAACATGACTGGAAAACAACGGAGAACTTGGCCAAGCCATGAGACTCGAGGGGTGACGCTGGAACGGATTGGAGTTGCTCCAATGATGTCTATGTACAGGACAGGTGGCATTCCCAGAAGAGCCAGAAACTGCAGAAAGAAAACATTGTCAGGAGGCACACCACCGTACACCACATTACCATTGAAATATCAAAGCGGATTATCATTGAAATATCAAAACAGAAGAAACAAAACCAATGTCAATCATATTATTTCTTTTTTTTTTGGTCAATCGGAAATACGATCATATTATTTCCTTTTACCGCCATCACAATCTATTGAAAATCAGGTCATTGAGCTCCTCATGTCCTATAACCCTTCTGTCTGAATTTGAAATGTCTGATCCATCCCCTTAATGAAATTCCAATGTAGCCAAAGTAGTGCACTAAACCAAATGACTAACAGATATTGATTCATGCAGCCTATATCACAACTGAGAAGGCTACTCCTACCCGTCACTGTTGCTGTCGGGATTCAGCAATTACTGCTGTCTACTTGGCAGTCAAGGAAAAAAGCACTAAACTGAAAAACCACCTACATGAGTCACTGAAACATACCTCCACCATTAAGTTCCACTCGCTGCCCATTTGAGACCACCATACTGGTGTGACTGCCATTTATTCTACCTGATAATTTTGAACCAATATCGCCAGCCATGTTTGCAACAGTACTTGGACAGTTGCGTGGAAGAGATATCTTGAAATTATCTTGACTATCAGGGAAGGAATGCTGAAGGGAACTTGGAATGCATTTGCTACTGAATTTCAGTTGGTCCATAGAGTGGCAGGGCTTATGGAGGCCATAGTGGCTCCTGGAAGATTCCACACTCAGTGGAGAATGCAAGGAGTTCAGACCACTAAAACTCCCATGACTGAGCACATTTTCAGTTAATGTACTAAGAGTCGCATGACCTGCACAAGTTAAACCATGGACAAATCCATTATGAAAGCAGCCAAATGGTCTCCCTCCATGAGAAAAAGTTGCTGTAGAAGATAGTGTACAGTAAGAATATGTTTAAAGAAGCAAAGTATTGAAGTTAGTGTGCAGAAATCCAAGGCGTTAAAAACCTTACGCGTGCTTTCTGATGGCGTAATATCATTAGAACCAATGGAGAGACCAACTTTATCTTGCTCCAACTCAGAGCAGCTTTGCATCAAACTGCAAAAGTAAATATGTCAATATACAAGAGGAGGATCCCCTTTCAAAATAAACACACGCACACACACGAGGAAGAGAATTCAGAAACAAGAGAATTAATTTTCACAACCAGTGAAAAAGCTACTCCTGAAGTATGCTGCTACTCTTCAAGAAGCAGATACACTCAATGAGGAAAAGATGAGCAGAAAATACCACTGCCTTCCGGCTGGCTTCCCAGCAACATTACACTTGTTCAATGCACGACAAGCAGCTTCTGCAGCTCTAACATCATAGAACTCAATGCACTTGTGATAAAACTTGAGGGGAACTTCACGGATCTTCAAACCATAAAGAAGAAATATTCAACTTTCCATTGTTTTGATACATAACACAGTAAGTACAGAAAGTAGAATCCGGAAAACATACTTCCTTGATCTCTCCATAAATTCCAAAGATGCGGTGGAGATCATCATCCGAGAATGAAGTATTGAGGCCAAATACCACAACCGTCCCCTGGCTAATACCTTTTTCCAAAGGGTTATCCTAGTATATAAACAAGACAAAGGTTAACGAGTCAAGAGATGTTAGAACTTGTGGTTCATATGTTAATATGAAGAGATACTAAGAAATTCTAGAAAGAGGCCCCATCACCGATGATCCGTGGAGTGGACTGGGCCGAAGACCCGTGGGTTAGGGGGTGCAAGGGGCGTAGCCCCCCGTGCGGTACGATACGGACTGTATGGGTATTTTGGGAAAAAGACTATGTACCCGGATTAGGGTTGGAATAGAGTGGAATATAAATACTCTGTGTAAAAATCCTATTGCAGTGATAATAAGAAAAACGACAGCTGCTCTCGCTCCCGTGGATGTACCCGGTTTTGGGGAACCACGTATATTCTGTGTGTTGATTCTTTATTGTTTCTTATTCGTATATCGTGTGTGCGTGTGTTTCTGTTCAACAAAAGATTTCATCCAGCAAAGGCAAGCAGCTGAGAGCAATGAAAACAACAGCAGCAGCACCAACGACACCAACAAAATGATAGCCTAGGGAAAATTCTAAACGATAGCAGCAAAATCATATTATAAGTTCACAGAAGTGAAATGACAGATGATGCACCTTTGGGATCGAATAGTGAATGTCAAGTTTCCGATGCCCCAACTGTTTAGTCTGAAGAGCCCTCATTGCATTCGTAGCTGCCCGTATGTCAAAGTAAGAAATCACTGCAAATCCTCGATGCTTGCATGCAGTGTGCAGATTTCGGATATCACCATATGGCTGAAAGAACAACTTATATTGTCAATTGATTTAGCATATGTAATAAAAGCGACCAGCTTGCATAAGCAGCGCACCCCCTGATCAAGATATCCAAGAACCAACACATACCTTGAAAAGAACCATTAGTTCAGAATCTTCAACTTGGCTACTGAGGTTTCTCACAAGAAGTGTTCTAGAAGGGGTTTCACCATAAGGATGTGTACCAGAAAGTGAGCCATTAGAACTCCCCCAACCATCAGAGACTTCCGAAGTAAAATTCGAATCAGTTTGTCCAGCACATGACGTGCCATCTAATTCTAGTTCCATACCTCCAACACTGCTAAATAGATCAAAATCTTCAGCATCGTCACCTCCCTTGGCATCACAATTATATTCCAACCCATCAATTGCTCCAGAAAATAGATCGGCTTCATCAGGAAGAAGATTTCCAATGGTTTGTGCCTCCATTTCTTCCATGGATCCAAAGGGTTCCTCTTCCTCGTGGCTAGAAGCAACAGTATCAGCAGCAGATTTGTGAAACGGAAAATTGTTCAGTGACAAGCCCACTGCATATGCAACCAGAGGTAATGATTTATCAACAGCACGAGCTACAAGACGGAGAAAGAAAAAAGGATGGCATGGAACAACAACTATCATGCAAAACAGGCCATAAACAAGTTCCAGAACTTTTGTAGGAAGTCAACATTATGTAGTTTCCAACGCGCAAGAAATCAAGTTTGAGTTGAAGCAATTTGTAAAACCTCCAAAGCAAAAGAATGTCTCTAGAGGAAGTCCAGAACAACTTTCTGCAGTGGAACAGTGGTTCTGCACAAGGATTTTGATCGAAACAGAATCTAAACGGAAATGCTTACATTTTCTGCCAAAAACTTCAGACGACATACTTGAAATACTATTCCCAGGTTGAGTCCCCTTAAATGTAGGCTTATTTGTTTCCCCACTGCCACACACTGACTCAAAATACAAGTTTGGGTTTGCATCCGATCCACCAATGCGGTACTTCACTTTGCAGTCCCGGGCTCCTTGAGATGGTTGAAGCTGCTGCAACCAATCACCTGACAGTGCACCAGCAGAGAAAAGATTTTCCAATGGTGATGAGATGGCTGACTTGCTGAGAGCCATTTGAACATTTTCCTCTGTTCTCATTAAAACCAAATTGACATAGGAATCAGATAGACATATTTCATTATTATACAGGGCCTATCTAGCACACACCAGGAAGAAAAAGGAGTGGCAGAATGAAAAAGAAACATAATGACAAAAAGAGAACAAACAAAAAAGAAGGAAAACATGCGTAAGCATGCCATGCTCAAGCCTCAAGCAACTATAAACTATCCTACCCAATCATTCCACCCTCATTAGTGCATATATAAGCATACATTGTTGTGGGGACAAAACTCAAGTATATCAAAAGATGGTTTGCACAGGTAATTAATACATATTATACATGTCCTCATATACAATTATTAACTTCTCCATTCACAAGATCCATACCTAATTCATGGAATTCCTAAAAACAAGACTCAAAAAGAGCTGCGATACCAGTTGACAAGAACCAATTTTGCTAAAAGCAAACAAATGAAAATGGATGCATTTTAGGACATGTTCCATGTGTGAATGTTAAGTCCTATATCGGATAAATAGAATAAGGTTGGGTCTTAAATATCATCAGAATACTTCCAAGCTTACGCTTTTAAGCGAATCTGAAATAAGGTTGGGTCTTAAATATCATTAGAGTACTTCCAAGCTTATGCTTTTAAGGGAATCTGACTTCACTTAAAATGGTATGGTGCCGACTCTAGAGTTACTCTCCAACAGATTGGGCCACACAAGGGCGGATCAACACAGTGTACAAACTCCCACCCCTAAACAACACGCACTCACAAAGGAGATGAGAGCAAAATAGGCACGTAAACAACACTAGCTAACTCAGGTTGAATTAGGGGCGCCATTTACCGTACACTAGCTTGATTCTCGTGTGAACTTGAAAAATCACAGGCATGCCTTCTATCAGACAGAAGAAAGCGAATAAGCAATGATAAGAGCAAAATCGCAACGACAGATGGGATGCTCACCTTGGCAATACCGCATAGTTTGTGGCTTCCAAAATCCAACCTCCTGCTCAGTGCCCATAATAAGCAACTACTAGCATTTTGCATATAAAACGTACAGTGCCTGAAAATGGGAAGAAGAAAGAAAAAAAAAAAAAAACTCTTGTTTACCAACCTTTAACCAAAACATTACCGTGCACTTTGATTCCTGAGGAGTAGGTTTAGAAAACAAGTACTAACCCAATTGAGCCTCACAAATGCCCTGAAGTGGGGTCCAGTAGGTTTTTTATTATTACATCTAAGAAAACTCACAAAGTAGAAAATCGCAATTCTATTTCAGTTTACTTCTTCTCAATTCACTCCGCAAATTAAAACTGGAAACTAAAATTCAAAGCTTAAAGAGAAAATTCCAAAAAAAGGAACCATCATGAAGGCCAAACCCCTCTCCACTGTTTAAATTTACGCATTACTATAGTAATTTGCCAAAAGTAAGTACAGCTTCAGAAAAGCATAATTCCACTCCACATATAACATATGCATATATACAAGCATGTAGAAGGAGGAAAACATGATTTAAACCACAAAAAAGAATCGGTAACTTGATCTCGTTTTGGAAGAGTAAAAATAAATAAAAATTAACCACTGGTTTAACTCCGCAAGCAACACGCAGCTGCAAAACGATCAGAACTCAAATTTACCTGAGAGCACAGTAAACAAGCCAATCGTATCGTTGAACCACAAAACGATGATTTAGAGAGAGAGAGAGAGAGAGAGAGAGAGAGAGAGAGAGAGAATTGCCTTCCAGTCTGTCAATCTACTTTCTCGTTAACTTAGCAGGAGAAACGAACTAGCTGTATATTCTGTCTTGCTATTAAAAAATGCCGCCGGAGTTGATTTACCGGTGAGAGAGGGGCGGTATTCCGGCGAGGTCCGCCTGGAGAGAGAGAGAGAGTTGGGTGTTGGTGAGCTTCGGTTCAGGGCGAAAAGTGACAAGAAATAGGCGGGTTTTTGAGGAGTGAAAGGCACAATGCGTGTGTTCGGGATTGAAAAACGGCTTCAGACGTTACACGAGATTCTGTTCCGTTTTATCGTATTTGAGCTCGGTTTTTTTATTATTAGCATAAAATTCAAACTCGAACTCGGTCCGTCTTTAAACAAGGCCGGGTTATTAACAAGGCGAGCTTGTGAGTGTCGAACTTGACTCGTTTAGTAAGTGAGCCTAAAACTTTAAACTTGAGCTACAAGTCGGGAGTGTCGAACTTGGCTCCTTTAATAAATGAGCCTAAAAATTTAAATTCAAGCTCGACTCGTTTACTAATGAGTTGAGCTAAGCCACGAGCAGCCCGGCATGGGGTGTCGTTTTGGCACCTAGAAAACTTACTGTAATATGTAATTAGTTGAAAAATCTTGATTTTGGAGATTCAAGTAATTTTATAGGTTCAACTTAACTTTTATGCACCATGTACTCTCGTGAATTCTACTCTGATTTAAAGTCCACTAATTACAATTAACCTACTGACCCCCGCCAAGCAACGGAGCAAAAAAAATAAAAATAAAAAACACTTAACATTTGTAACAATAACATAAAAAGTGAAAATCGACTTCCTTTGCGTAATCCAAATGAAGGCTGAGTTCTCTCTTAATTTGGGAAAGAATTGTGATTACCAGTTGAACATTTAATAGTTCAAGCTTTGTTTCAAAAATTAATTAACAAGCTTTAAAAATAGCTAAAGTTTGACTTTGTTTAATTAGTATAAGATAAGCAGATTTCAAACGAATTTTAATTACGTTGAATTTGAGTTGCTTGAACACATCATAAATATAACGAACAAATAATAGCTTTTCTGAACTTGATTAATTTAAAAGCTTAATAAGCTTTGAAAAAATATTTTAAGTCCGGCGTATATATATCAGAAGCCGATAACAAAACAAGCTTTTACGACCAAACCCAAGTTAGAGAACTCAGTACAATTTGATTCGTTTATGACTATGATGATCTCGATAACAAATTACGAGCCCTCCATTTGTTTTCCGACCCATAAAAAGTGAAGCCAATTGTCTTTCAATTGGACTAAGTTCAAAATAAGATATATGTCAATAAAATGGGTCAAGGTGGATGATAAAATGATGATATGATTAAGTACACATATATGTTTTATGTTCGTGTGGGAATATTCGGTTGGTGATTGGTGAGATTTTTTTTGCGAGTTTGGTTTATTAGTTGAGAATTTTGCTGCAATTTTGTAATGCATTTGTGATTGTTTTCTTGTTCTATTGCACTACTGTATTGTATTGGCTCATTTGTTTGACGAAATTAACAGTAAAAAAATATTCAATTCTACGTAATATACGGTCTCAATAAGTTAATAATGTATAGTCTCATGGTATTTTGTATATATAATTGCCACTTTATGTGGTTACATACATCCAACAAATGTTTAATCTTGATTATAAAAAAATTCATCACACATTGGATGCGTGGCTCATTTAAATTTATACTGTAATTCAATTCGACGCTCATATCCAATAAAAAAAATAATTCGGCCGCACGTGTGCAATGATATTTACGACGATTAAGAGAGAGAGATGACATACGAAAAATTAATAAATTAAATATATCTTTAAGAGATTATGCCATTGATTAAATTTTCTTGGAAAATTCTTTGGACGAATTCATTGATTCAACAAAATACTTTATTTAATTTGTTTATTCTAGTGCGTGACGTGTACGAAAACGTTTGGATTGGGTAAAGATAATATATAATACCATTATATATGTGTATGTGTATGTGTATATCACCTCTTTCAATCTTCTCTTATCCATTACTGCAACAATATTTTAAAAAGTTCACTTGGAAAGTAACTAACTTTCCAGTCCTCTCCCTTCACAATTTGAAAGCAAAAGGGTGGCCTTAGTGGCCGTTGGCCTTGGAATTTCAACTCAGCTGTTTCGGTTAACTTACATCTCGATTAATTCTGGAGAATTAGTTCCACCACCAACTTGCAGAGTCTCAATTAAAGTCAGAGCAAAATTCTATATGGATTAGAGTAAGCCTCCAAATCCCACTCGAGACAATACCTTACATATACTATGAGCTCGATCGTTTGCTAACTTTCACTTGTAATTTTATTTTGGTTTATTGTGTATCTTGAGAAGAAATAACCTCGAATTTTTGAGATGATTATTGCTCACGTAATGGTCTTGCGAGACGGTTAGGTTTATTGGGTTGTGATAAATGATTTGTTGATAAAATATAGAAAATTGTCGGATCCAATATCCAAGTCCCTCGTGTATTTTGTTTTGTTTTTGTAACTCGAAATCAATTCTATCAATCGTAACTCTAGGGCGTGTGGTTGTACCGCAAGCGGAAGCTCATATCGAGTTTCTCATTAATAATATTTTTGCTGTTTAAAAAAAAGCGGAAGCCCTTTTCAAACTTCATTTAAATGAGCACGGACAATAACTTAGTATAATTCATTTATTTACTTACTACCTAACTTCAATTGACTTTCATTGAGAATAGATATCGTGCTTTTATAATAGAAAATAATTAAATATCAAGTTTTTGATTTTTTGGCTAAGCAATTAAATATCATGGTCAGTTGGTCACACATCCACCTGCCCATTTATGTTCAACAGTACTATCTAATCCCACATATTTTTGGTCCCATGAAAACCTAATTTTTGTTCTTCGGATGAGGGAAGATAAAGATAGAAATTTAGGCACTACGAAGTAAATGATTTACTTTTTTAAAAATCTTTTTCCTTCTTTCAATTTGCATTCTTAATTCATTTACTTTTTCTTCCACGAATATCATATTTACAACTTTTATAATTCAAAAACACTACTGACGCGCACCTCCACACACAGAACTACAAGAATCCAACAGGCCTCTCATCCTTATAAGTGTGCGTGTGTTTCCCATGTTTCACTAGGATAATTGTTTTTTTACAACGACAGAGGACAAACTTTGACCTAAATAATGGATAAACATTTAGAGATGAAGACAACCATATATTATCATCCAATAGATGACCTATTATTTCATGTTCTATGTTTAAATTACTAGATACAGACAAGATAGAACATGAGAGATTGGATTGGTCAGGGCCTGATTTTCCCAATCTCTTGACCTAAACTTTGTCTACAAAATTAGTGAACAGACATGATAGGCATGCACTTGTTTAATTTGCAATTTGTGCCAGCAACTTTCTCTGACCCACATTTGTACATTTGCCTAACCCATTTTTGTTTGGTGGATAATCATTAAGTTGTAGAATAGAATAAAATGCATGATGGGCATCATATGATCAATATCGCAATGAAAATCATACTTTATATGACCGTAAAAAAGGATACTCTATACTCCCGCCGTCCCGATTTTCTTTGTCCCTTTTCATAGGGCAAACCAATCTGTGTGGATGGCAAGACTCCTGCAATTAAGGGCGGACACCATGTCTTGTTTCGTATCGGGTCATTTCGGATTTTGTGTATCTTCAAGTTTATGTCAAAACACATGTCAACTTAAATGTGTCATATGTATTGACGCAAACCTGAACTGCTTAAGAAAATGTTGTGTTCGGATTAATATTATTAAGACCCTTATTAATGTTTATAATATGCACATTCGTAAAATTATACATGTTACTGTTACCCATGAACAACTTGTTTAATCTAATAACAAAATGAGCATGTATATATGTATACCATCATAAACAAACGGAACTGTAAAACCAACCAAGAATTAGCCACCAATAGAAATTTGAAAAGTTGATTTTGGACAGGGACTCTTAAAAACATGTTGCAAACAAATTGAACGACTCAAATCATTTATGTAGGGCGGCGACATGGGTACCATGTAATCCGGTGTACATACTTTGGTGCAAGTTTTTTTTTTCTTTTTCTCACACCCATGTTTTGATTTAGTCCCTGTTCCGCTAAGGGTTCTTACAAATTATTTCAGTAATTTCATTATTCAGTAAATTCATTTTTTTTAATCTTAAAATTGCGAATAAGTACTTATTTTTTAAAAAGTACCCATAGCGAAACACAATAATTTTTTTTTACTATTCGTTAATCATAATCTACTAGTATATCATAATTAGGAACTTAGAGAGGGAGACCTTAAAGGTGTTTGCGGAAGCACACACTAAACTTTGGGATTTTGATAAGAAAGAAAGACTTGCGTGTGGATATTCATATAAACATGTTTGTGACTTTATCTTCTTTTTAAATGGTGTTGCAATCAGGTGTTCAGGTCAGTTTGTATTTACCCTAACTAATTTTTAATTTTTTTTCGATCCTTTTAAAGTCAGACCATTCACGCCACGACTCGAGAATTCAAAAGAATCATGATTAATTCCGCGGGAACAAATCCAACAACCAATCAGACTAACCTCGGAGCTGTTCATGACTTTATTTTACAGTATTTTTTTTTTTTATCCGTTTTGTGACTTTTATCATTACCCAATTCGCACTAAAAGCATGGGACCGTTGTTTTTTGGAGAAAAAATGGGACCGTTGTTTGAAATGCGAAACGTGAATGTTGAGGAGGAGGGGACCATTTTTTTTGTACAAAAGGGAAGGTTAAAGATAGGATAAATTACAGGAAAAAAAAATTTAAAAATGATAAGGATAAATTAGGGCTCACGTGGTTCAGGTGAACCACATCTGTTTTTTTTTTTTTACTTTTATTGTTGTATTTTTATTTTGTTGAAGCTAAAAAAAAAACTAAAAATGCTATGGGTACCCGATGGTGTACCACTATACCTACCCTGTCTACTGGGCTCATCTCGGCTCTCACATAGATAATTCGAGACGCTCGTTTTGTTTAGAATAATTCTTTTAATGTGCGCTAAAATAATTAATTTGGATATTGGTATATACTTGATCAATTTGTTGAATTTCTTGGTTAGAAAAAAAAGTAAACAAATTTATCAAACACTTACCGTCTTTGGTTCGGACAGGGATTCAAAAATTAAAGAACTGTGACTCGCGATCTGGCCACAGATTTTTCATTTTGAAACCATAGATTAACCGAACCGCCCAGTACTGGGCGGTATACTAATTATCTATTCTGGTCATAATAGGGTCTCGTTTGGGAGCCGGTTTATGCATTGTGATTTGTGATTATCAATTGTCCAACATTTTTTTTGTTTGTTAGGTGCATTGTGAGAATGGATTATCTCACAATGCATTATGAAAACTACACTTCAGAGACACAATCTGAGAATCAGTCCTCAAGGAGCTTTTTCATTCTCATTTTGGATTATTTTCTCAAATTTCTAAACTATTTTGATTATTATCATCAAAATACCATTCATAGACTATTTTGAGCATTATCCTCAGAACACTAATCCGTTGTAAAAAAAAAAAACTGCAAATACTCTATTAGATTCTATTATAATCACAATCCAAAATCAATAATTCACAATTCAAAATATATAAAAATAATGCAAAAATACTAGAGCTAAAAAAGGGGCCCCAGATATAGTAGGTACACCAAATCTATATGTGATGATCGATATAGCAATATCAAAATAATAACAAATCCATAAGAGGAGCTCTAAACTTTTACTACCAATTTAAAAACAATACTACTATAGCAAACAATAAGCGTCCTACCCGTGCATGGCACGGGAGCAAGAAAAATCATGTTATATTTAATAATATTTTTAATTGCGGGCAAAGTTTTTTTTTATATGTTATTTACCTCTCATTATTTATTTATGATGTAACATTAAATGTAAAAGTTTTAATGAAAGAATGTTTGAGCACGAAAAGAAAGTTTGAAAGCTTTTTTTCTAAATTTTATATTTAACTTTTGACATTTCAAAAGTGTGGGAAAAAAAAATAAATTTTATTAGAAAAATGCCACATAGAATAAAGAAGCAGGGAAAGATCTTGTTTTTATTTTCGAAAACTACATTTATTTAGGCTGCTTTCTTTTGAACTTAACTTAAACTTGTAAATTAAAAATGGTTATTTCTCAAAATACTTGGATAAAAGTAAAAAATAATAATTTTTTCGATTCCTTTCATTGAGACGGATCAATAATATTAAAAATTTGACACAAAATTAATAAATGCAAAAAAAATTCAAATAAAAACAAACCTTTCAAATTTAAGTTAAGTTCAATACATCACAGCGTTATATTAGGAGTACACATCATAAATAGCAATAGCAAACACAGGCAGAGTAGCATTATTGGGGTTGGGGGGTGGGGGGGAAGGGTCCAGAACTGTGGTCTCCAACAGTTTGGACCATTTGTGGGCCCTTTTTAGGTTCACAATAAT
Organism: Rhododendron vialii; assembly: GCF_030253575.1. Taxonomy (NCBI): domain Eukaryota; kingdom Viridiplantae; phylum Streptophyta; class Magnoliopsida; order Ericales; family Ericaceae; genus Rhododendron; species Rhododendron vialii. The sequence goes on along the minus strand of NC_080564.1, from coordinate 30,814,492 downwards.
GATCAAAATTGTTTACTTTTTAGAACTTGTCGAGAACATTAAACACGCAAAAAACGATATTGATCGGATATCGTTTAATGTGTTTTCGAAATGCATTAAGTTTAGAAAAGAAAGTGTGTAACAATGGATTGCAATCAATTTGACACAATTATCCAAAGATAAATGCATTTTGATATCATATCAAACGATATCCGATCAACTCAATTTCTGGAATTGTCAATACTCTCGACAAGCTCAAAAAAGTGAATGATTCTAATTATTATTGTGGGTCCGAAAAGAGCCCATAAATGATCCAAACTTGACCAAACTGGTTGGAGACCAAACTGGTCTATAGACCCTGCCCCATTGATGGGGATGGCCCCAAATGATCGGATCGGGAGTGGACAGCAGGCCCACAGAGGACTCATTTATGTTCAGTGACGACGATGACGAGAGAGAGAGAGAGAGTTAAGTGCACGGAGGCGTCGTATTCGGAGGAGGGCCATGTGGGTTGTGGTTGCCAAAACGCCACAGGCAAATGTAGGGGCCCATCCCTACTCCTACTGCTCCCTCCTTCCTTCTACGGTCTCAGAACTGTGTTGTGATTATATACTCAGGCTCCGTTCCGCAATGCAAAAAAAGTTTTTAATTTTTAAAAAAGTAATTTTAAGCTCAAAAATTATAAATTTATTAAAATTTAAAAATATGCAATATGAATCTTGTTTGAAATATCTCATCTAGATCTTTTATACGATGCAAAAAAAATTAAAAATTTATTTTTTATTTACATTATTTTTTAGTTTAAAAATGTGAAATAAACTGCTTATTTTTTAAAAAAGTTTCTAGAACGGAGCCCACTCTTGTACAATTACTTCGTCGGCTCTCTCTCTCCTCCCGACCACGTGCAAAACTGCAAATGGCGAGTCTTGAAAATTGGGATCTCTCTGCCCTCTGGTTTGTTTTGTTTGCTGGCTTGTGCTTTTTGGATTGGGAAGGAGTTAAATCTTCCATATTCCTCAACACAATCCTAAGCGCGGACAAATCGTTTATCTCGACACAGACGTCTCGTATTGAATTTAAGCGCATGCGAATTGTGTATGAATATGAATCGTCCAGTCATATGAACGTAATACCAATCAGCACACGATCAGTGTCAATTTATTTTGATATAAACGGGTTTAATCAAATGTGACGGACCTCTTCTTTAAAATAATCTTTTAATCAGTACCTTATCAACGTAATTTTTGATAGTATTGATGACCTTGATAAAATTTAAAAGAACAACTTTAGTAATTTAAATAACGGTTATGCTGCAGACAGTTCACTTGGTTGTCAATAAGACAATTAAAAATATTATTTCTATTATACTTAAACATTTTTTAAGACACTTTAACACATAAAAAATTACTAATAGATGTTTTTTTTTATTTTCGTGCCTTAGTAGTTTTTTTCCTTTTGCATTTTTTTAATTTTGTTGTCTAACAATTTTTTGGGTATTTTTTTTGAACTATTTTCACAACTTTTTGTTTCGTCGTAATTTTTTGAATTAATTTGGGTATTTCTTTCGTCTTTAGTGATTTTTTTTTTGCTTTTGGTCATAATTTTTATACTTTTTAGACTCCTCTCATTGAGGTAGATAATTAATCCAAAAAATATCACAACGAATCTAATAAAATTCAGAAAAGACGAAGAAAACACGCAAAACGAAAAAGAAAAATAAGCTTACAAATTTGAGGGGGTGGTAAAATTGTTGCCAATACTCCATATTTGAGGGGCCCGGGGAAATAGGTAAAGAAAATCCATTTTACTACTGTGGTAGATTAGTTCTCCATTCCCAATGCGTGTCTGTGGCTCTGCTTTTATTTTCATGGAAAGGAGATAACCTGACAAGAGGAAAAAAACTCAAAGTGGCATTCAGTTCTAAAAGCTTCTAAAGTTCTGAACCCACCAACCAGGTTATGAGAGAGAGAGAGAGCTATATGATTTTGATTTTTGACTTGTCCGGGCATGCCGCATGCAGCTTGGGGGGGAAAGCCAGTTGAAAATCTTGGCGCCTTTTCTTCCCTTTTTGGAGTCCCCTGCTGCGGAAAAAAAAGGCTGGTTTTGAAACTGTATGGAAAGGACATTTTCCTATGGGCTTCTCTCTGGTCCACGGTTTAGCCCACCACAATAATATGCCCATAGTAGGGCTATCTTAATCAAAGTTGTCATTCCCATACTTTCTAAACCCATGAACGTAGACCACTCCTATTTGTTTGTAGTAGTACAAAACAGGGCTCTGTTTGATAACGCTCTCACTTTTTTGTTTTCTATTTTCTATTTCTACTTTTTATATAAAAAAAAAGTGAAACCAGAAAAACACGGCTGTGTTAACTTTTTTTCAAAAAAAAAAAAGCAAATTAGTTGGTACGTGAACAGTAACACATAACAACATCAAAGGACCTAACTCAATCAAGCTCAATTGAATACACATTTTTGTTTATATATGCTCCAACCAACACATATTGTCCTCCGAAACAGATTTTTACAATTTCTCTTGGTTTGTATTTGGAAGAGAGTGAAGGAGGAGCCCTGCTACACACACAAACAATCTGTGCACAGATTTTGTTGTGGGGCCTACCACGGGTCCCACACAAATCATCCGAACCGTTCATTAAATGTAAAACATTTTTTCAAAGGTTCTGGTAAAAAATAAGCTCAATCTGATTCCTATAGGTGCTTTATCTAACCATCTAACTTTTCATTCAGATTTCCGGATAATGAAAAGTTATATGGTTGGCTCGAGCACCTATAGGTATCGGATTGAACTTATTTTTTACGAGGAACCTTGAAAAAATGTTTTATATTTAATGAACGGCTCGGATGATTTGTGTAGGACCCGTGGTGGGCCCCACAACGAAATCTGTGCACAATCTATGCACAGATTGTATGTGTGTAGAGCTGGGCAACAGACACGAGACACGATAACACGACACGAACCGGACACGAAGTTAGCTGGTTAAGGTTGAACATTTCTGACACGAAACACGAAAATGACACGACTCGAGAACACGAATTCTAAATGGGTCGGGTTCAGGTTGAACACGCGAGACACGAAATTGACACGACCAACACGGTTACGAATCTGTGTCACCCATTTTCACGAACATATATACATAATATATGGTATATCTGCAATTCTATATAGAGTTAGGCAACAGATACGATAACACGACACGAACCGGACACGAAGTTAACGGGTTAGGGTTGAGCATTTCTGACATGAAATACGAAAATGACACGACTCGAGAAACAAAAATTCTAAATGGGTTGGGTGATTTGTGACACGAACCCGACTGACACGACATGAACACGACCCGACCCGACATGTTACCCAGGTCACTTTCTGGTGAAGGAGCGAGTTTCTTGAGAGCTATATTGGAGAGAGAGAGAGAGAGAGAGAGAGAGTAAATAAAATGTACAAAATGTACTATTTATATATTAGAGTGATTTTGCCACTCTCTTTTTTGTTAATGTCACTCTCCTTTGTGTCTTGATTAGATGATTTGTTTTGTGAAAGAATGAGAGTGACATTAACAAAAAAAGATGAGTGACAAAATCAATTTCCATAATAAAAAGTGAATATTAATATAGTTAGTGAAAATATTTGGATTTCCACAGAGACCAGGCACTTCCCGAAACCCTTGTGGCCGCCTGTTTGGCTGTTTGTAAGTGATACAGATGTTTTTGCAGAGGAAAATAAAAAATGTAGGCTTCTTGTACTGTTACTTTGCCATAATGTATACAATCACATGTTAAAGTTTACGAGAAAATCTTCTTCACGAACGTGCTGTAAACAAATGTTTACAACGTTCAATTGTGACCGTTTAAAAGTGTTTTGGATAGTTAATATGTTAATGAAATTTTTTCGGAGAAGAGTTAATTATGACCGGTCATAATTAAAAACGAATCTCAGTTATTGATTGTGCGAATAGATGACTGAGATTGCACCGCTCCGCGAACCAAGTTGTTCACGGAGCCTCTGTGAAAAAGACTCTCTCTTTGAACGATGACAGATGTCTGATGAATTGAACAAAGGAATGACGACGAAGAGCTAATTCGCCTTCACAATAAGCTAAAGTCAACTATTGGTGTAGCGAGGTATTCCCGAACAAGTACAACTAAACGGCTGAACACGTGGTATGAGGGATCACAGAAAGAATACAATGATAAGAACCACCATGAGCAGTGATCGGCGATATGGACAAATGGCATGAGAAGTCATTGGTCCAAGATATCTGTAATCAGAAAGAGAGAGAAGTTGATATGGTTAACTGTAATCACAAAGAGAGAGAGAGAGAGAGAGAGAGAGAGAGAGAGGCATTTGTTCCCCAATAGCTTCATCTCTCTAGAGATGAATCAATAATTTATAAAAATTTGGCGTAAAATAAATAAATGTAAAAAAAAATAAATAATAGCAAAACAATATTTTAAGTTAAGTGTAAAAGAATGCAGCCTCGGTAATAAAGTTTGGCTCAAAACAAATAACACACGAAATTTTTATAAATAAGAAAAAATGCCTAAAAAACCACGGAGAGCGATGTCTGAATAATTTCTCCAAAGTGATACGTACTCAATAATTCAAATACAACATCAAACACAATCTATCACATATATGTGAGACACACACTAGTACAACAATGCTACACACATAACAATCAAGACACAACCTCTCACATACATGTGGAACCCCCCCCCCCCACACACCTCTCACATACATGTGGGGCCCACACATAGTAGTATGTGTGAGGTCCACATGTATGTGAGAGGTTGTGTTTGGTATTGTGTAAGTAACAATCTATTTATCTCTGCTTCTTGTTCTGTTTATGGGTAGTTCAGATGCTTAAACATAGTTAGTGGATGATCCACAGGCAGGGAATGAATCCATGGTTTTGGATGGAGGGATTTCATAAAAAAGAAAAGAAAGCATGGTTTCTAACCGAATCACTTAAATTGAGTATTTTACTGAGAAATGAAGAACAAAGTATCAAAAAAGATTTAATTTTTTTTATTTCTTACTAAAATAGTGAGATTTGACGAGAAATGACTCCCTTTTTTTTTTATCTCATACTTTCTTACCATCCAAAAGTAATACCAGTGGATTTGATCGCTTTCTCCATCAAAGATCAGTTTTTTTAATCCTTTTTTTTTCTTTCCGTTGATTGGATTCGGAATGGGCCCTTTGTTTTCAGAAGAAGGCTCTGTGGTCAGAGAGCATCCATCTATTTGGTTTGCTCTTGTCTTGTACAGTACTATATTATCTTATCTTATCCTTATCCCAATTTCCCATTTTATTGTTTTCCCAATTTAGCCTCATGAAATCTCAATCTCAGAATGCGAGGGTTCCGTTTCAATTATTCGGTCCAGCTTTTGGCTTTTGTATAATCCACGTAAAAAACTAGCTTGATTGAACATAGATCCATTAAACAAAACAGATTTGTGAATGACAAATGGACGGTTGAAGTTTCAAATCATATTTTTTCCAATCATTTTCATTGCACGAATCTATTTTGTTGATGGAGCTATCCATGTCTGATCAAGCATGATCTACTTGACTAGCCTCTATGTGACTGGGTGAGAGCTTCATTCGGTCTATATTCGCTCTAACTATAATTACTGTTACATAAACCCGTACTTCTGGATATTGAGATTGTTCGTTTTAAAAAACCCTGATGTTTGCGCTCTCTTTTGCTTTGTATCCATTTGATCTCTCTATCTATTGATCAGGCCTTTGTTAGAAAATAGAATAATGCTGTTTGAAATGTCTGGTTTTCGTTCCGCGTCCAAAAATTCCAACTTATGTAGCACCGACATGGACACGCGCAACGTGACATTTGCAAAGGACACATTGAAATTTCTGCTTAGGTATTCTAGTTATATGCTGGTTGTTAAGCAAACAATAAATCAGATGAAAGGAAAACCAAGGATCTAATTGTAACAAGACTACCATATATGCCTTCATCCATGTTTTATTACCGCATTCATATTTGTTACTACCTCATTCACAAAAACGTTCCAACAGAAATTATATTTTAATCTATTAACCATCATCTATCACAGATTCATACACAAACTTCCCTAATTTTTGATGTCCCCAATAGGTTCCGCAAGGTCGATAGAGTGTCCTAGAATATCTTGAGAATTTTTCCTATTTGTGTTACCACGTGTCCGACGAGTGTCTAAAGCGTGTCGGTGTCGATGTTCGACACAACTACGTGACTACCGGCAAAGTATCTGTGCTAATTAGAACCAACCAATCCCCAGTTCGCACGAATTATGATAAGTCTTACTTGTGTTTCAGATATCGTATGGTTCTCTATATTATCATCTAGCTATCAAGCCCCCGTGAAACTTGTTTGATTTTTGTTTTTGTTTTTTCAGCTGGATATCCATTTCTAATCTTCCTGGACATTGCAGAATCAAGCTCCCTATTACTTGGCACTACTTGTTTGTTCAAGCTTACTCATTGCTTTTGTTACTTTTAAATCGAATGCGATGTGTTATAAGAAAGGCACCCTTCAATTTTCCTCTGGCAATACTTGTGGAATCACAAATGAGGGCTTCTTGCCGATTCTAACAAGACTCCCAGCAAAGATGGTGGGCCAATGCAAGTGCATCTGCAAGCATTGGCGCGCTCTAATTGAGGAGCCCTCTTTTGTGGAATTGCACCATTTCCGTGCCAAGTCTAGACCTGGTGGCTGCTACCTTGTAATCTCTTCATGTACCCCCAACTTCAAGGATACAATTTTTTTCTCAGCCGATTACGAAGGGGGACTGGCTCAGCACTTGTTCAGCTATCCGGCGTCAGGTTTTTATTCTTGTCAAGCATGTGTCAATGGCTTAATATGTTTTTGGTTTAACGAGCCAAAATCCATTGTCATTGTGAATCCTATCACCAAAGAGTTAATTTCCCTTACCCCATTTAATCCGCCATGGAGCAACACAAGCCGCTACGGCAATATATCAATGCCATTGGTATCTTTCGGGTTTGATCCTTCCGCTAAGCAATACAAAGTGGTGAATATATACAAGGTCCGGGAAAATAGCACGCATGGAGAAGTGTTGTCTTATTGCGAGTGTGAAATTTTCACTTTGGGCTCGCTCTCTTGGAGAAAGATCGATATTGTTCCCCTGGCCTCCCGCTTTGAGTTCGGTTCAGATGGCATCTGTCTTGGTGGAGTTATATACATTGGAAAAACTTTTATCGGTAACCTCCTTCTGTTGAGGAGGCGGTTTTAGTGACACTTGACCTCAAAGATGAGAGATTTTGAACTTGGACTGGTTTTTGACTGCTTTTGTGACTTGGAAAACAGATGCAATTTTGGGGGAGGAGGAAGAGGCTGTGTGCTCTGTTTTTTTCCCCCACGTGTGAGTCTATATAGGGCACAAAATGGAGGGAAAGCCAGATGTGTGGGGAGGGGTGGAATTCCAATTCTGCCCTTACATTGGTAGAGAGCAGTTTTTTGCTGGGTTCAAAATTTTGGATGGCTTTAGGTTTTGGATCAAATAGGGTGGGATATGGATAGTTTGAGGACAAAGTAGGTGATTTTGATAGTTCAAGGATGAAGTGGGAAAATGGGTGATAGTTTGAGGGATGTTTTCATATAAAACTCTTCTTATTTTTAACTCTTATCTGTCGTTGGATTCCGATAGGTGGCGAGTTTTCCGTTTATGTATCTCTTAGGTGGGTATCTTAGAGGAATTATAGCAGAGTAGTAGAAACTTAGAAATGGTGTTTTAGCTATTATCCCTATCCTAAAGTACAAAACAACCACTCTGGAAGCCTCAACGAAACCCCTTTCAAATACCTCAATGAACAGTAACTCGATAATTTACCGAGTTACTGTTCATCATCCAGCTCCATCCTCCCTGTTTAGCGATCTCTCTCGACGAGTTACTCCTTCCCTCCATGCATCTCGTGTCCAAGATCAGGTTCAACATCCTCGATCTTTTCCTATTTCTGCAGCAAAAATAGGGATGTAGAAAATCTGGGGCTTAAATTCATTCTTTTTATCATTTTTGCCGATTTTGAGTATGCAAATCCTACTTTCCTTTTGTTTCAGATGGTAATTTCATTGGATTGCAGGCTTCGTTTTTGATATGGCTGTAAGAATGTGGATTCATGTTGGATTTCTTAGTAATAAATATAGTTGACTAGCGAATGAGCCCGTGCCTGAAAGCACTTGTTCAAAAGCATTGGCTGACATCCGAGCCTTATTCAAGTTTTAAAAATTCTAGCACCCGCATACACACCCACTTGATCACCAAAGTTTAGTGCATGAATTCCTGAACGATCAGGCAATTTTTATAATTAGGGAAATACAAATCAAAGAAATTGACTACAGTACAATTGCATGTGCCAAGTCTCACCTAAACCAACTCCTCTATTTTACTCTTAAGTCACATAATTTGCATGTGCCAAGGCCCACCTAAACCACTACTCTATTTTACTCTAAGTCACAATGCGCGTGCGAGAATGTAAGCGTGAAAAACGTCTTTCAAAAACCTCCCAAACAACTACAATTCGTGAGTGCGAGAATTGAAAGCGCGAGCGAAGACCATTTTGAAGGATTATGTGACTAAGATTTTAGTATTTTACTATTGACCTCTCCCCTCATCCATTGCCAAATGGTTTTGAGTTTAATGCTTTAACAAAATTTCAACAGTACTACTGTAGAAGCAGAAAATGAATACATTGTTGTTCTGATTAATGTGTGATAATACCAGATAACGACTAATGGAGTGTTCAAGAGCCCTGTGCATACGGTGCTGCTGAGTACGTAACTCGTTGAGAGACAGAATTTCCATAGCTATGTTGTACACACCCGAAACGGGAAAAGGGACCAGACCGGAGAACTGATGGGTTGATGGTGAAAGACCAAATTAAAATTGTTCAAGAAAGTTGGATCATGCAGATATTCACTTCACTGGGAATATTACCAGAGAAGAAACTATCCCAATTTGAAGTTACTGGGTAATCAGATTATCCATCCCACTCAAGATAACGAGCATCCAAACATTACATAATGTGACAGTAACCGGTCGGACTAGTTATAAGAGCAATGACCGTAGAAGGATAGTCATAAGAGCAATTTCATATATTTCTACATCACAAGCTCTACTGGTTTAGAGTTAGGAAAAAGTAGCTTGAATCGTTCAATAAGCATCATTGATTGCCTTCATGGCAGCCAAAGCTATTTGCATTCATGGCAGCCAAAGCTGTAGAGAATCCTCCTAAAAAAGAAATGAAAACCAGAAAAGCTTAGGCCGTTCAAGCTCTCCTTCATTAATTAAAAGGAAACAGATGCCAATACAAGGAATTAAATAACTCTCTGTTCCAAAACAGTGAAATGATATGAAACTAGAGATGATGATACCAATACAAGGGACAAGTTTGAACCGCCTCCCACATCTATTTCTTTTCATCCGCTCCCTCTCAGAAGATCTTAAAAAGCAGGCCACCACGAGCGGCAAAGAAGGGAGCAAACACAAGCGATTCAACTGCCATTAGCTTGATAAGAATGCTGAGTGACGGGCCTGAGAGGGTCACTGATAGTGTCACCAATCACAGCTGCCTTGTGTGGGTCTGCTCCCTTGGGGCCAACCGGCCACGGGTCCTAGCGCATTCTGAGGCAGTGGAAGAGTATCTTTCACTTTTCTGTTGATTGTGGACTGACCTGAGGGATGCCCCAGGAGTTCTCCGTTCTTTGTGTGGTTGTTTTATGTTGGAAATAAATGACATCTAACAAAAAGAAAAGGAAAGAGCATAGGCCGGTTTAGGTTCCCCAAGGTTAAAAAAGCTTGGGGACCTAGAAAGTGATCCGAACCTGCCCGGAGAGAGCCCCCCATAGAGGCAAGTGAAGTTGGTGAGCCATATTATGGGCAACTATCTCCTGTGGTTCGGAGAGGACTCAGCTGTTAGTATAGAACATTGGAAAACAAGTGACGGTAGATCGACAGACTCTTGTTTTACTCCCAGAAGAAGGAAAGCAGCAATTAGTCCAAATAATAATTGACAGAACTTAATCTATACAAAAACTAAAACAGAACTTAATTGAATTACAAGCTTGTTATACAAAGACTAATGTGTATTCATAAAAACACGAGTCGCATACAGGCCTCAAATGAGATGAATGATAATCACACTATGTACAGAGGGTAACAGGAACTTACCATCAAGCAGCAGCAGATGTTCCATGACATGATAAGACGAAAACAGTTTTTTAACTTCCACATCGTCTAGACATGCGCCACCTACTCAGGTAGTCAAGGGGTAGTTACATGCTCCTAACATCAGGACAACTCTGTATAAGCAATGCCCGTTTGGTGTCTATATATGAACCAACCTTCTATTCATATGACCATTTTTCTTTGTCGATGTGATAATATTACCAAGAGTTACTGAGCTAAAGGTCAGGAATGTGGATTGTTGCTCCAGCCGCAGCCTTGTCTTCTTTTCTTGGTCCTTTTTTCCGCTTCCTCTCAGTCTGGGGTTCTTTTGCGTCTGCAGCGTTGTCTTCTTTTCTTGGTCCTTTTTTCCTTTTCCTCTCAGACTGGGGTTCTTTTGCTTTCAGATCATTGCAGAAGAACCTCAATAAGCCAGCTAGATGTTCATTCCTATGAGCTGAAACCAAATTGAAGCAGTCTTATGCTGCTGCATACTTACAAAATGGACATATACTGCCAGTAATGAAAGTTTGAAGTGCTTTAAAAAGACAGAAAGAGCACCAAGAACACATCTGATTATATATTGCACGGACAAGTATAAGTTTGTCTGTATCCAATAACTACACGAAACGTCGAATTACAATGTTTTAGCTATATGAACAAGCAAAGAGCAATTGACCAAGAATTAACATATTTTGTTGCTAAACATTAAAAACAACTGTAGAGTCAAACCAGGAACGATACTAATACTCAACGACAATTTTACAAGCTTATTACCACTGGTAAACTTACCAGAAAGAATGACATCTTCCATGTTCACAGATTTACGGCCTGCATGTTGTGAAAACAACTCAAGGTCCTTCGCCAACTGCTCTGCTTTTCAACAAATTAACCCTTTGTTAGTTGCAGCCTTGTATTTTCATTACTATGCGACTTAATTTCACACACAAAGTAATGGAGATCAATACCCATCAACTTAATGTATTCACTAAGAAGGATGCATAACTTCTTTGTCTTCATCCTTTAGAAACATAACTATCAATGTGGTAAGCTATAAAACATCACGTAACTGGTGAAGAATAAACTATAGCCACCAATCCAAGTTCCAACCCTTGTTAATGGTTTCTCGCAGCCCCATACAATTTGAATCGGACTTGCTGCATAAAATTACATACAAGACAGTCATCAAAAAGGCATTCACATGAACTAGCCCCAAGCTTTTCCATTCAATTCAGCCTCTATGAAAGCATATGGTTGGGAAGTTGGGAATCACTTCACAGCTGAGGGGCAGACATGCAGACACGAGCAAACTTCCGAAGATGTATCTAACCCAACTCCAAATTTTCACCTAATCTACTTGCAATGGGTATCTCTTTGAGGATAAGATGAGGGATAACAAAGTTTGGTGATGTACAAAAATAACCCGAAGATGCAACAAGAATGAGAGATAGGACCGAAATGGTAGATAAATTGGCATGGATGCTATTGTCAGCTCTGTTTATGTACCTAAGCCGTATATCTCAATTGAATTCAAATTCAAAAGTGGTATCTATTATTTAGCTCATAATCACTCAATATTTCACTTCAATATGACAAGCTGGCCTTTTCTGGATGATAAGCCTAAATAATTACAAAAAATATTAATTTTTGGTTGAAAGCAATTCGTATATTGCTATATGACTCAAATGACACAGGTCGTGCCTCGATAGGATGATAAATAAGCATAAAAAAGTTCTTCAAATATATCAAGTTAAGCCAAAAGGGCCCCATTAGAAAACAAGCCAGATTCATGACTTCTGCTCTGACTCGAAAACAATCTGCAATGTGTACGTCTGAGGGATCAGTTCAAAAGCCTCAAGCAACAGATTAAGAGGCAAAACTAATGCACTTGTAGACACTAAAATTTATTAAATTATACTCCCTCCATCCCTTAATGTTGCTCCACCATTCCTTTTTTGGCTGTCCCAAAATTGAAGTCCATTAGTGAAAATCAAGGACAAGAAATGGTAAATTTCCAATTTTGCCCTTCTTTTCATATGGAGCCAAGCCAATCCAGCAAACTAAAGTAAAAAATAAAAAAAGAACCACAAAGTTCAAAAAGCATTGAATTTCGAAAACCAACATCAGGTCCACCAAATTCAAAAACTTTACTGCCAATCCTTTTGTCAAATTGAAGGGTCAATTTGATTACTAGTACAGTTTTTTTTTTTTTTTGACAAGTAATAAATATATTAAAAAGACGGCTTTAAGGGAATGCCACCCAATTACACAACAAAAGGCCACAAGATGAAGAGCCCTATACACTCCCATAAACCAAACCAATTTAAACCGAGCCTTATGTCCCAATCACTTGGGGTCGGCTACATGAATCATTTTCCTCCATTGAGCTCTGTCAAGGGTCACTTGTTCACACAAACCCATTATACTCATATTTTTACGCACCACAACATCTAATGTCAATTTAGATCTACCCCTCCCCGTAGCATTGCTACCCAAAGCTATCCTATCCACTCTCTTAACTACTGCATCTCTTAGTCTATATGGTAGATATGCCCAAACCACCTTAGCCTAACTTCTTCTCTATAGGTGCTACACCTATCATCTCACGAACCCTATACACTCCCATGAGAATGGAAAAACTCAAACCAATCTAGAAATTGGTCAAGAAGGAGTACATTCTCTCTTGTCCCAACTATACAAGTTGGAATCCCGAAGTGGAACTAACATTAAGGGATGGAGGGAGTATTTGTCATCGTTTTCGCATCCTTTATTGCAGGACCTGAATTTGGGTGTTACAACACTATTTTACACTATATCTCCTCCGTAAGAGAGAAAACAGAAGAAGGTTTCCTCTGCTGCCTATCACATTTAGACAACTACTCTTTGCAAAGTTAACCAACTGCCAGCTAGATCAGCCTCTTACAGAAATGATCCCCCCGGAGGCCTTTCCATTATGCATGTTCTTGTCTCTGGTCCATTTAGATCATCGGGATTCAATTGTTCATCGCTCAACAGTAAGTAGGTAACCTGCTAGGCTTATTTCTTGGAGTTACAGGCTTACAGCAAGGCTTTCATAATTTTTTATCTATGATTTCACACTTCAGCGTAAGCCTGGCCGACAGAAAATCGTAGCAACAAATTGAACAAACTTATTTTCTTCATTGAATTATGACTATCGTGAGATGTCTTGGAGGGCTCTCGCCTACAATCAATTGATGGTAGGAGTAACCTGCAGATTTACATTACCCAAGCTTCAGTATCATAGGTAAGCCATGTGGGAGTAGGATAAAGCCTAAAACTTCCTTTTCACGTGCAGCCCGGTGGCACATGGAGGTACGCGTCTCGATTGACGACGAGAGGAAATCGACTTGGGGGTAGAGTTTTTAACTAGGTGAGCTGAGGCCAAGACCGTGAGATTTCTTGGAGTGTTCGACCTAAAATCAATTGAATACTACTAACCAAACTTGGGTGACTTAGGTAAGCAACTTGGGACTGAGCCTAACAAGTTTATAATCACCATTAATCCTAAATCGCCCAATTACAGCTAAAGAATCATGAACGAATGGCGGCTTCGTAAATTTCACATACCAGGGTGTGCACAGGCCAAAATATAGGTCTGTTCTTACATACTTATACGCTTACATAAGGGCGCGCGCGCGCACACAGAGAGAGAGAGAGAGAGAGAGAGAGGGAAGGAGGTGTACCTGTATATTTGAAGGCTAAATCAGCGATGCAGGACATTATAGGTTGAGAAATTTCCACGTTGTTGCGTGTTGCTGATCCAAAAAAAAAAAAAACGCTTTTAACGGAAATAAATCAAAAGCGATAGGGAGAGCCGGAATGATAACAGCGTCTACAGAAACCTTCGGATTCGGCGATGGAGATAGTGCAGAGTCGGAAACGATCCCTGAGTAAATCAGTGGCCGCGTCCTCTTCTTTTTCTTCTCTCTCCACATCGCTTCCCATTCCTCCCCCTCCTTCCATCTCCACAATTTTGTCTCTCCTGTTTCTCTCTCTCTCTCTCTCTCTCTCTCTCTCAAATCGAGCGGGAGCCAGGAAGTACCGTAGGATTTTTAGGACGGAAAAGGCGCTATCGAAACATGGGCCTTATTACTCGGCGTTTGGAAGGGCTATTTCTGTGAACATGTGGACCGATGCCGTCGAGCTGAATGGGTTTTTCATTTACTCCTGGCCCATATAGTAATAATTAAAGGACCATACAGCTAAACATTTTTGCTACAACTGCACACAAACAATTACACAAACTTACTTGCACAACACGTGGGGCCCCCACGCACACTACACACATTCAATGTTTGTAGACCCCACATGCGATGCGAGTGGGTTTGTGCGCGATTGTAAAATTATTGATAGCCAAACAAAATTTTCTTTTCGCCAGGTGTATTTGACATTGTGTTTGTGTAACTGTCTGGGACCGTAGTGGATCTCACGTCACGATTTGTGCACCAATAGTGGATCTCATGTCGCGATTAATGCACAGAAAATCTGTGCGGACAGGTTTTTCATTTCCTGTACTAGTACTACATTTTTTCTATGTGGTGCGACTGTACATTTTATTTTAGCTATTCATTTAAAGTGACTTTAACATAGTTGGTGATATGATTTTTTTTGGCAACAAAAAAGAACATCATATATATAAGTAAGCGGGGGTATATATAAATTAGAAGAAAGATTACAAGGGTTTAGCAATTACAAAACAAAATACAACTGTGTTATCGTCTAAGATAGATGACGCCGAAGACATGCAAAGACCTCGGAGCCTAAAGAATAGACCACAGTGTAAATATACAGAAAATAACATAAAGAAAAATAAAAATAGAACAACCAAACAGCTCCCCACCGCCACCGCCACGAGCAAGCCTCAAGAACACAGACCAAGTACGCTCTAATAGTACCTCCAATGCCTTCCAATTGTCAAGACGCAGCCATTGCCTAAAATATGATCAAACCGCTGGCCGAATCATGCCCATATTTAATGACGGCCGACACAGATCAGTTAGCCACAACATAGCATAACCGCGCCACATCAACCTGCAAAACTGATATGCTTGCAATTTTGTCTAGTCTCTCATAGCTAATTCCATTCTTTTGGCGTAAGTGAGGAATTCGTTGAAAATGATGCATCGTACTAGTATTATTTTTCCAAAGACGGTTTAACTTCCTACTTTTAACTAGCGTCGGATTATAGGATGAGAAAATCTTTTTCACGCATCCGCTATGATTAGTTGTTTACGGCGCTAATTGCGACCGGGTCCGAAGAAAAGTTTCATTTAAATCTGGACTATCCAAAGCCGAAACAGACGACCAAGATTGTGCGAAGCTGTAAAGAAGGCTCTGCTGAGCCGTGAAAAAGTTTCTTATAGTATATTGGTTGCGATGAACTTTTCGAAAATCTCCAGTCAAGAATCCACATACTTAAAGAGTCTTGGCCGTCAGCCGGTCACTAGTTAGGGATGAAATCAGTTTAGATCGGTTTTTCCGCTGGTTTTCTACCGAACCCAATTGTTCGGTTTGTCATAAGAGGGGAGTCACAAATGAAAGAAGAGGTTGAACCATTCCCAACGACAAGAAAATGTTTAAAGGAGGGATAAGAAACTGTCTGGGTTTTTTTTCCGACAGGGCACTGTATGATGATGGGGAGAGGAGGGAAGTTACCGCAACGGCATATCAGTGACAGTGAGATGCAAAACACAGCTAGCAGAGGAAAAGGCCGAGGAGGGAGAGGAGGAGGCTGAAGCAGGTTTTTACAGTGGTTGATATGGACGTGCAAATGATGGTATTTCTCCAGATGAGAAGCAAGCAGGTGTTGTAGCCAGCCCAACAAATACAGTTTCTGCTCCAATGCCTGTTTCAGGTACTTTTGTCCGTAGAGCTCAATTTTCCCATCCCGGAATGCACTAAATCAATTGCACAATTGATGATTGTACCAGACATCATGCAACTTTTGTTACCACCGTTATAGACATTTGTATCTGTTTCGTTGATCCAGAAATACGTAAAGAGGTGAATGTGCCCGTCTGTTATCCAAGACCAACGGAAGTTTGTCATTGTACATTTTTAATGCTTGAATTCTTCAACTCTTACTTAGAACCAGAAAATCAGTCAATGACAACCCACTAAAAAATTGAGTGGAAATACGAAACATCTCAAAACTTATATGCATAATCCTCTAATATACACGGTCTCCAACAGATACATGCCGAAAATGAATATATTGAGGAAACATTAGGAATTCACAAAAGAAAAAAAAATTGCAGAACTTCCTATGTTCTAGTGTTACGTCAAAAAAGCCTGACCTGCCTTCCAAGCTAGGCAGGGACAGCCTCAATCAGCCTTGAAAAATAAAACTGTGTCGTGATTAGACCTCTCTTCCTTATCTTCCACCCAACTTTGCGCAACGCCCTCTCCACATCTGCCTCTGCATGCAAATATGCCCTTGTTGCCTTTGAGGGCCCTGGGAACAACTCTCCCACTCTCTTCAACAAGTCGTAATATAGTGTCTTTGGTGCAAAGCTCAGAATTAGCCGATTGTCAGCCAAAGAGGCAAGATGGGCAATCATGCCATCTGCCTTGCTTTGCGGGTAATGTATCAAAACATCTAAGCAAACGACGGTGTCAAATTTCCCAGCTAAGCTCTCTAAATCTTTCACTTCAAATTTTGGCATCACTGGTGCTGGAGTGAGCTCATCGTTGCCTGTCAAAAGTTCTTCCCTTGCCTGCAGGAAGGAGAAAAGTCAAATTCTGCTCTAACTCTGGCAAGACTTGAACAAATAGGTAAAAGAACAGAAAAGTGGCCAATACAAAGTAGAGACGTGCGGGTTTATAAAGTTAAGTAGCTAAGACAGAAAGTGAATATAGTTTCCCTGTCTATCTGAAACTGTTGCTGTTTGATCGATGAAACTTTTATCTTGGAAGCGCAAGAAGAGAAAAACAAGAACCTTACTGTGTTTGGTACCAGAATTTGATATGTTTGGAATGGACGAAATTTGGAATGCAATAAGAATAGAAGATTTGGTGGGGTTTGAAAGGAAGAGAGAACATAAAAAAAGGGCATCTGGATGTCCTTTGGGAAATTGTCAAATTTCTGGGCATTGAAATTGATAAAACCATTCCAAAGAAATCATTGGCAAGCCAAACAATACAAACGGGATTAGTTCATCACTGTTCCAATTAGTTCTAAACACAAAACCCGGATTTCCTGACAAATCTGTGCAATTATTTTTCCCTTTAAAATCCAATTTCAAAAAGGCTTTGGTTCCAAACACCATGTTAGGTCGTGCTCAACTCAACAGCAACAAGTTTACCCCATTTTAGCTACATCCTAACAATGAATGCATCTCATTTTTCCACCGCAATAACTAATGAAGTAATTCACTTGTTTAGTGAGAACTTCAAAGAACATTCTCACTAACCGTTCTGGCTACTGAAAAGTGAACAAAGAACATACATTCTTTGCAAAATTGCTCTGGACAGTATAAACCAGCATCCACCCACCATGGATAAAATAGCAGAACGTTTTTAAAACAATAAGTTCGAATATCTCCAATAAGGCTCTCTATACGTAGCCCGGCTCCTCTACAATCCGACTGTAGAAAGCCGTCACATCTCGGTCTGTCGATCTTGACAACTAATGGTGTATGTTATGACTTGGCCGCCCATCTGACAGTTAATGATTCAGGTGTATGAAAGATTTGGTACCATCAGTATGCTAGTAAAAAATTTCTTGCTGGTAAGAACAAATTTGCAGTCCCTCCATTCCAATTTGATCACTATCAGACATTTTCATGTCCCAAAAATGTTCGCCCATTTGACTTTTAGATGAATCAAATTCCCTTTTCGCCCTTGTCTTTTTTAAATAAAGTGACTTTTTTCAAGAAAATTAAGGGTAAATATTGAAAAGTGAAATATTTCTAGGAGCAACATTGGGACAAATAAACTGTGATAGAAGGGGCAAAGTCACATAATGTGTGTGTGCTTGTGTGAGTGGGAGCGCGAGCAGTGGCGGACAAACAACATTTGGCCTGGCACCCGGCTAATAGCACTACCTATGTAGTGTGCATATCCAGTACTGCATCAATTTTTTATGATATTGGTACCCCTACAACGCCCAAACCCATTTAAAATATTGACATAGAACAAAATTCATGTTAATTACATACTACGAAATTTCAGTGTGTTAGCTGGATATATTCTAACATGCAAGGGAAAAGTTAATCACCCATATCATATCAGAGTATTGCTCTATTAAATCACCCATATCAAACCAGAGTGATGCAATGTCCAACATATCGACACCCTCCACATGAAATCTTGGTTCTGCCACCGAGCATGAGCGTGAAACCGATATCAAAATCATACCACACTACTAAAATTCACGTGAGTGAAGATTAAGGGCACGAGTGGAGGATCCTAGGATTATGTGACTAAGGGAGGGAGTACTTGTTAAGTTATCAGTAGTCCCAAAAAGCTTAAGTTGTTAGGAAATTAACCCAACAATGTATATTAAGCTATCTAACACCCTCCCTCATATGCAATCCCGTATTTTTACGTGGAGATGCAAATTTTATAGATAGAGTGAAACAGGACACAAATGGGAGAAAACATAGAGACTTGAACCCAAACACCTCTCCCAACTAAAGCTTTGATACCATGTTAAGTTATAGTAGTCCCAAAAACTTAAACCGTTAGAATCAAGCTATCTAAACAGTACTAATTTTCCAATTACTAATGAACGGATGCGATTACACGGACGGTATAGTCCGTTATGCAGTCCAAAGACGGACTGCGCCGGATTGTGAACTACTCCTAAGGCCCATTTAGTTGCACCGAAAGGAATTGGGGGATGGTGTTGTGCAGTGGTGTACGCAACACCGTGCTGCGCGCCTCCGAGCCATCAGATCGTGCATCCGATGGCTCAGATCTCATCTCGGCGGCAATGAACGGCTCTCAATCGTTAGATCCGAGCCGTCGGATACACAATCCGACGGTTAGGAGGTGCGCACCTCACTGCACAACACCAGAAGTCCCACGGAAAGGAGGGGTAAACTAACTGTCCTAGAACTTTCTTTGTGTACTTTCTCACTAGGAGTACATCCTCCTACTAAAAAGGAGGAATTCTAGTTTTCCTGCAAAACTCTTTGTTAACATTACACATACACACACGGTAAAATGAGTTTCCTTTTCCTTTAATTCATTTCACATCACTTTTTCGGAGAATACATTTCTCACACAACATTTTCGATAAGTGAACGTAGCCTCAATTTGTTGGTGTTTACCTGTTTCTCGGCTTCAGCAACCATGGCAGCCGAAATATCCGTCGCCGTCACCACCGCCCCCTGCTTCGCCAGCGGAATGGCCAGGCACCCGGTCCCACACCCCGCGTCGCACACACTAACCCCCTCCAGCGGCCCCTCGTCCGTCAACATCAGAATCGCGTTCTCCACGGTCTTCGCGTGCCCGATCCGTATATCCCTCTGCACCCTGTTCACGTCGTCCGTCTCCCCGTATATCTTCTTCCACCGCTGGAACCCCGTGCTGTTGAAGTACTCCCTCACCACCTCCTTGTCGCCGCCCCCGACCTCCTCCGCCTGGCTCCGCCGCCGCATCTCGGGGTCCGCCAGGGATAGCGCCGCGGCGGCGAGGGCAACCACCGAGCTCCCGCCGATGACCGCGAGGGTCGTGCCGTCGACGGCGGAGGAGGGCGGTGGGAGTGCGAAGGCGGTCGGGGTTTTACGCTTTGGTTTTGGAGAGAACTTGGGGTTTGAGAATGGGATTGGGGGCGTTCGGAAACGGATAGTGGAGGATAGCGGCGAAGAGCACGCCATGTTTTCTTCAATTTTATCTCCACTGTTTTCCCCGCCGGCGGGAACGAGTCAAGAGACCCGAGACTTCAGAGTTCGGAGAGTGTTAACGGGGATTGTCGGAAGGAATCCGGGATGAGGATAAGATTCGTTATCCTTGTGGGTCCCTTATTTGTTACGACTTGTTTGGTTACGGTACAGACAAAAAAATTTGTTAGAATATTTTTGAATGGAGAACCAAAAAAAATAAAAAATATTTTTAGATAAAACTTTTTTTTTAAAATTGAAAATAATTTTTTTTTAAAAAAAATTTCATATATATATATTTGGTTGAATTGTTTTTTTCTTTTTCAGTGGGAGTGATGAAAATTATGAATTTCCAAACACACCCTTACGTTGTACTACCAGAAGTAAAAACTACTATTACCGTCCCGATGAAATTATTTGCAGACTTCTTTCGAACTCACCTTGATGATTTCACTAATCGGTATTATTGAAAAAGAAAGACTGTCACAATGGATCAGAACTAGGACAGTAAATGAGCCGAAAACTCGAGCTCAAATTTGGTTTGTTTACCAAGCTGAGCGTTAACGAGCCGGACCGAGCTCGCGAGCTATTCAATTCGTTTACAACCCTAGTCAGAACCCACTCGTGTTGTCATAAAATGTCTAGATCATGTGTAAGTAGAAAATCAATCAACATAAATTCTAATACATCATGTTCTCTGAGTGCTCTGAATCATGAACAATTTCAACATTGAAGTGAGCCTACAAAGGACCCAAAAAATTGTCACAAACAGAAGTGTCTATTGTCTAGTCCCGTTTTAGACATGAAAGATTATAGAAGGCAATTTTCTCCGCACCATTCCCGCCACCGACCATATCCTGCTTCGATATGAGAGGGTAAAGAATGTGAGTGGGAATGGTTTTTATTTTATTTACATCGTTTTGTCCGTCCCATACCCAGTAATTAATTAATTAGTAAAACATAGTTTTTCTCTCTTATATGGGCTATGTGTTTTGGTTCAGCTTTGAGATATATTTCTGAAATATAAAATTCTTATAGTTTTTGCGATTTATTTGTTTTTACTCAATTTTTACAATACTTTTAATTTTTGATTAAAGGTACACAATATAAATTTAAAATGTTAAAAAATAAATAAACAATTCGATAAAAAATTACTAAAGACAAAAAAATACGAGTAACAAAACAATCAAAAATTTTGAAAAGTATATTTTTGAAAGGAGAACCAAATAAGGGAAAAGACGATTGGGGTTGGGGGGGTTTCCTCTTTTTATCACACGCCTCACAGTCCCGGACTATGACCCGGCCCAGCCCAGCCCATCACCAACTTCCTTTTTTTTTTTTTTGAACGGCATCACCAACTTCCAACAAAGCAAATTAAAAGGCACTTTTGGCACTTTCCGTTTTGGTTAATCAGAAATGCGGGGCCCACCTCTGTACTTCCCTTCATTCACCACATATATATACCACACTAGTAAAAAGTGAGTTGTAAAAACAATTCCAAGAATCGAAAGCTCTCGCCATCAAACTCATCCGAACAACTCAATTGATAGCAATTAGCAAGGTTTCATTGATTTTCTTCTCCTTTATTTGTTCAAATTCTCGATTGTTTGTTTATGCATTATGTACACACATGACCTTGTTCGTTCGGGGACTCCAAACCCTGATCACACGCTCGATAAATTTTCGCTATTTATCTCTCTCCAATCATCTCTTTAAAAAACCCTCCCTCGAAACCCAAAACGAACAAGATCTTTACTTGCTGTTGTGTATCTGACCATATGTGTGTACTTTGGATTTCTCATTTGTTCAAAGACTGATCATTTTCTTGGGGTTCCCTTGAATTCCAACCAATGTGATTTGAACAGATCAAAAAACTGACTATTGTTTAATTGCATGCTTTTAAAAAATCCCTGTGATGGTGGACATTCGGGTGATATGACTGATGGATGATGATCATCTAGTTGTAGTTGTGTGAGATCACCTAAGGAGTTGGTCGAGCGTGAGCATAATAACAGGTAGGGCATACACTCCCAAGCTTGTTGGTTCGACAGTCTAACCACTAGCAGCAAAGAAACCCTCGGGGTCATGGAAGTTTACCTGGTCATTAATTTCAGGTCTTGGGAATCTGGGATTAGTCAAGGTGCTGCCGGGCTCCCAGTTATTATGAAAGAAGAGCTAGTTATAGAGATAGAGGAAGTTTAGGCGCATTAGGAATCGTGATCACATTGGAAGACAACATTGATCATTGTTAGGAGAACAGAAGTGAGGAAAAGATGATGAAGTTGCCGCCTTTCTAACTGTTAATTTATTGATAACTGATTCATGTGCCAAGTTTAAGTTGTTAAAGAGAGGGTCTTTTTTTTGTCTATAACATACCAAACTCGCCTCCTTACGTGTAGCTTATTATAGAGGTAGGTAACTTTATCATTTACGCATTGAACACACCCTCTTACTTGTGGCGGTAGTTTCATCAATAAGGGGGCAAAGCATGTGAAAGTATTATGACTATGGGATTGGCGATGACCTTCAAACACAAAATCTATCATACGTTCCAGTGTAGGAGCCAGGAGATAAGATAAGTGGGGGAAAGTATTTTGGACAATAAATATCGATAAGATGATAAAATAATGTATGTCATTTAACAGAAGAACAAAATTAACATTGTTAACATATAGTTATACTAAATACGAACTACGACAATAGACCAGATGAGTTTTCATGTTTTGAAAGCTTCTTCACTATATGCTTCTTGTTTTAGCCAATTGAGCCTAAAACAATGTTTAATGCATAATAAAGCATGCCAAAGTCAAATTATGGCATGCCACGTGACTCGAAACACTAAAAGTTGGAAATTTTTCTCCGATGAAAGGAACATTATGTTTTTAATTTTCTTCATGCAAACCAAATTTAAGTTGAGAGAATGTAAGAAGATTGCCAAGCAAAATGCCAAATATGGCCAATGGTTTGGCCCTTTTCAAAATTTGTCAGCCTGTTTTATCATGATTTGGAAAGCGTTGAAAATTGGTGGTGGCTAGTTTTGGTACTTTGCATCTCATTTGGCCAATACATTGGAGTCACTCTAATGTTCGAAATAAGAATCGGAAGAACGAGATACAGAAAGGTATCAAAGTGATTAAAAGGGGCTATTCATAAGCGCGAGAAAAATTACTTTCCAACAATTTAGTGGAAGCAGGTGCCCCCACTGAGCTCCAAGTCCCTCTGCTGCTGGGATTGTTCTGATCTCTCCAACCCGTCTTAATTTCTAAATTATTGGTATGCTCAACCTAAGCATTGCTCTCTTAGCGAGTTCACTACCAAATAAGCTTATGACGTGCATATCTAGTATGACAAAGATTTTTATATGAACATAAGTTAAAGAAAATGGGAGGCATCAGTAGAAGTGCAAAGGATTTTGGAACGGTCTGTACTGACTACTGTGGGTACAGAATTCCTTGGGATGCAACAGTTTGAAAGATTATTAATTATTTTCCTTGTGAAAGGAACAACCTCACGAGGGCACTTTTGCTTAGACTTAGAAGGTAGAGACCATAGGCTTTGCTTTAGCTCTAACGTAGATATTCTGTGTCCAACTACCAATAATGGAAATAACAGGTAATCTCTTATGATACTTTAAATGGAGAGTAATAAAGCTGTTACTGATACATTTGCAAAGCAAACCTTATTGCACTATATTCATGCCACCTCTTTAATATCTGATCCTGGTGGTGTCTTCTTGAAAGATTTTCATGAAAAAACCGCTTGCTGGAAAAGTTTTAATGAGAACAAAATCTGTCATGCAGTTCGAAATTAGCATTCTTTACTCTAGAAACACGAAGAACTTCCATAGCAACAGAAGTTGTTTTCGGAAAGTAATGTTCTCTTTTTCATATTACTGATGCTTGATACTTGCTATCATGTAGCAGACATGATAGTCCTTGAAATTTGAATGCTTTATTTGGCATTTAAAATTAAACACTCTGATTTTCAGATTTTTTTTTTTGCTGTAGAATTTATATTAGAGTTTCAAGTTTCAATATCACCTTAAGAGCCTATGTAGTTTCTTTTTAAAATAAGGAACTTATATTCGCCACATCAATTCCCCGTGAGCACTTACCACTGGCATCCTCCTTTTCAGATGTTCAGCTACTGTCTATGTGTGCCCGATTTTCCATCTTTGAATTTGTTCCATTCTTGTATATCTACCCAATTTTAATCAATAATATCAAAGTACTGTGATACATGATCTTGCTTTAACATTTAAGACAATAAAGATAATGGAGGACTATGGCTATTAGTTTTTATCAGGAAACCAAACCAAGAAGGGAGATGTTGATTGTTGATCTCATTTCCTTAAACTGTTCAGTAATAAAATAACATGTATTCTTTTCCTCTATTTTGGCTCAAATTCTCATGTCACGGAAGAGAATTCGAGTTACCCAATGCGTTGTGCTTTCCTATTCATTATGATGTTCTTAATTTTCTTTTTCTTTTAAGGAAGACATATTGTGATTTTCTTAAGTACCATGTGGAGGATTAATTCCTTTAACCATCAAACCCAACGCGTTCAGATGGAGAAGTGCGTTGATGAAATTCACTTGTTTTTGGACTACATATTGACTGTTTGCTTAGTTTTGATGCTAAACTTGCCAATATCTTCATTTGCAAAAGCTAGCCATGCATGAAGTTGGAAATTAGCTGACACTCAGTTCATGTAGTTTTTGCGTTTTAGAAATTTAGGTTTCCGCTGCTTGTGACTTGTGTCGGTGCATCATCAAAAACATTTTTACCTACTATTTTGAAGAGTGATTGATATACAAAGCCATTTCTTGCAGCTAAAACAGGCTTTAGAGACTGATACACATTTTTTTGACTGTTTAGCCACAATGGTGTACAACTTGAGAGGCAGAAGAATCTTAGATAACCAGGAAAGAAGTGATATCTACCGGAAGAAAAGGCCAAAAAAGTCAGAACTGATAATGCCACATGCTAAAGATACTAGTGCTCCAATTGAAGCGGGTGAAGAAGACATGAGTCCACCAATCGATATTGATTCCGATGAAGATTTCACCCACATTGCTGGAAATGAGAATGACGTTGCTAGTTCTGGGATGGAAAATGATTTTCACACTTTTGATAATGATCGCTTACCGAATAAGATTTTGAAAGGACAAATTTGGGCAATTTATGACGACTATGGGATGCCTCGTCGATATGTTAAGATTGACCTCATTTCACAAAACACCGATTCTGTCTTTTCACAAGGTACCCATGCTGCGTATGTAACGTTATTGAAACACAATGGGGAGCAGAATTCCACAGAAACCAGTTGGTTTCGACCTGTTTGTGGAAACTTTACCCTCTACTCAAAGGGTCTAGATGTCAGTCGTTATTCCTTCTCTCATAGAGCTTCTCATCAATTGCGATACAGAAGGAACAGATTTTCCTACCATATATCCCCTAGGAAAGGTCAAGTTTGGGCCATTTACAAGGACGGCAGCAGAGTTTCTTCTCCCAGATTGCAGGTCTATGACCTGGTCGAGATCCTTAAGGATTCTGAAAATGGGTTGAGGGCTGTTTATCTGGTCAAAGTCGAAGGTGGGTACCGAAGTTTATACAAGCGACAAGTGAAGGACAGAGTTGAAGTTTCTCTACAAATAGGCCCGAATCAACTGGACTGGTTTTCTCATCAAGTCCCATCTTTCCGAATATTTAATGCACAAGATTCTCTCATCCACGGTTGCTTTGAACTGGATCCTGCTGCACTTCCACTCCGCGTTGGTAATTCCATCGATACAATGGATCCAAAAATCGATGATCGGTTGCTTCTTTTGAAAGTTCTTGATTTCAAGAGCATGATGATGAAGGAGAAACTCAAAGACAATAGTGTTTGGGCATTATATGATGATCGCGAAGGATTACCTCGTAGATACGCCTTATTAGAATGTACATCATCTGGTAGAGAGGTTATGACTTGGCTAGAACCTTGTCCCACTAGTGAAAATGAAAAGAAGTGGTACAAGGCGGGGCTACCTATTGCCTGTGGAAACTTCAGGCGGAAGAAAAGTGTCTTGTTCGTGGATCATGCCATGTTCTCACATCCAATTCAGTGTAACTGGGATGCAGGAACTGAGAATTTTGAAATTTACCCTAAAAAAGGTGAGGTATGGGGGATTTACAAAGATTGGCAAATGCAATGGAGCTGTGACCCAGAGAGAAGCCCAAATGAGCAATATTTTGACTATGATTTTGTTGAAATCCTCACTGACTTCAATGGAAACGAGGGCTTTCAGGTTTCACATTTGGTATATGCAGGGGATTCTAGCTTTTGGAAGCACAAAAATGCTTCTGAAAATCAGGTACCTGTTTCCATCCTTAGAGATCAGTTATATAGCTTTTCACATCGGATTCAAAAATACAAAATCATCGGTAGCAGCAAAACAGAAGAGGGGCGTCTGTTTTTGGACCCGTTAGTGGTTTCCCTTAATGCAAGCAAAAATGCAGCTCTATCAGAAGATCCCAAAGAAAATGATCAAGAAGTGGAGAAGAAAGATTGTAGCAAGTTTTTACGAGGACAGATATGGGCTTTGTACGAAGGCCCGGATCATATGCCTTGCTCATACGGTATTGTATCCAATACATTACCCCATGAACTTAAGGTTGAGGTTATGATGTTGAAACCACACCCAATATCGGAGGATGAGATGGAGTGGGTGGATAAGAACTTACCCATCTCGTGTGGAACTTTTCGGGCAGAAAAGGTGGCGACTTTAAGAGATGTTGAAGAGTTCTCACACCAGGTCATAATGGAGGGTGAAAACAAAAGGCACAGGTCATTTTACAAAATCATTCCCCAAAGAGGTGAGGTGTGGGCTGTGTACAATGACAGTGGGACGGAGCAAAGGGAATATCAGATGGTGGAGGTAATCGCGCCTTTCGATCAAGAGCTGGGAGTAAATGTTGCTCCTTTGTTTGAGGTGTGTAGTTCGAGGGTTTTGTTCCAAAGGCATTTTGTTAAGGGATTTTTGCTGGTGAAGACTATTCTGATGAAACAGATGGTGCAGTTCTCGCATCAAGTACCGGGCGAAAGGATTAACGGAGACGAGAGTGAGATGCAGGATGGGAGATGGAAGCTTGAGCTATCTGCAATACCTTCTCAATTAACTCCATTTTAGTGTGGGAAATAATGTAGGTGCAGTAAATGAGTACTCTACAGGAAAACGGTTTTCGTCAGTTTTCGGTTGCTATATGTTTTGGTTGGAACTGTTTTTGGTCTTAGGCTTTGGTGCTTGTTTACATTTGGATTACATGAACTTGTGCATCATTTGATTGAAACAACATTTCCATATGGAGTCTTTTGTTTTTCCATGTGACTGTCTGGTATACTGCAGTTTATAAGGAAAAAAAAGATTCTACAGATTCTGTTGATTGTGTAATCTTTTTCTGTTTTTCTACAGAACTAATATTGTTATACGGGAAGTTTGCATGAATTGGAATCAACAGCATGGATATCATCAATCAAGTGCCGTAACGCAGTTGTCAAAACCATAAACCCAGATTTTGTTTACTGTCATTTTTGGGTAGTTCCAATTGTGTTCGAAGCGATCGAATCTGTACTGAAAGGGAAGGTAATTATGGTCAGGTTATATTACCAGTTGTTCTTTTCACAGGAAAAGCATTTTGTATACAACGGAATTGTTTTGCGAAAGAGACCAACTAAGAGAATAGTTTGGGTTTCGAGTTCTGATGCTTTTGAAGTTTTCTTGCGTTTCTTGTGTTTCCAAGGAAGAACCATATTTATTTTCCGGCCCAACATAAAAACTGGTGGCACCGTGGCGGACTAGTAGATGGCTAGATTTAAGTCACATAATTTGCAAGCGTGAGCTGGTGCGGAGGTGCTAGCGTGAAAGCGTATTTGTAACAAATCTCAATCTATTCAAATTTATCAAAATTTATGAGAGCTAGAATTGAGAGCGATAGCATGGTGTAATGATTGAAAACGGGAGCGCAGGACATTTCGAAGGATTACATGAGACTAGATGCATGCTCAGATGACCCCTTTTTTTTTGGGTTATTACATACTCGGATTACTTGACCGGCTTAGATTCTTTTCCCCCGACCCGCTTAGATTCAGCACCATATATTTTTCGGTTTTCCATTGTAGAGTGTGTGAGAGTGGAAACTGTGGAGAATCCATCCATCCTTCTCAAACGTAGGTGGTCTGAAGACGCCGCTGTCGCCGCTTAGAAGCCACAGGAAAACAATTGCATTTTCATTTAGAATTTGGTATTTGGTTGAACTGTTTCGATATGTATCAAAACGCAAAAATTATTTTAAAACTATGAACTGTTTCGATACCTAGCGATGTTTAATCAAGATAATTTTTTAGTAAGTCCTCTTATCAGCAAGTTTTACAATATATGTGGTGTTTTGATCAAGGAAATACCGAATACCAAATTGTTTAACTTTTATTCAAAATTCATTCAATATTCAAGATTTTAAATTTTAAATAAAAGATTAAATGATTGGCCAACCAATAAAAAAATTAAATGATTGGCCAACTACATGCAATTGTCCCATTAAATTGATTTTTTACGAAACTACTCAAACAATTATTAAAAAAAACGAATCA
Organism: Rhododendron vialii; assembly: GCF_030253575.1. Lineage (NCBI taxonomy): Eukaryota > Viridiplantae > Streptophyta > Magnoliopsida > Ericales > Ericaceae > Rhododendron > Rhododendron vialii. Next base: position 30,785,830 of record NC_080564.1, on the reverse strand, counting down.
TTTGTGTGACACTTCAGCGTAGCCCCACAACTTCCATAAAACTGAGAGGGCGCGAGAGAGAGAGAGAGAGAGAGGAGAAAAGGCGACGGGTTTGCGTAACTTGCCAACAAAACGGGGTCGTTTTCTGGCGCTACAGATACAAATTGCAGCGCGTTGCCCTCGCCGCAGGGACCCCGAGTCTGGAGAATCCATCCATCCTCCTCAACGTAGAAGGTCTGAAGACGCCGCCGCCGTCGCACACGGCGCCGTTTCGAAGCCACCGGAAAACACTTCGGAGACCGGAATCCAGGTATTTCCTTCTGAACCGATCTCATACATTCATCTCCGTTACATATTCATAGCACCTACGTCATAAATCTCGCAAAATTATTATTATTTTTTTAGTATCAGGATTGATGGGGAAGGAAAAGGATGTGGCGGCGATGGAAATTGACGAGTCGAGACCTAATGGCTCTGATCAGATCAGTAACCCTAAGTTCTCAATTAACGGTTTAACCCATCATCTCTTTCTATCTGCGTGTATATCTGTTATTATACGAGAATTTCGATTAATGTGTGCTTTTTTTGCATAACTAATTGAATCCACTCTGGTGCGCAGTGTTGCAACTCTTGAAATCTTCTCAGATGCAGCATGGATTGCGTTTTGGTGATTACACTCGCTACCGGTACGCGATATACATATATTTGTATGTTTGCATGCATGTATGTATATATGAATGTAATATACCTGCGTTCATATGATGCGAGAGCGTATGCATGTGGACGTTGTACATTGAGGCGTAATTTAGCTTTAGGTTGTGGAGATTGGCAAAGGCAAGATGAAATTTGACGAGGTAAATGGATCGGAATTTCAGGAGGTATTGTACTGCTCGACTAAGGAGATTGTACAAGTCATTGAAGTTCACACACGGGCGTGGCAAGTACACCAAGAAAGCCATAACTGCGCCTACGGTCACTGAAGTGAGGTGTGTTTTCAGATATCTTGCGTGTAGAACTTTTTCCTTAAAATGAGGGAGGTGTATTTTGGAATATTTGTTATACTTTCACTCACTGTAGTTATTCTAAACTGGGATGGATGAAATTGTTTATGGATAATGCTAAATTGAGGCGACCTTGTTAATTTGTTGCTTTAAACTATGTTTATAGTCACTTGATACGTCATGTATATGCGTATGTGGGATCTATTCTTATTCCAATTTTGAACCTCCCTTGCTTTTTTTTTAATTGGTCTCGTTCCATTTCTGGACATTTTTTACAACTGATTGTGTGGATATTTTTAGCATGTTGTACCTTTTTTGAGACATCTTGATGATCTGGTGAATGATAGGGTACCATAATTAGTGCTAATACAAGATAAGTCATGAATGGTAATTCTTTTGTTCTTTCACTTCTTTGTGGCATTTTTTGAAAATCCTTGTAATCTATTGACGGCATTTACTTGTATTACTTGATTGAAGACATGCTTTCAACCAGAATAAAATAGTGGCGTTAATGTTGATTCTAGCCTGCAACGATATTCTAGTTATATCCTGCAGAAACCTTATGGCAGCTCTATCACCTAGATTGCAAGCTGAGATGGTTTGTGGGATCCAGTTGGCTTGGAACTGATGTTGTCTTAAAGCTAGCTCTCCCTATCTCTCTCTTTCAGCGTGCCTGTTTGGTGTCACATCTCCTTCATTATAAAATTTTCAACTTTGTAATTGGCTATTGATTTAATGGGAAACAAGAAAGGGGAGAAGAAGAAGAAAAGATATGCTTGTACTTTTTCAATCATAAAACTATAAAAGTGGCATGTTTTTGTTACACGTGTTGCTCCGCAACTTAAATTTTTATCTACATGCATTTGCAAGATTAATTTGTGTTTTTGAGAAGCTTAGTTCCATTGTTGTCTTGAAAATTAAAGTCAGCTCTCAATCCTTGGAAAATTTCATGTTCCTTTTGATGTTAAAGCTTAACGCCGTAACGGTAGTTGGTATGCTTTTTGGTTTTGTATGCTATACACTATACAGTGTCAGGGTGCAAGTGCTCTTTCTGCAGCTAAAAGGGGGAGAAAAAACCTTTTTTAAAGATCAGATGATCTATTAAGTACATGTCTTTCCTTGTGCATTTTGAGATTTTTGAACGTAGTTAACTAAACAGGTAAAGTGGTACACATATGCCAAAGCTTTCAATTTTTTTGGTGGCGATCTATAGCAATTAGAACTGTAATCCTAATAGTCATGACTCATGGCATATCGTATAGGTTTCTCCATGTGGTTCTTTATACGGCAGAAAGAGCTTGGAGCCATGCCATGGAGAAAAGACAGCTGCCAGATGGTCCAAATGCTTGCCAACGGACCTACCTGATTGGTAGGTTGAGGAAGGCAGTAAAATGGGCTGCTCTTTTTTCAGAATTGTGTGCAATCAAGGGAGATTCCAGAACATCTTTAGAAGCCGAGGTGACCGTTTTAATTCAGTAGTATGTGTATTGTTGCAATTAAATGTTATAGTATTAACTTTCATCTTCATTATCGTAGGTAAGAGATGTCATGTGAGATTGTTGCTTACATTGTGAACTCTGCAATTCTCATTCTTCTAGTAGGACTTCTCATGTTTAGGTGGTTAGGGGTCTCTTTTGAGAATTTAAGCTATGACATTTGGTTACTATGACAGACTGACAGTACCAATTAAGTCACTCATACAGTTTCACCCATAATATTACTCATGAGAATGCTACTAGAAAATAGTAAGAATTTCGTGTTGAGTACTTTAAGGTGAGTTAGGCTATTATACATGCCTGTAAAATACAGGGACTGTGGAAAATTGTTTCTGGAGATTATTTTGTGTTTGTGTGTGTAGAAGTAGGGCTGTCCACGGTCGGATTTTTTTCAGGTTCGGGTCGGGTCCAACCCGACCCGCATGTAGTCGGATTGAATAATTGTCCACCCGAGCCCGACCGAAACCCCTATCGGGTTCCAACCGAACCGAGTTTTAACTTGTTCGGGTCAGGTTCGGACGGATTGTCAGGTTGTGCGAAATCACAAACTCAATCACAGATCTAGAAGAAATCACAGGCCAGATCACAATCACGATTCACAGCAATTACAAAATCACGATTACAATCAGTCAATCACAAATCTACAAACTTTTTTTTTCTTCTGAAAATCAAAATTTTGATTCAAAAATTACAGTGGGCCAAAGGACAATAAACAATTGCGAACCTTTGTTCATCTCCTTCAACCTTCGTTCTTCTCCTTCTCGACCGTTGACTGTTGGGAACAACAGTGACGAGGATGTCGTTTTGGACGAGGTGGAGATGCCGCCGTAGCCGGCGGAGGAGTGGTGGGGAAGCAGCTGGCGGAGGGTGTGATGGCGGGCATTTGGGAGGAGAGAGAGATCGAGAGAGAGAGAGAGAGAGAGAGAGAGAGAGAGAGAGCCGAGAGGTGAGTTCGTGTGTGTCTGCGTGAGGGAGGCGAGTGCCAGACGAGTGGATGAAATGGGAAATTAGGGATTTTTTCTTTATATATACGTATGTCGGTCGGGTTTGGTGACCCAAAAAAATTATCTGGTGCATCTGACACCCGGCCGACTAAATGCAAAATCCGACCAAATCAACCCGAATCCGACCCGAATGGCTGATCAAATCCGTCAATTGCCTCAGTTTCGGGTCGGGTCGGATCCATGGACAGCCCTATGCAGAAGTGTGTGCACATCATTACGTTATCTAATTCCATGAATTTTGACAATGGGATTTGAAATTCTTTAGTAGTTTGGGAGCTTTGATTTGCCTCATTCAATTTTTAGTACCACTTCCTACTTAACTAATCAAGCATGAGATTTTTCAGTTTGTATTGAAAAACTGCTGATCCCCAATTTGCAGGCCTATGCCTCTTATATGAGAGGGAATTTGTTGTTTGAGCAAGATCAAAATTGGGACGTGGCATTAAAGAGTTTCAAGAATGCCAGGTACTTCCCAACCCCTAACATCTAACTTTTGCTGCTTTATAATGTGAAATGAGGCGACTGTGTAAAATCTATTTGGAAAGGACAAAGGGAAAGAAAACTAGAAATCAGGTTAAATATTTTGTCTTTTAATTTACTGGCATATCCTTTTTGCATGTTTTGGGGGCTTCTCCAAAATCTTTCTTCCACTTCTCAATTGATCTTTTAGATTGCTGTTTCTATCTGGAAGTTCTCTCAATTCTTTTAGTAGGTAATGATTAGTTAGTGCCTAACTTCATTTATCTAACAGGGCTGTCTACGAGGAACTTGGGAAATATGGGGACCTAGAGAATCAGGTTTTGTGCCGTGAGCGTGTTGAGGAATTAGAACCAAGTATACGTTACTGTCTACACAAAATTGGGGAGTCAAAAATACCAACTTCTGAACTGATGCACATTGGTGAAATGGAAGGACCTGCATTGGATCTTTTCAAAGCTAAACTAGAAGTAAGCTTTGGTTTTGAAGCTTAAGCCATGAATGCTTTATCCAGGTTTATTTATGGCTGCCGTAAGAGCAGTGATTGACTGATATTTGCTTCTTATCTGAAAAACTAGAAAATAATGTTTACACATTCGTTTCATGCCATTCATCTCCTGTATTGTGTTATCTCAATTTGCAGGCTGTTATGGATGAGGCAAGATCTCAGCAGGCTGCATCTATGACAGAATTTCATTGGCTTGGTCATAAATTCCCTATTTCTAATGCGAAGACACGGGTTTCAATATTGAAAGGTTAGTTATTGTTCTCTTTTCGTAAGGAAATAAAAGGGCATTAATCTATAGTTCTATGATCAAAGACTTGTCTAGTAAGGTCTTACATGTCTCTTAACTTTGTTCTTTGTCCTGCATAAACATACTGCCATACTGGACATGTGATTATAGCTACCCCATTGTCTGATGGGACGTTGCTATGTGTTCATGTGTTGTACCCCCACGCTCTCTTTTGTTCCTATTCTCCTTTCCACCAATTTCTCCAACTCTCATGTAATGTTTCATGGCACGTCTAGTTGATTAATTTGGAGCACACTTCTGATGCTGGAAGAGTTCCACACTGCTTGAAGACTTAGTTTCCGGAGATATTGACTTGAAAGGCATGCTAATTAGGAATACTTGCAGAATATCATGATTCAATTCAGATGGGGAATACAAACTTGGTGTCAAACTTAAACGCAATGTATTAGCTGATGCTCCACAAACACAAGCTTGCGGTATATCTCACTCGGTTTTCCAGAGAAAAGATTTATGGTTCAAAATTCACTACACATGGTTTTTCTTTGCTGATTGAATATCAAGGAAACTTTTTGACTAGTTTGTAAGGTAAAGAATGGAAGATGCATGAATTGGAGAGGAGATATTATTAGCTCATTGCTGAAAGCAAGGTGATACTCACATTAATAGGGGTGAACACGGGTCAGTCCGGGTCGGGTTTGAAGCCCACCCGTCAACTGACCCTATCATCTCGGGTTGAAGAATGAGTCACCCGATCTCACACCGTGGATCCTTTGGAAGTTGGAGCCTAAAAAATCGGATTACTCGGTTTACGGTTGGTTTCGGTCGGGTAGTTCGGGTTGACTATTCTTGTCCATGCCAGAAATTTTTATCGTGTCATTGAAAGAAAAATATAAATCTGGGGTGGCTTCATGGCTGGAGTGGGTAAGCCATGAACGGGGAACGCCGTCAACGGCTTGTGGAGGAAGAATGTGGGCAAGAAGTTTGGAGAGAGAGAAGAAATAATTAGTAGTTGCTGTGCACAATCTGGGTTTTTCCGGTGTGCCGCTCTGTGCCACTTTCGGGGGGCTTGAGAGGAGAGAGGAAATAAAATATTTTGCATCTTCTAAAGATGGTGAGTCAGATGAGTTGACTGGACATGTATTCTCCCGTTATACCATTGGTCAGTTCGGGTTCTACGGATTAAAAATAATCAGACCCGCTATCCGACCCGACACCCGGCTTTCCAAAAAAAATAACCCGCAACCAACTGAAACAAGCTTCAAAACAGATCGAAACCATTCGGGTCAGTGGGGTTGTCGGTTTCACAGTTTTTTTTCCTCTGCCCTACTCTCATACATGTGCCGCTTTTCAACAAAGGGTGTTAATTTTGTTTGGTCTACTTACCTCTTAACAACGATTGTTATGAAAAAGGCTCATGTTGTTTGGTCTACATACAACAAATTTTCATAGGTTAGAGCAGAGCAATGTTTTTTCATATGGCTTTCAACAAAATTGACAAGGTTGACATAATGTTTTTTCATATGGCTTTCAACAAAATTGACAAGGTTGGCATTGAATCTTTGGTGGTCTTAACTCTTAAGATTGCTAAGGGATCTTTTGTGGTCTTAAGATGGCCAAACGATCTTTGATTTTTATTCTTAGAAGAGGTGGGCTTATTTTCGGTTATAAATTAGGGAAGGTAGAGCTTGTAGTCCTCTTTGGTTGTTTTCTTCTCCTAATTTCCTATTTAGAAATCTTGCCTTATGCTCTTGAGATATGTATAATTTGCCTTGTTTATCCTCATCCTATGCTTGACTTTTGTTTCCATATCTTTTATACTTTTAGATTTTGGAACCCCATCTCAAGCTTTTCTTCATGACATGAAAAATTTGATCAGCTCAGGATTTGGAGAAAGATCTTCATGGTCCTACAGGAGACTCCCTTCCAGCAGAGAAAAGACTGGTCATCTTTGACAAAATCTTTGCCGCATATCATGAAGCGAGGAGTTGCATTCGAAATGACTTGGTATGGAGTCTTCGTAACTAAATGCAGCAGCATACTTCTTTGTTTTTTTTTTTTTTTTTCTATCTTCAGTTGGCTTTGTTCTATAACTTCTATCTGAATTATAGGACTTCTTTGATAAGTTCAGGTTATTTTCAGTTAATGTGTATTATTTTAATTGATTGTGGCATTCTTTTGTTTTAGGTCACTGCAGGCAATTCTGAAAACATGAAAGATGATTTAAGTGGGCTTGATAAAGCTATTGGTGCTGTTTTAGGACAGCGGACCATTGAACGGAACCAGTTATTGGTGACCATAGCCAAAAGCAAACTTTCTAAGTCCCGTGACGACAAAATTGAGAAAGTCACCAAGCCTGAGGAGCTTGTGAGGTTATATGATCTGTTGTTGCAGGTGAAGAACTACTTGCTCTGTATTTTCTGTCTATTCTTAACATTTCCTATTCATCGTGGGATACTTGAAATTGCAGCAACAGTACTAGTAGCCTTTATTATGTCTGACAACACAGGTTTGGATACTTGTTCTTACTTTTTGCAGAATACAGCTGATCTTTCAGATTTGGTTAGTTCTGGAAGAGATAGAAAATCAGAAGAATTGGCATTTGCAGAAGAATGTGCACTCAAAACTTTGGTTTTCCGAGCAGAGAGGTTTGCTTCCTATTAAGTCCATAATTTTTTGTTGTAGAAGTGTTAAGTGTTCCACTAAACCTTCTTAAAAATAAGTACTTATTTGCAATTTTCAAGCTTAAAAATGGACTTACTGAAATAATTTTTTGTACAATATGGATCTTGTTTGATAGATCTCGATGAGATCTTTTGAATGGTGCAAAAAAAATTGAAAAATTATTTTCATAAATACATTATTTTTAAGTTTGAAAATTGAAAAAAAGTACTTGTTTTTTAAGAAGGCTTAGTGGAGCACCTATAACTGGTTTGGAATGCTATTCATAGAGTCATACGCATATATGTTTGTGTGTAAGTTCTTCCCATCTTTTTTTGCTCATATCGTTGTGTTTTGAATGTTGTCTTGACCCAGCTAGTGAATCTGGTGTGACCTATTCCTGTTTTCTGAGAAGACAATCTTACGTATTGTCTGGTAGTTGGCTGATGCCGTTTACCTGGTGATCGAAAATATATGTAATCTATTATAATGGAGAGGTTGGGTCTATTCGGATAAAACGTGTACACCATCTATATTTTGCTGTTTTCACAATTCCTTCATATGGGGACTTAATTTTTGTATCAATGCATCACCTACTTTCTTAAATACAATTTGCCACACCCTCTATTTGTTTGGCCGTTAGATTGAAAAATATCTGTTTCATTATCATATGATATTGGTTTTGGTTCTGAATGCAAGGATTATCTTGCTTGAAATCTTAATCTTCTCCCTTGTCTTCATTCTTAGTTTCTTCTTCCTTATAAATGTCAACATCATGATTTTCACCCTTATGCTCGAATTTTCTTGTTTCTGAACATAGGCCACATTCCACCCGTAGAACCATTATGCGTTATAACGCATGATTTAGAACATATGCATTGCTGTGGCCAATATTCATTCATGTTGCATTCTCCACGTCAGTTGTTTCAGTGAGGTCTTGTTGCTTGTCGTCATATTCTTTGATTGAAGCACCTTAATATACTGGTGGTTTTGGTGGTGGCATCGCCATTGAGTCCGTGTTTGGAAAATATTAGGTCTTCGTGCTGTCCACGGCTGTTGGGTTTTGGTATGCTCTCAAAGTATTCAACAATATTTTCATGTCCTCTTTTCTGCCTGCATGTGTGGACATTCGACACTATGCCTAAAACAAAGTTCGAAGCAGACGGATAATGTGAAGATCACTCGCAATTTAGTTTGATTTGAAATCCAACTAACCCTAGCCCCACCTCCACCATAAGAAAAGGAGATTTAAATACGTCACAATAAGAAATTAATTGCACATTTGCATGTCACTTGCTTCAGCTTTCACTAATCAATTGAAAGATATTGAACTATGTAGAGGTCTCAGATCTTGCTTCACTATCATCCTAACTTCAGGGTCAGGGTTGATGGTATTATTGCGAATCATTTTTTATGGCCTTATGGTCCTTTTTACTGTAGTTTTCTCAGAAGGTAATTATTGAAGGCCTCACAAATTCACAATCTTTTCACAGGTGCTTTTACTTGGCTAAATCCTACAGTTCAGCTGGAAAGAGGACAGAAGCATATGCATTATACTGCCGTGCTGGCTCTCTAGCTTCTGATACCCTTAAAAAACTTCAAAGTCTGACTACTTGTGATCAGGTGTGTTTAATTTTTGTATTGGTGACTGCTTTGCTTAGAGAAGACCCCTAAATTTGCTCCAACTTGCATGCTTCTCTTTTTTGGGTAAGCAAATGAACATAGATGCAGCTACTTGTCATACAACTGACATCGACAATCTTAAGTTCATACCACAACAATTCTCCTGTTTGCTTTAGGTCTTAGTCAACATAACGTTGTACAAGTTTCATAAAGGACTACCAGTGTGCTGATACTAAAAACATGAGAAATCCAAATATTGCTCTGTTTTGGCCTCCAACCCACCTTGCTTTGCTCTCCTGTAACAGGCAATGATGAAGGAGTTGAAGATGCTATATGATGACAGTAGGTCTAACAGCTGCATAGAGCATGCAACAGGAATCATGGAGGAGGAGAAGGCTCCAGAGATTCTCTCAAAAAAGATCTCTACAATATCATTATCTGGAGCTGATAAAAAGGTACCATATAGCTTTGCTTTTCTTCTGGATTTCCTGAGGAAATAAATCAAGTTTTACATTGGTATTTTGAGTTGCTACTTCTCCAACTAATTGTACTGACTAAAACTTACTCTGATAATTGGATGACTTCACGGCAACAATCATGCATGGACGTTGCGTGTTTTTTCTAGGCTTATTGCAAATACGAAGGGGCCATTTGGAAAATCCTAACAGTTGGCTAGTATTATGCAAACAGCCAAAGATATTTCAGAAGTTCAGTTCTGAGCATTGAAAAGGCACAAGCCTGGCTTATGTTCGTTTGCTTTTGAACCAAAAAAGTGGATGCAGACCAATCTATATATGCTTCGTTTCTGTGCAGCGAATTGCTCTTTCCCAGTCTCCTGTAATTTAGCTTGTGCGTATGGTAGCCCATGTAGACATTGTGACAATATTGACTTAGTTTGGTGATCCTAATGATCAAGTATACTTATTCACCAAAAATCTGGTAGTTGTTAATTGAACCTACTCTCTGGAGTTAACTATCAAGAGCTAGCTACCATCACTCTGCCTCGACAACCACAATTCATCTGAATATGCTACAGGTCTTGAGTATTTTGGTATTATTGAGTGAATTCTTCTCCATTAAAATTATTGGTTTCATAGTATTCTTTTTTTTTGGGAAAGATTTCATAGTATTCTTCTAGATGACTTACCCGTAGTTTGTTTTATGAGCAATCGCTATGACTGATTTTTTGTGTGTTTTAACCTCTATCAAGTGTTCTTTAGTAATGGTCAAGATAGAGGAAATAATACACCTAATGGAAATTTCCATATTTGAAAAAAGCCAAAAGTCAATCAAATTGACATAGCAAAAAAAAAAAAAAAAAAAAGGTACACCTGTCTCTGCTCATTGGTTTGAGCAATTATTATGTCTATTTCTGGTTGTTTCTGTGTTTTGCATTCATTTGTCATTATTGTTGTGATCATTACAATTTACTGTTTCTTTGAGTCAAACACCTTTTGTTGCGCCCTCCCTCTGAGTATAGCTTTACAAAGGATTTTCATTCTTAAGTTTTTTTTTGAAGAGGCAAGGTGCTCTAAGAGGGTATTTAGCCGGGCTTTTCTTGGGTAGGGTATCTAAACAATTTTGTTGGTATTGTTATGACTAGAATGTATTTGTTATTTTCATTTGTTATAAATAGTTTAGTCGCGTAAATTCTGACACTGCTCATCTGTGTTCAAATTTCTCAGCAGGAAAAATATCTCACTGAAAAATTGGACACCTATGAATCAGCAGTTGGCGACTTGAATACGAAAGGACTTCCTCGAATTGAAGCCTTCCCACCAGCATTCCAAGCTATCCCTCGCAATCCAATTGTGTTGGACCTGGCATACAATACGATGGAATTCCCATCTCTTGAAAACAGGATGAAGAAAGAAAAGAAGGGCTTCATAGGTCGGCTGTGGCGGTGACAACCTCTGTTGGTGGTATTGGATTCATGGGTTGTCTCATCGTCCTTACTCGAGATTTGTTCAATTTTTTTCTTTGTAGTTTATGCTTTGCCCATGCATAAAGATCGCTGAATCCTGCCATCAGTCTTTTTGGATTCATGTTTGGCGTAAATATGGGTGACTATTTTATGAAATTGACAATTTTGGCTTACCTACGCATCAAAGGTTTTGACGTGGGAATCATATGGGATGGCCCTAAGTTTTCCCACTCTTTATTATAGAGACATTTGAGTTGGAAATGAGAATGTCAGATTAGGGATGGCGGAATTGATTTGATTCCTTATGTTTTGGTTTTGAATGGCAGCCTGCTTGTGATTTAAACCTTACTTTCTTCTTTTGTGTCTTGTTTCCATGACCAATTTAGCCATTGCTAAGATACAACTGCAACCATATTGTGAGAGGATGGTTTTGTTCTCCCTTGGTATAGATTCATAGCTCAACGCATTTGCATATGCGATTCTGTGCCCTTTTTCTCTTATGGTAGGAGTTACTGGTCCAGTACTAGTACAGTTATAGTAAGAGATAGAGTATATGTCTCTACGAGGTGAACTCATTATATGACTATCTTTAAGTACAGTGAAGCCTTGTATTATCTGATAACATACCTTGAGTTAGTATAACTCTTGATATAGCCTCTTCTAGAGGCCTTATGTGAGGTTTTACGAGCGAGTCGTGCCCATTGAGGGCGGTGGGGCCTTCCCCGTATCATCGTATGCAATTCTGTACTTAATACCAACTGCGACCTTCAATTTGTATTGGATAACATCATCTGAGTTAAAAAAAAAAAGGTTCTCCCTACCCAGAGCGTCTCTCTCTTAACATTTGAAAACCCTAGCTGTCGCTTTGGTTTCTCTTCCTTCCCCGCCCTCCCCAAGGTTTTCCATCACCCCTGTGTGGGGCTTCACTCTCTGATTGTTCTCCTCTCTCAATCTCAAATCTAAGAGTTTTCTTCCTCCTCCATCACTTCCCAACCTCCTCCCCTAGCCATCAGCCTCCGCCTGCCTCTCCTTCTCTGATCCTACTCTATCGTCCAACGCGTGGTTGTTGGTGGGTTGTCGTTTGTGGCCGTGGTAATGTTTAGCGGCCCAAGGTCATCGGAGATCAGTGGTTTGTGACCGTGGTCGGGGTAGATCTGCCAATGATAGATTGGATGGTTCTTGATGTAGTGGGGTTTTTTTATTTCCCCCCCCCCCCCCCCCCCCCCCCTTTTTATTTTTTATTTTTTATCGGATTTCCATTGGTGCTTATGGTAATCTTTGCTTTAAATCTATGCCTTCCCTAGGGGAATTACTTTCTTTATCTCTGACTCCACTATTACCAAACTTGTTTCGGTTTTCATCTGAAGAGACTCGGCATAGATATTTAGACACAAGTTTTTCTTTTTGATGTAATCTGTTTATCATTTGCTTGGTGGATGTATCAAAGTTTATTAGTCTCTGTTTTCGGATGAAAATCTTTGTTAAGTACCGGAAAGTCTCTGTTTTCGGATGAAAATCTTTGTAAGTACCGGAAGGGTTTTCATTAACGTAACCATTTGCTTTTGATGAAAAAAACCCAACAATGATGAATCGGATGAAAATCTTTGTAAGTACCGGAAGGGTTTTCATTAACGTAATCATTTGCTTTTGATGAAAAAAACCCAACAATGATGAAGGACCATACAATGCCGTCCAAATTGATGGTGTTTTTAAGGTTGCAAAGTGAAGCATTAGGTTCGAAATTCCAAAAGTATGCTTTTGCAAAATTGTTTTGCCGTACTTTTTTTCCAAGAAAATTTTCACAAAATTCCTTCTGTTGGCAAAGAAACACCTTTCAAGGGAATATATATATATATATCAAAAGGAGTTTCTCAAATTCTCTGAAACCATTTGGGCCCGGAAACAATACTTTTTGAAACAAGTCGTGAGTTTTCAAAATAGGTTTTTGTAAAGTGCTCTCGGAACTGGTTCGGGAAACAGTAATCAAACAGGCTGAAAGATGGAACCAAAAGAGCATTGCCTCCCTCGGTAGATAGAAACCATTCGTACGATCAGCTTCTCTCTTCTTCTTGTTCTTTTTTGTTTTCAAAAGAAACTGTAAGGATGAAAAGATTCGCAACGCAGAAAGAGGGTGTCAATGGAACTGTCTAGGGGTTCAGGGGATCTCATTGACAAGAAAAGCCGACTTCTAAAATTCACGAAGACTGCATGGTTTCCGATCTTTACGTTGGTTCCGGGGAAAAAAAATCTGGGGTACAATAGAAAGAAAGACACAGGAGAGCCTCAACACCCTCTCCAATGCCATTACCGCAATGTCGAAACCTGACTGGATATGTCAAATGGAGCAGCCACATCTCGGACCCTCTTTCAATTGTTGTCGACTGTAACTTCTGAATCAGCTTCTACTATCAAATATAGCGCAAAGTTCTCCATAAATGCAACCAAAGCTCTGCCCCCAAACTCGTTTCCTCCCCCTAGCTTCACATTGTATGCCAATATCCAGACTCCTGCTTCATTTTGCAGCCATCCTCCATAGCCAGCTGATCCGCAGTTGCCACGCAAGCTTCTCTTCAGTGTTTAGCTTTACTGGGTACCTGCATTGGGGACAATCTCAGGTATAATGAGTCCTAGAGGAGTTTGAGAAGTGGTTACAGAAGCATAAACATGTAGACCGGCCTCATGTATCTGTATCGGACACAACACGCTTTGAACACGTGTCCAGTTTTTTCGTTATATACCTTTAGTCGGACACGCAGGAGACATGTTAAGGAAACATTTGGAGGTCAAGACTCAAAATGCAATTAGTAAAACAGGCCCAGAGACAGAATTTCCATGAACGCTTTTCCAGAGACTAATCATTTGTATCTTCATAATGTTAATACTATTTGTGTCTTTCGCCCGAATCTGATAGAAATAGTGTTTTCCTCTTTTATATAAATTCATGACATATGTCTATAGTGTAAATATATTTTGGAAAGCGTCTCCAACATGTCCGTGTCCTGACTATTAGAAAAATGGTGTGTCCCCTTGTCATGCCGTGCAGGTGTCCCCTCTCTGTACTTGGTTATCAAATAATCTTTTTTAAGTCTTTCTGTACTTGCCAAAAAGAGACAACGACGGGAATGTTCCATGGGGTGGTCTCAATCACTAGCTCTGTTGCAAAATTAGAGGAAAACAAAGTGATGTTTATTTTCGCACCTTCAGTTGATGAAACAAGTGTCAACAATGCATATTGCACAATCACAGGTTCTCTGAAGTTTCAAGCTTCAGACTCGCGCTTGCAGGGCAGAGCATTGGGTTCCAAATGCCAAGAACTTTCTGGGATGCCGTGCTGTCCAATACCCGGCACTCTGAAAGCAGGAATTCGGTGAGAGAACCCAACCACCTCCGATTGCAAAACCACACGAGACAGGTCAAACCCATCCAATTGTTGCCTCTGGAAGAAAGTCAGACAACCCTCCACCTCTACCAGCTTTGCTATCCTCATTCCACTCCCTTCCGAAAGATCTGACAAAATTTCAACAAAATCAAATTCGGCGTTTTCATATTGAAATTGTTTCCACTTGTTATTCCAGTTTTTGTACATCGCCCATATCTCGCCCTTCACGGGGTAGACTTTGTAGATTGGATTTGTTGTGCTACGTTGGCATCTAACCAAATGGGAGAAGTGTGATCTATCTAGGTTCACATTTGGTCCAGTAGCTCCATATACTCCACAGACAACGGGGAGTCTTTCTTTTTTCCAGGCGAACTCATAATCCAAAATGGGTTGAGGTTCTAGATATGTAACACGTACTTGATTACTTGAGATCACGGTGTTGATTTGTGTGTAATGCCGGGGCAAATCCTTTTCATCATACACAGCCCACACCTGACCTGCTATAAAATCATTTGGTGACCAATTCGGACCTAATATTTTGCTGTCTGGATATGGCTTCAAAGAAGAAAGGGAGGGAACCTGTCCAGCATTGAAATTCGAACAGTCCGATTTATTAGAACTGTCTGAATTTTCCACCTTCGACGTAGTTTGGCTGTAAATATCATTTACTGTTTCATTTGGCAAGGCCAACTGGTCAAGCTCGAGCATTCCTTCTATAACTCCATCAATCTCTCCACCTGTAAATCTATATTCTGGAACCCTGTGAGATAACATGTACAAATTGTTTGGAGAGATGTGAAGAATGACGTGATTCCCTTCACTCCTTATTCTCTGAAAAATGTTGTTGAAACCATCTGCCTTCACCAAATGCGCAATGTCGGCCCCCAAATACTTGGAAAAATCGGAGAGGAATTCAACTAACTTGAATTTGCATCCCTTGACTGTTTCCCGATTATAGGACCATTCATCAAGGTCCCAATCCTCGTATAGTGCCCAAACTTCACCTTTTTTGGGGTAAATCTCAAACTGTTCCTCAGTTATTCCACGAACCCAAGTGCAAATGTAGGAAAATGCCGTTGGGGAGATCACCTTTTCACTGTTCTCTAAGTCCATATGGAAGGGTCCAGAAGCAACAGGCAAACCTGCATCGCACCATCTTCTCTCTCCATCACTAATGGGAACTGGTTTCAACCATGTAACTACAACAGTAGATGTAAGAACGGCATTAATTTGCGCATAACGACGATTTTGAGGCTCGTCAGACTGGTATTGAGCTGCTGCCCATATTTGCCCGGTTTCGAAACACTCTAGCGTTCTAGTGCACCCAAAGTTGTAAAATTCATGATCAAACCAGTTCAAATCTTCTTCATCATCCACTGGCATGTCAATCTCCTCCAAAGTATTTCCCTCAGAATTCACAGTAGAAGAACATGCACTGGGTTCTTCAAGGCTATTTACATGTAGCAAAGGTGCCCAATCTTCCACATTCCATTTTTTTCCTTCTGAAATTTCACCAGAAGAAACCTTACCATACCCAGAAGAGATTTGAGCAGAAATGACCGCCTCCCTATTAGATACGCCACAATCGAGTGCTGAATCTTCATTAACTGATTCATAACCTTCCCAACTACTTTTACGCTTGGAATCAAATGCTGAACGCTTGTCTGCATCAGAAAGTACAGAAAAGGCGTCCTCTATGAGTTTAAGTGCTAACTCAGTGCCCGGAAACTTGTTTTTGATAGGAATCATCGATTTGTGTAGCTTCTGGTGACGACAGTTTATGTCAGTGAAATTGCATGAGGGCATAAGACGTAGAATCCAGTAGTAGTCAATGTCGTATCCTGGAATTTTGGTTTTGGAAGCCGAGAGAACGTCACAAACAGTTAACATACCAACAATGTGATCAAGTGATGGGAAAAGCTGCTGGGCTTTTATTAATCTGTCTCTAGCACTAACATAATCTGCAGCGTTAATTAACTTTTCAGCAACTTCTTTTTCTTGAAGGGCCTCAGCTTTATTATACATCTCTCACTTCTCCTTCAATTTGATTCAATAGCTGTTTTCACAAAACTTCCAGACTTAGCATACGGAAATAAGGGCCAACCTCTAGGCTTTCACAGAATACAACTCATAATTCACAATGTTGAAATAAATTAGAAAAATAAACAAACAAATAGATATGCTTGCAAGGCATTCCACACGAAGGTAGAAAAATAGAACCCAGACATGAGGAACAGAAAACAAATAAAAATGGAAATAGAAATTCTATCTTGGTTGGTCGTTATGAGAACAATGAGGAATAAAATTCCGCAAAACTATTGATGGTTTCTGAAGCTAGAATGAAAGATGAATTAGAGGTAAAAGCGACGTATTTGGGATCTTGTGAGGCTTTAAATCACTCTTTTTAGTGCGCGTTTCAATTCCCTAACAATAAAGCTCTCAAACTCGATGCCAACATGTGTATCCAAAGTTTTAAACTATCAAACCTAAACTTGAGCATGTGTCATTTCAAGTTCATTAAAAAATAATGTCGAATCTAAGGAACCAAAGGGTTAGCTCAAGTGGTGGGAAAAACGGAGCTAAGTGTCTTACAAATACAAGTCTCTAGTTCGACCCAAAAAGCAAAATCTTTTGGGCCAACCCTCCCCACAAGCAAAAGCATGTGCGAAATAGCTGTGGCAAGGGAATCCAATTTATGGTGCGTAAGGACGAACCAAGGGGCAAGTGAGCCCAGACGACCGCCAAACCAAAGTTTCACTAGAATTGTAGTAGTTTTTCACAAAAAAAAAATCACAATTATATAAGTTTGCCTGCCCAACATTTTTTTTAAAAAAAATCTAACAGCGGCCCGTGCCCATCTAAGGTTTTTTTCAACAATTGAATATCGTCATTCCAAGATAGTATATGGCAATAACAAAAACTTAACACAGGTTCAATATTTTACCTTTTGGAAAGAATATAGATGCACAAAATTGCTTGAACCGTATTATATATGGCTACGTTTTTGTAGTCATATAGGTTATTGAAAATATCTACGAAATCTTTTTTTGATACTTCTTTTGTAATATGTATTGACAAAAATTGATATCACCTTTCCCATGTGGCAAACAAAAATCTAATGTTCGCCCACCCAATGTTAAAACTCCATGCCCGTTCTTGCGGGCATGCGACCTAAGGTTGCATTGATGGGATCAGTTCCGGATTACCCAAAACAAAAAAATCCCAAAAATCTCTTCACTTGAAATCTACAAATATACATAGCCAAAAGATGCAAGGACAATGAAATGAAATGAGAGCTTAAATTTCTTGCTTTTGTTTGATTGACAATAAAACATTGAACAGGCACCCTTCAACCAAAAAACTCCTTACACCCATAGGAAGAATGACTAAATACCCATAGAAAAAGCCCCCCCCCCCTCTCTCTCTCTCTCTCTCTCTCTCTCTCTCTCTCTCTCTCTCTCTCTCTCCCAATTTCGTTTCACTTTTCCATGCCTCCCATTTCCCTCGTTAAATCCCAGATCCAGAAATAGAATTCACACTGGAAGGGAAAACAATGCAAGTGAGTGGCTTATTAGGGTAAAGATAGAAATGGGTAATTGAATAAAGCAGTAGTAGTCATTTGGGTCTTTCTCCAGGGGAAAAATAAATACACAAAAGTTCAATCTTTGAGCTAATTAAAGCTCAGTTTATCCCCTGTTTTTTCCAGCAATTAAGAGAGAGTCTACAATGGACAAGAAGGAAAAATGGCAGTACCTCAAAATAAACTGCAACTGCTGATAAAAATGCCAAATCTCCCTTTTGGGAGCTTCAATTGTTCAGTGACAGATAGAGATCCACAGTTGTGCAGGAGGAGAAAAGCTTGGCTCGAAATAACACAACATTTGCATGCAGTCTGCTGTTGAAATGGGGCAGGTTTTGGAGGAGAGAGAGGAGGGGAAGAGAGAGGGTCACTTGTTCTTTCCAGGACTAAAAAAGTGACCCTCTCTCAAGTTTGTGCTTGTGTGAGGGGCCCTGTGGGCAGTGGGAATTGTATGGGGAACTCCATACAGTACCTCCGGTTACGAGAAATTTTTCAGTGTTGGATGGATACCATTTGGTACTTACTAGGCGCATCAAGGTTATTCATTTGGGTTTTGGACGGTTAGAATTTGGAGAGAGTGGTGGGGTGAGAGGATGGAGAGGATTTCAATTTGGGCAGTCTAACACATTTTTTGACGATCCAGATGGGCTGCTTGGGTACCATGTAGGCTCAACCATGTGGTAACCACCCTATATCAAAAAATTTCTCTCTGATTACGGATCCAGTTCGTGTTCAGTTTCTTGTGTCTAGTTCATGGCAGTTTTGGGCCCATTTCGAACCTACAATAATAATCGGAATCGTTCTTTTTATAGAACTCGTCGAGTTTGTTATTTAAATAAAAAATTAGCTCAATCAAACATTGACACGATCAAAATAAATTGGTAAAAGAAAAAAATTGCAAATTCAAGTTTTGATTTTTTTTTCATCTCGTTTTTGTTGTACAAATCTGTTTCGATCATGTATCTACAGATGTTTGATCAAGCAAATTTTGCATGGATGACAAACTCAACAAGTTCTACAAAGTAAACGATTCCAATCATTAATAAGGGCATGAGATGGGGCCACAAAGACCCGAAAACTAGACCATGAACTGGACAGGGAAACTAGACTGGAGCTGAATCCTCCGGTTACCTACCATAATGTGACACGATGTCAAAGGAAAGGGCAAATTGGTCAATGTAGTTATAGTCCGTTTTAGGATGCTGGACGGGTCGGGTTAATAGTGCCAGCCTAGGAGCCAGGTCGAGCTATAACTATTCAAGTCCAAGCAAATAGAGTTTTGTAGTGTTTGAGCTCGATACATTTTCTAAACAAACTTAGAGCTTAAGCTCAGATGTTAATGAGCCGAGCATAAACAAATGAGTCTATATAAACGAGCCAAATTATGTTTTTGAGTTGTACCGAGCTTTGAAATATTCTTGGCCAATTCAAAATTCTATTCTAAAGCTCAACTCGATCACTAAACGAGTTAAAGCGGATTTGTTTACATCCCCAAGCCAACGTAGGTACTTCCTGAAGCCTGAAGGAAGTGGGAGAACTAGGGCCGTTGCGCTATTAGAAATGGTGCCAGTAAATTCTTTTTTTTTTTTCTTTTAAAATCACCTGAGATTGATCGACGGTTTTTTTCCCTTCGGGTTGGTGTTGTGCACCTGTGCAGTGAGGTGCAGTATCGTGTTGCGCACCTCCGAGCCGTCAGATCCGACGGTTCGGAGGTGCGCAGCACGGTGCTACGCACATCACTGCACACACTATTCCCCAATTCCGAAAAGAGATTGATTCACATTGTTAACAGAAAAATGTTGAAGTTATGAATTTTTCCATTTTCATTCCTTATGCACACGTACTTTAATACTCCCTCCGTTCCATATTGAGAGTCTCATGCTCTCTATCTTGCCATTTTTTAAATAAAAAAATCAACTACTTCCGTGTATAATTTTTTGAATTTTTTTGCACCGTATTAAAGATCTCGATTAGTACTTTAATTTAGTGTGAAATTTTTTTAAAAATTATACACGGAAGTAGTTTATTTTTTTATTTGAAAATAACACGACTTTTCGTAGTGATCTCTTAATATGAAACGGAGGAGTATTTACTTTAATTTACCTCCCATAAAAACCACGATTGAGGTATACAATAATCCTTAGTTAGGCATCGTTCCGTTAAGTTTTTTATTTTTTAAATACTTATTTTTCATTTTACGAGGCATGTCATTCTCTCGCAATTAAATGGTACAATCTAATATACCACCTTTAATTCAAAAAATAAGCAATTAAATGAGACAGGTCATTCTCTCGCAATATACCTCCAAATTTTCTCTAGTTAATTAGTTTTGCAAGCAATCAAATTGCAACAAAGGCTAGTATCAAATGGTACAATCTAAGATCCGTTGGTGCTACTTCCACAATCATCTACCATTTTTTTGGGCAAATAATCATCCACCATTTTTAAATAAAAAATAGATGAGATTTGGGGGAGTGAAAGAATGATGTCGACAGAGAAAGACCAACAGATATAAGAGGTGAGAACATTTTGTGGAGTCTCAAAGCTATTACAGAAAGAGATACATGTGCATGTGCATTCACGTGTACTTGATCATTAAGGTTTTGAGGAACGTTTTTTTAACAATAAGTGAAATTATATATAAAAAATAAGAATAATAATTGAAGAGAAAATTTATTGGAGATCGTGTTGGGAGAGAGATTAAAGATGGTGATTTCGGAAACCCAAAGCGAACAAAGTTGGAACATAACGAAGTTATGATCAATCTCGTATACCAATCAACATACCGTTTTAACTACAAGTATGAAAACACAAAAATGTTAGGTTCGAACCTCCGCCTCCAATGTATATGGAGGATAAGACAACTAACTTCACTGGAAATGATTTCTCCATAAACTAGTACTGTTAGTTAAGTTTCAATTAAACTTCATAACATTATCACGTGACAATCACATGAAGCACTCCCATCCAAATGCCTACCTGTCCCCTCAGGCCAAGGGCTACATCCACCGCCCATTGCGGGCTTCATGTGCATTTTTTTGCAGTAATTTAAAGTGTTTTTATTTTATAGAATTTGCAGAGTAGTGCATTCACGCCGAAAATTCGGTTGATCAGACATCGATAGATGCATTAAAATTTTATTTTTGTCTATAAGATATAGGTTATGGATAGTTTAAGTTTAAACTTATGCACCATCGATTTTATACATCCAAGTTCAATTGGTTATATATACCTAAATCTCATTTTTTGTGAAGATCTGTTATTCTGCAGATTTTACAAAATAAACGGTTTAGATTACTGTAATACATGATTGATGGGACCCACAAAACGGTGGTGGTGGAACCACCTAAGGTGTATAGAATTTAACCTCGTAAGTATTCGTTAAACAACAGTGATTGAAGGTTGCTTACATTCGCGCGCGGGAGAGAGAGAGAGAGAGAGTTGAGAGACAGCCATTGAATTTCGCACGAAAGTTTGCTCCCCCTAAAACCATGCCTCCCCTCCTCTCCTCCATTTTCGCCCCATTTTACATCCAAAACAACTCTCTCTCTCTCTCTCTCTCTCTCTCTCTCTCTCTCTATTCCGATTCGATCACCGTCAAAAAAAAGAAAAAAAAAGAGCGCAGCAATGCGTTCATATTCTCCACGATATCATAGGGTTTCGTTCTGATCGTATGACAATGCAGATAAAAAAAAAATGATAGATATCACCGTTGTTAAAGGCCGCAGATGTCAAGGTAATGTGGATTGAAATCGGATGCAGGAAGGGAAGATGCATTTCGAAGAGGTCCCCGACGAGTCGCCGATGTTTCGGCAGCAGGAAAGCAAGTTCCAATTTGCCAAGCTCGACGATTCGCCTATGTTTCGGCAACAGGTCTTCCTTTCGAACGCATATAAAATTGTTTAACTTGTTCGAATCAACCCAGGGCTGTGCCTTTCATGTCGCATTGAATATTTCGTATAGAAGTTGGATGTAAAAATTGATTGCAATTACGAGGGTGGCTCCAGAATTTTGGCTCAGCGGTGGCAAAAATAGAAATTTTTGTAATCAAAACCCTATGTAAAGTAAAAATATATATCTGGATTGATAATAACTAGGACTGGTTTATTTTGTTTTTGGATCTATATTTAGTTGATTTTCATTTACTTTGGCCTTGTCCAAATGAGGAAAATCAAATTGTATGTTAAAAAAATACAAATTTTTAGTGCATTTTTCTGAATCCAGAGGTTCACACAACAACCCAATTGCAAGAGCGGAGCTCTACCAACTGAGCTATATCCCCCGAGCCAAGTGGAGCATTGAACCCCTCATTATACACTAGAGCCGCCCATGCCAATTACATTAGCTATCATTTAGATACATGGCAGGGTAGATTTGTTGTGAAACTTCTGAATTTATATTCATCCACAAATTTATATTCATCCACAACTATCATCCGCATAAAATAAGCAACACACAAAAATTTCGCAATTATCATGTTCGTGCTTGATTGTGTTTTTGGATCAATGCTAGGTATAACTTGTCATTTAAGCTAGTAGAGAAATGTGCATATTCTTATTGGGAATTTCTAAAGAAGAGAAGGTCGAAATTACTGAAGAATTAGTGATTTTAAGACTTCCCGAACTGACTTCTGATCAAAGAATCTCATCAGCCATGAAAAAATAGGAGGACCAGTCCAGAAGGGTCACAAACTTTACTGAACTATAACATTTCTTCGTAGTGTTCTTTTATCTATTATAAATGATCTTGTCGCTATCGCTAGGCTTGGTGTACGCTTCTCACAGTTTTGAAAAGTATTGCTAAATGAGGATATTTATGATGGGTGAGTCAGGACAGGCGAGTCAAGGAAATAAATGCCAAAATTCCTATGTCAATACAAACTCGGTAGTAGCATTGAATGGGACGAGCATACTAAGACTGAGCTAGTCTGACTATTGCGAGTACTTTAAGCAGGACCGAAGAGTGAGCAGTTTGATCCCAAATAAATAGGAAACAAATTCCTTTAATGAAGAATGAACTGTGTATTATTTCCTAACTAATTTATTGGCCATAACTTTAGCCGTGGTTCATTTATACTTTCGAGAGATCAAGGGATGCATAGTACTGTTTACATGGAAAAGATGGAAGATAATTCAGAATATACCATATTCGACCCCACTTCCTGTTGAAGATCATGATTTTGAAAAGCAAACTAGTATTTCCAACTGAAAGCTGCTACTGACTTGCAACCCCTTTTGAAACCCAATGTTGATGCCGGACATGGACCATTTAATCTATTTCAAGGTAATACAGAGTATGAAGTGGCTGACATTGGTAGCATGCTGGAAAAGTGAAGATAGTGGTGGTTATTCCTGGCAAATACCTTTATGCTTGTGCACCTATAAAAGAAGAGGGATTAAGTGAAAATGCATAGAGTGCAATGCTGTGTTGCATGCATGTTTGTATATTTGACTGAAGATGCTAAAGGCTGTGTTGTACTGTTGGCAAAACAGATCCAAGGTTTGGAAGAAAGCACTGATGCATTAAGGGAGAGAACTTCAAAGTTTTGTAAAGGATGCCGAAAGTACACGTAAGTCTACATCTTTATACTTCCCACATTTTTGTTACAGTTTCCGGACTCTGGATTTGGTTTTGAAGAGACTGGTTAAATTACTTTATTGTGTGTTCATGTCAATTGTCCACTCTTCTTGTTGGAAAAATAAGATCTTCCAGTATATATATTCAAGTGATTCCATTATATTTCTTCTTATGCAATTTAACTCAGTGTCCAGTCCAAATATTTGTTTTTCATATTTTCCCTAATTTTTTTGAGATTCATGAATTTAGATGACTACTAAATTCTCTTGTTCTACTTTCGGGAAAAAAGCGATTACAACATGGAATTGATTATGGTACTCGTCCATTATGTCAATTACCTTCCATTGGAACGAGGACAATAAATCGTGCATGAGCAATTTAATAAGTTGCTGCTAACCTGACTGTGTATGGCTTAATGCAACCAGCTTTATTTTTGGGTTTATCGATTGTGCTCTCTTTTGAAGAGTATTTTAGATATTATAGTTTGTTGGTTGGTATGATTTATTTTCGTTCCTTAGATGCTTATAAATTTTTCTGTTGTTAAAGCATGTGCTTCATTTGTTGATTTCAATCTTATAGAGAAGGGCTTGGAGAAGGATATGATAGGGACATTGCGTTTGCAAGTGCTCTTGAAACTTTTGGAGGGCACAATGATCCAATTTGTGCTGCTTTTGGAGGTAAGAATATTTCAGTTCGTTATGCGGTTTCTCTATTACTGGCTTGGGAGGGTGCAGATGGTTATCGTAGATTGCGACATCAAGCCAGGGTGCCAATCATTACCTAAGAAATATCTATTATCTTGAGCAAATTTGTCTTGTTAACATCGGCATACTCTTTGTATGAGTTTAGTTACTATAGTTGGTTATTTGGCTAATTGAAGATCCCCACACATGATCTTAATTGAACAGCCTGCACATGAAATCGTTGTTGAGAATTCCTCAAGGAATTGTCTTTTCAATACGGTCCACAGTAATGTTGAACAAGATAAGTATCTGCATTTTACTGGTCTAGTGGTCTATGTTTCAAATTGATCCGTTATCTAGTATGTTTTTGCGTAACTTCACTGATTATATTCAAGAAAACATGTTTTCCAGTCGGGCACTGTTCTCTTAAGTTGGGAGACATACAAGTAAGAGCTAGCCAAGCCTATTGGTGCTCTATTTGATTCTGGCTAGTTCTATTAGCTCATGTTTGAGCTTGAGGCAATGTCCATCTACCTTCCTTGAGCTCGCTTCGGCAAAACAATCAGACTCATCTATACACCTCTTGTTTGCATCTCTTTCTTTGAAGTGCAGAGGGTTTTAGTTCAAACCAATATGGTCGCCACTGAATCTCAAACACAACACTATTTAAATATGCATTGGTTTAATAGTGCTTGAATTCTACACTAGTTCTGTTCGAGGTGAAAATTCTGATAACTGAGTAAGTTATAGAAACAAGTTAGTATTTGTATATACGTAAGAGGAAAGATTTTATCACATCCAGTTGAAAATATCTAAACCAACTTTAGTCTTGCGCAAGCCTGTTCTCGTAAGCATCTAAACAGGCTAACTGGCTAAGGCTTGAACGCAGAATGTTTAGGCTGGTGAATGAAACTGTACAAGCTTTTAAGATGCTGCTATTTAGCTCTGTGCTTGCTTTATGAACTGCCTCTTTTGTGTCTCACTTGCTTTAAAGAACTTCAATCACAGCTCTGCTTACGAAATATGTTAGATGTTCTTAGTTTTTGAAACATTTGTAACCTAATCAATTATTCTATTAAATTTTGTAGTTGTTGGTACGTGATGCTTAGGATTCCATTGTACTTCTTCTTCTTTTTCCTCTCAGGCCCTGTCATGATCAAATATGCAATTGCTTTGAGAGAAATTGGAACTTACAAAGAAATGCTTCGGTCACAGGTGGAATTTTTCTGGCTTCTCTTTCCATGTCACTTATAGTTCAAATTTCTTTCTTTTTGGAATAAGCTGCTTGTGTTTGTTTATCCTTGAATTGAATCCTAATACTGATATGATGTTGTGGCTATTTTTCGTTCACGATTGTTCTTTAAGTTTCCAGTCCATTGGGTATCTGACTTTTACAGAATTTATGCCGGGGCTTTTCTTTTATTTACATTTGCTGGTGTGGAAGCAAAATATTGACAGAGCAAGATAGCCAGATAGGTATGACTAAGTGCCAGGAACCTGGAAATGCCGCAAAAGATCCTGTGGCTACTTATGGTTCCTGTGAATATATGCAATTCAAGGAATTTTGTAACATCACACTGGGAGAGTTTACTATTTCGTCAACGTGCAATAGTTGACAGACACAACCATGTTGAAGCTTCCTTGTGCTGTTAGTAGTAGTTTCTGAATAAGTGGGATATTTGTTGGCATGTGTGTGATTTGATACCTTCACTTTTACGCATCCATTTGTTTGGTTGAGTTGAAAAGCCCAGCCCACACTACTCCTTAAAACCCAGGTATTAAGAAGAGGGAAACTGAGGCCTTATAACCAGCACAGATGGGGCATGTCCAGGCAATGTGGGACACATTCCAACACACCCTCCTGGACCACAACACATGGCAACCGGACAATGGTCCACCAAACAAAGGCCCAACCAAGCTCTGATACCAAGTTGAAGAGCCCAGCCCACGACACTCCTTAAAACCCAAGTATTAAGAAGAGGGAAACTGGGCCTTATAACCAGCACAGATGGGGCATAGTGGCATACCAAGTTGAAAAGCCCAGCCCGCACTACTCCTTAAAACCCAGGTATTAAGAAGACAAAAACTGGGGCCTCATAACCAGCACAGATGTGGCATGTCCAAGCGATATGGGACACATTCCAACACACCCTCCTGGACCACAACACATGGCAACCGGACAACGGTCCACTAAACAAAGGCCCAACCAAGCTCTGATACCAAGTTGAAAAGCCCAGCCCACACTACTTCTTAAAACCCAGGTGTTAAGAAGAGGGAAACGGGGGCCTTATAACCAGCATAGATGAGACATGTCCAGGCGATGTGGGACACATTCCAACAGGTTGCACAATCGTCTTCTTCCACACTATTGGCTAGCTATATCTGCAGGATTCTATAATTTCCTGAATGACCACCATGCTCTTCACTTTTCCAAATGTGTAAGAACTTGAAGATTAGAAAAAGCAAGAACTTAAAGATTCAGAACTTCCAAGACTAATGATTTCAAAAGCATTTGAGACATGTAGACTCAACTTGCCTAAATTTGGGACCATTTTCAGTAATCTTATTAAACATGGTTCTTTGATTAACTAGTCCCCCCGTTGTCAGTTGTCACTTATTTCAGCAATCCGATAGTTCCTGAGCAGAGTCTTTCATGCCTATTCTGAGCATAAAGTCATTCCCTCAACTTGTTCTTGAACATTTTAAAAACTCATGACATATTTATGTTTGCTACTTGTCATGCGGGTATTATGGACTGTACCCCTATCTTGAGTTTTTTTAAATTTATGTTGCCTATTACTATACCTTAAGCCATCATACAGTTGTTGAGTACCGCGTCTCTAGAGTTTTCTCTGATTGTTTTCCTGATGAACTATAGCTGTCTTCAGCAACAGGCTTTTAACAGTTTTTTGTCGCTTGACTGCTTGCGTTGTTCGTGGATGAAATTGATTTTGTTATCCCATTGAACTTCTAAATGTGTCTTGCCATTAATTTTATATGAGATACTGGTAGTTCCTCTAGTTAATTCCTTATGTAACATTCTTAAATTTCTTTATCAGGTAGATCACATGCTAAATGATAGGTTACTACCCTTCATCAACGCTGACCTCCAAGATGTCAAGGTACTTTTTTTACCATTTCTTTACATGGTGACCTTCCTGCTATCTTAGTTCCACATGGTTTTTTTCCTTGAAGTGAGATCATGTTTGTGGGTATACCTTTAGAACCAGCATTGAATTGCAATCATAGTTGAACTAGTGAGTGTGCTCATGTATTGCTTGTAAAGGGTATAGTTCTGCTACTTGGTTAGTGTAGATGAGCATCTCAGGAACACAATGGATATGATTCTTAAATTCACAGTATATGAGGTTTGAGAGAATATTTAATATGGTTTGTGATATTCTTAGTTTTTTGTTTGAATGTTCATCTTTGGTCACCCTTTGAAGTTTCTTCTCTGGCAAATTTCCTAAACTTGTTTATGATGCTGTTGATGCAGGAAGCTCGGAAGCGTTTTGACAAGGCTAATGTTACATATGACCAGGTGGGTATTACACCACAACTGCTCAGGATATGGATTCTAAAATATTAATCTTAACACTTTGTCTTCTGTGACTGATCTGCAAAAAAAAAAGGAGGGAGAAATCTTCATTTGACTTTCATATTTTGCTTAGAATTTATGGTGTTTCGCTAGAGTTAGGATGTCTGGACTTAGTGCCGTATTTATTTTTTTGGTCAAGGAGCCTTATAATGTTTATCAAAGTCAGGACTTCTGACGTGAACATTCCTGCATCAGCTCTATCTAGCATGATACTACTTCCTAAATGGTTGCCAATATCTAGGTTTCCTCCAGCCTTGAAAAAGTTTGTTTTTGGTCTTTCTTCCCTTCTGTGTATTTAACTTTAATTGGATGACTCCTCTGTATTCGTGAAATTTTCTGTCCTTGTCTGTGTTAGTCGAACAATGTTAAAGGACCTCCTCCTTTATCTTTATTTTTTCGGGCAATTGGATGACTTTTCATGAGGGCCCAATTTTCCACTAGCTTTGCATCCATCGTTGTAAACCTTTCTTTCATTTTGCTTTGTTTATTCTTTGGATATGTTTCCATATTGGTATTCGGTGCTGCAATCACACATCCTTTCAAAGAACAATGTCCACTTGACTTGAACCAGCACTCCTCAGCCTGAGAAGGAAAAAAGTAGAATGAAAGTAAGTAGCGTACTTCAAATCTAGCTCTTGGATTCTCATTCAAGGAAGAAGTCAAGCAGTAACTTTGCATGACCGTCTCTGACCCTCTTCGCATGACACATTCTATACAAATTCGCTCACATTCTACGGATTTACAAGTGCTGGTAATTCAGTTAAGACATGCCGATGCCACTGTGAACATATTATTTGAATAATTAGGTCGATCAAAAAATGTGAATGAATAATCAGGTGATTTGGTGCTATTGATGTTATTAAATGAGTTTGAATACATGGTGTTTTGTGCTGTAGGCGCGTGAGAAGTATCTGGCGTTGCGTAAAAGTACTAGGCTAGATATTGCTGCTGCCATAGAGGAGGTATCAAGTTTTAGTTGTCTGTCTGTTATTCAAAGTGCTACTCATTCTGATAGAATAGTTGACGAGAGTCTTTATGGATACCATCACTGTTTAAATTCTAATTTGCTATAGAGCTGTTCCAGGAACTTCACATTGCAAGATCGACATTTGAGCAAGCTCGCTTTAATTTGGTAACGCTGTCTTCCCCACCTTTTTCTTATATTATTCATCTGATTTTCTGAGGTTTTAGATAAATGCAATGTGGAAATAGCTAGTTTATAACATTCAGTTTTTTCTAAACTCAGGTTGGTGCTCTTGCTAAAGTTGAAGGAAAAAAGAGGTTTGAATTGGTGGAGGTTGTTAATGGGACAATGGATGCTCATCTTCGTTACTTCAAACAGGTAATGATAACAAGCCACCACCATAGTCCTTCAACTTCTTCCTGTGCCAAGTTCTGCTGTGCTGATTCTAAACCATTTCTTTCATGCAGGGATATGAGCTATTGCATCAACTCCAGCCTTATATCAACCAGGTCTAATATTCAACATTAGTTTCTCTGTCATGGATTTTACAGTGTTTCAATATCCTTGACGGCCAAAAGGTGCATCTTTTGTTAATTTAATTTCCATATATTGTGGGAGCCCAAAGGCAAGAAGACCAAGAAGGAAAAAAAATAAACAAATTAGGAGGTTGAATACAAAGTTACAGTCTCCCCTTTAAACAAAACAATAGTCAAAATGTGTCTCTGGTGAATCTCCTCTTGCTCATGCCCTTGAACAAGATCCATCGACCTCTCAGATTAATTAAGAAACCTGCTTCCCAAGAAAATAGAGATATGTGACGAACTTCCTGTATTTGTACCATTTTCATAAGACAAAGAAATATGTGGTGAACTTCTGTAGTTTTCTATGATAGATACATGCCACAGGCAGTAACACTCTAAACAGTCTCTAACTTAATCCTCGAAAAAAGAAAAAAAGGAGAGAACAGGAAATCAGAAAGTGTGGACTGTGGACAGCAGCTTTGGAGTTTGGAGTTTGTGGAGCAGTTCTTTTACACTGTTGTCAGCGCTATGATAAGCAGGGAATTGTCCTCCTTGTGATGCAACCAAAACAAGATTGGATAGATTTCTAGAGAGAGAAAGTTCCCAAATTGAAATGCAAGAGTTAACTCTCAACGTTCTTAAATGTCAAAATGACAAAACTAGAAAATGAGAGGTGTTATGATAAAGGCTAGAGACAACTTGATACAGCTGTACAGTACAACCAAACATTGCAAAGCGCCAAAGACTTAAGACAAGCATAAAAAACTCTCGAAGAGTAAAATGGACTACGTCAACTTACATTAACTTCCTGTAGAGTACAAGAGGCAGGGAGCAAATTTGACAACTTCATAACCAACGAGATAGATGATAAAGCAGCTACAACATCATGCATACTCCCTGGTCATTCTTCCTAGCAACTATACATTTGTACATTTATTGGTCATGCGACTTTCAAATTTTGAAAATGCATTTGCAGTCCTCCTTATGACATTGCTTATGAACAAGTAAGTGCCACATGTATGTAATCCAGCATTTGATCCAGGATCGAGTATTATTTTATATAGGATTCTTTTGCAAGGATCCTTCTAACATTCCTAAACTTCAATTCCTTTTCATTGGGTGACTATTGAATTTTATCTCAGTTGTGTTACAGGTTATGGTTTATGCACAACATGCAAAAGAAAGTTCCAAGTATGAGCAAGCAGCTCTTAATGAGAAGATGCAAGAGTACAAAAGGCAGGTTGATCAAGATAATCGGCAGTACTTGAATGGATCTCGTGGTACTTCCAATAGAGATTCTATACAACCCTTCGCCAGAAGTTCCCACAAAGAGATAAAGGAAGTGATGCAGTCTGCTGCAGAAGGAAAGGTATTCAGTATGATCTTCTGGTCTCTGTGTCTGTATTCCAGTTGCTTTTGTTTTCCCCTTTTTTTTTGGCATGTCATTTTATAACTAGTTTTGGTTTCCATAAATAGCTAACACTTCAATAGTTTAGGTTCAAACCATTAAACAAGGATACCTATCCAAACGTTCCTCTAATTTGAGGGGTGATTGGAAGAGAAGATTTTTTGTTCTTGATAATCGGGGGATGCTGTATTACTATCGGAAACAATGGACCAGGTCCTCTGTAAGTCATGAAGGATAACACTTATTGTTGCACTCAAATGCTTCTTGACACTACCAGCGGTTACTAATCCTTCAGCATGTTGCTTCAGGGAGGTGGGACCCAACTTCCTGTACAGAAGAACAATCCCACTGAACCTGGTTCTGGGCTTCTGAGTCGGTGGCTATCTTCTCATTACCATGGTGGGGTTCACGATGAAAAATCTGTCGCGCGTCACACTGTGAACCTCCTGACATCGACGATTAAAGTTGATGCTGATCAGTCAGATTTGAGGTTCTGCTTCCGGATAATTTCACCAACAAAGAACTATACCTTGCAGGTATATGTGAAAGGTCAGCTGTACTTAATAAAAATGTTGGTTCTTTCTATGTTAGCACGACTTTTAGATTTCGATATTCTCATTCAATGTTGTGTAGGTGGACTGATCAATATTAGCCAGGATTATAGTAATACATAGCAATTTCTTGGTAGTGCAGGCAGAGAGTGCTCTGGACCAAATGGACTGGATCGAAAAAATAACTGGAGTTATTGCTTCGTTGTTGAGTTCCCAGACACCTGAGAGGGTAATGCTAAGGAAGTCTAGATTACGAGCTGTACTTATATTTCCATGGTCATTTGTCGTAATCATGATTTAGTAACATTTCAGCGTCTCTCTACTAGTCCAACAATTACTGGTGGTTATGGGCCTGGCTCTCAGAATAGTTCCGTCGGAAGTTCTTGCGATTTTGATCAAAGAGAAAATGGACAACATGATCTTCCTTCTAGGAATTTGGTGCGTGCGTCAAAAAGTTTACAACAGCTACAGTCCAGTGTAAAACGTGAGAAGCCGGTTGATACATTGAAAAGAGTGCCTGGAAATGACAAATGTGCCGATTGTGGTGCGCCTGAACCAGACTGGGCCTCTTTAAACCTTGGTGTGCTTATCTGCATTGAGTGTTCTGGTGTTCACCGCAATCTCGGTGTGCACATATCTAAAGTAAGTTTTCAAGGTTTGATTTGCACACTACAACTTTTCCAAGTCAATTTCATTAGTTATAAAGGAAAGTCAAGGCTATGCATTACTTTGGTGTGTGGTATACCACATGAAGGTCCCAATCCTTGAAACATCCCAGTTCTTGAAACAAACTCCTATTGTATTGCATGGGATGATTTTTAGAATGATATTGATTACTTCGGTTTTTTCATTCTTCTAATTATCAAGTACAGTTTGGCCTGATATTGGAAACTAGAAACTACTAGCAGTGAAATTTTCCAGTGTATGTAGATTTGGCATCAGGAGGGCTTTTTTTTTTTTTTTCATTTCATAGAAAAATATGTGTATTTTAGTGACCTGTAGGTTCTAAGGCTATTAATCCTTTGACTGTTTAGGACATCACTGGAAAAAGAACTTTGGAAGAGATTTTCATTCCGTTGAGAACATTAGATACTGAAATAAGACTATAAAAGAACAAGCGGGGTTTTTTTCCACATGGGTTGGTTTCTTTTCACCTTTTGATATATGGCACACAATACGCTAGGCTCAATTTCCTCTTTTGCGTTTTAGCGTTGTTTTCTTGCATTTTTGTTGAGGCAATTGCAGGCCGAAATCTTTCACCCTTGTCTCCATATCCGTTGTTACTTTCCTGTTCACATATCATTTTTCTTGTGCACTCAGTTGTAAATCAGGCCATGAGGGTGTTGATAATAATTATCAACTGTCAACCTTCTTACCAATGTTTCTTCTGCCACCCATGAGAAGTGGATGTGGGAGAGAACAAGGTCCCAGCTGTGATGTGGGTGTATGTGTCTTATGTACGTCTACAAAGGGAAAAACTGTTCTAATAATGCTCCAGTTTTTCATGACCAGTTGTTTTCCAACTGGCTAACTTAGCTACTCATGCAATTCCTTTGTGTTCTTGGACGTGCTACCAAAACTTGTTAACACATTAAACTAGCAGTCTGATATTAATATGTACATATAACTTTACGAGTAGACTTTTTATATTCTCAAGCTGTTTGAAAACAACATAAGAGTTAATATGTGCCATCCTCAAGCACTCATTTTGACAATTTTTCGGAATCGTGAAGATTTATACTGGCATTCCTATTTATTGCTTTTCCTTGCTCATTTTTGGTGTCCACTCTTGGTTACTGTCAATGCAGGTAAGGTCATTAGCTCTTGATGTTAAAGTGTGGGAACCTTCTGTAATCAGCTTGTTTCAGGCACTGGGTAATGTGTTTGTGAACTCAATATGGGAGGGGCTTTTACAAGCACAAAGAACTTTTCAGGCTGATGAAATACCAATCAAGTAAGAATTGTAGGACTAAATATAGTTGGAATGTGGTAAATTGTATTTAAGACGAATGGTTTACTCTTGTAAATTGTGATGTAGGTTTTTTGAATCTGACAAGCACAAGCTATTTTTTAGTAAGCCCAGCCGTGATTCTCATATTTCAAAGAAGGAGAAGTTCATTCACACGAAGGTATCATTACTAATGGTCTATTTTCTATATTTTTACCAGTTCCGCTCTAGTTCTCTCCTTCCTTGTAAATATTTGCCAAACTTGCTTCTGTCTTTTACCCCTTCTCCTTCTTATGTTGGAATGCAATTAGCAGTTGATGAAATTCACTGCTTTGGAGCCCATGTAGCTCAAGTGGTATTTGAGAATGAGCTTTTAGAAAGATGTCATTTGAACTCAAAACTACTCTGAACAAAACTGAATGTAACCATTTTCCAAATGCTGATGCATTAATGTCAGAAGGATTAAATTGTGTGTTATTGGAGTTTATATGCACCAACTGATGGCCACGCAAATTAGAGGCTGCTCATTATGGCATTTAATATCGGAGACTCTCTTACACGTGCACACGCGCACTCAATGTGCACGCACACAACAGGGTCATCTGTGACAAACTAGCATTCCTCCTTTAGCCTATGACGTGATGTTTGATGGCAGCTAACCAACATTTGCTTGATAGGTTTAGTTATTACTAGCACTAATGTTGTGGATGCAACGGTCAAAAGGAGTGATAGATTGTTAATGGAGTTTGTCCCGCATTGATATGAGTCAAGGAGGCCTGTCAACTCAGTTAATTGGTTTTGAATTGGATGCTTTAACAAGGTGTCGGGGTTAGACTTTCGGTGGCTTTTGAATGCCCTTGATTA
Organism: Rhododendron vialii; assembly: GCF_030253575.1. Taxonomy (NCBI): domain Eukaryota; kingdom Viridiplantae; phylum Streptophyta; class Magnoliopsida; order Ericales; family Ericaceae; genus Rhododendron; species Rhododendron vialii. The sequence goes on along the minus strand of NC_080564.1, from coordinate 30,751,840 downwards.
TTGCCCTATTATTTGTGCCTTAAGTGCACCTCGCTTCCTTAGAATCCTTATGTTATGGATCCTTTGTCTTCACCTGCGAGTCAGGGTCACACTTGCTGGAGAGTGTTAGACCTTGCCCCACATAGATTAATTCTTACCTCCCAAACTCTCCAATCTCCACTTATTATCAATTGGTTTTGAGTTCAATCCTTTAACAACTATTACTGAAAATGCTTCGGGAGAGACGAACTAAATTGCTATACATTTTCGCACTATAAACAAAGTTTATTGATGAATAACCACCTCTTCTAGCATGACAGAAGAATGCAGTGTTTATGAAATAGGGAAGTGCATTCAGGTCTATGTTCACTTCTTTAGGAGAATAAAACTTTGGGTGGGTAGAATTTACTCACAAAGTTGCGTGATTTTGTTCAGCATCTGCATCATACATACTTTACACATGGTAGCATATTTATGTATGTCGTATGCAGTTATAAATACATAGATGTGACTTTGTTCTTTTACAAGTTTTGAGAAAAAAATTCTCTCTGCACGGTTCTCAATAAATTTCTATATCTATCTCTCTCCAGTCATTAGTGGAGCCTAGAGTGACAACCATGTTCCCGTTGGGAGTCAATCTCGAATTCAACGGACTCATTCACCGTAGTGGTGATGGTGATTTTTTTCCGTCACACTCGTCGTCGAAGTAGTCGACACTTTGCGGACAGGAGCAAAACTTTGCGGCCAAGAATTGCTCCTGGCTGCATAGAATTGATCTTGGCCGCATAGAATTACTCCTGGCCGCCAAGAATTGCTCTTGGCTGCATAGAATTGCTCTTGGCACCAAAGAATGCTCCTGACAGCCAAAAATTGCTCCTGGCCGCATAGAATTGCTCCTGGCCGCAAAGAATTGCTCCTAGCAGCAAAGAATTATTCTTGTCAGGAGCAATTCTTGGCGGCCAAGAGCAATTCTTGGCGGTCAGGAGCAATTCTTGGTAGCCAGGAGCAGTGCATTCAGGTCTATGTTCACTTCTTTAGGAAAAAAAAAACTTTGGGTGGGTAGAATTTACTCATGAAGTTACGTGATTTTGTTGAGCATCCACATCATACATAATTTACACATAGTATCATATTTATGTATGTCATATGCAGTTATAAATACGTAGATGTGACTTTGTTCTTTTACAAGTTTTGAGAAAAAAATTCTCTCTACCCAGTTCTCAATAAGTTTCTATATCTATCTCTCCACTCATTACCACACATTACATCAATTTTTTTTCTCAAAATTCAAAACCAAACAAAGTGGTGATTATACAGTTATGTGCAGAACATACTAAGATATTATGTGGTTCACCTATGGAGCCTTGGTTTAACGTTTTAATTACTCCATAATGGTTTATATGTGGTTCACTTATGGAGCCCTAGTTGTACGGTTTTAATTACTCCATAGTGGTTTTTATTAGTGTGATAAAGGTTTTTATCCTGGGGTACCTTAAGCAAGTGTGTTTTCCTCTTGCTGCAGTATGCAGAAAAGCGATTTGTTCACAAAGGGCAGGACAATAACCACATGCTTTCAGTGGCACAACAGTTGTGGGAAAGTGTCCGTGCTAATGACAAGAAAGCTGCTTACCGCTTTATCATCACTTATGAAGTTGATGTTAATGGTATGCGCGGGCCATCTTCGCATCATACTTCTATAAATTTGTCCAGAGCAATGCAATTTCAAGAGCAAGAACAAAGTTCTGATCAATTCTTTGACTGCTTAGCTGATTATTTGGATGGCGCCTCTAGCTCTTTTAGTTCACCTGGAGAAGGCGAAGATCAGTTCATGGACGAATTTCTTGACGGTTGTTCCCTGCTTCACCTCGCTTGCCAGACAGCCGATATTGGCATGGTAGAGTTGCTCCTACAGCACGGCGCAAACATGAATGCTTCTGATTCAAGAGGTCAGACACCACTACATCATTGCATCGTCAGAGGAAGAATTTCAACTGCAAAACTTCTTCTTACCAGGTAATTCTTTGTCTTTTAACATCATGACTGCTACCTTATTTTTCGTTCCATAGTTGTGATTCCATCTCAGAATAGTATGCATCCTGGCATGCAGTATGTCCCCGAAGGTTTTTTAGTCTTTTATTCTTTTGTGTTCTCTTTTCCCTTTTCCAGTAGGCATTATACCTACTTGTCTATTACCGGAATCTTGTAGATTGCCGTGAGGAATGTTGTTGGCCTTCAGCGACATGGATAGATGTTGGTATTATACAGAGGCCATTAATGTTATGATCCCCCATATCACAATCTGTCTGCAATTGGCGTATTTTTTTTAAAACGCAGTAAAAATGGTGCCTTTGCTAACATTTTTGTTTCCTTCCTGCTATCACGGATATCCTTGAGGCATATTGTCCCCATGTGTGCTCACTAAAGAGCATCAATTTGTAAATTGTTTTCTCTTGTTAAAATATCCTTGAGGTATATTGTTCCCCAAATGAAAGTTAGGTATTACATTGCTACCTTGTGCTCGGAATGAAACTTCAGATGGTCTTTTTTGGGGTGAAAAGAAAAACTTCTGATGTTTGATACACGAAACTTTAAAGAAATTGTATAATTGGTGAAAACCTACTGAAACTAAATATTGTTGCGTTTCACCATATTTAATTGAAAAGGTCTCTTTTCCTTAATTCCCTTTGCATACTATGATTGTGTTATTGATTACCCTTTCAACGGACGTGGTGCAGGGGAGCTGATCCACAAGTTCTTGATAGAGAAGGTAAAACCCCTCTTCAGCTTGTCTCAGAAACCAGCGACGATGTTGAGCTCCTCGCACTTTTAAAAAACCGGAACAGGTAGCAATTTTGAATGAGATCACTAGGAAGGCAGACATAACGACGTCTCAGACACGAATGGAAGATTGGGTATCACACACAGAACACGCCAATAGAAGGGCCAATATTAGTTTCAGATTCAGATGACTTTGGCGAGTTCGTTTGCGAGTTGGTACATCTTCCAATTCCAACTTCCCAAATTTTCCTCTGATGACTTTGGCGAGTTCGTTTGCGAGTTGGTACATCTTCCAATTCCAACTTCCACATCTTCCAATTCCAACTTCCCAAATTTTCCTCCGCATTTATAGCTTCAGCTGGCCTTATTGTGGTGTACTTTGTCTTCGATTGTCCTGTATTTCCGTTGTAATTGTATTGATTTCTTTTTCCGGTGAGAGTTTTTGGAAGGTTTCAGAATTAGGTTTTTTTCCGTGATTGTACACATTCCTCGGCTATTTAAATCTGAGGATGGGGAGCTGCACATGGATTTTAAATCCCACGAAAGTAGAAGCCAGATTTCTTAAGTTTGATTGTAATTAGCTCAAAGGCGGTCTATCATTTGGTACTGAAGATATCACTGCACGGATAGATATACCTCGATTTGTTGGCTGTTATAGTTACGAACAACTATTAACTACTGGAATTTAGGCTCGGAATGAGCAGGAGATATAATACTAACCAATTGCAGTTACGAATACACGTTACCTGAGCCAATCTCTTGTTTAATCCTAGAAAAATAAACATTCTATGCCATATGGTGCTCTCTTTGAAATGGGAAGAACCTACTTTAGCTTATATCTCAAAGGAAGGGGAATTCCCAACAGCCCTGTATAGACTTGATAAATCCATTGAAACGCCAATATTATTTCAAATTGCTGCACATAATATAAAAACAATTTCACTGCAAATAGTGAATCATCAAAAATAAAAGGGAGCCATGGCTAGCAACTGTGAAACATAAATCAAAAATTGCAATTACCCCTGTGAATATGAGCAAAATTGCCTCGCTTCTAGCATTAATCAAGTTCAGTCTGAGTGGCGCTGCTGCATGTGGGAAGCGTAGCGCGATTGCTACCACTTTTACTTGGCAAACCCATTTTGTGAACTCAAGTTCACACAGGCCAGCATCAGTAATTGATTCCATGGGTATTCCAATACATAAGAGCATGGAATGCCCATGGAATACATCTGGAACCATGCCCTTGTTGCTCTTGTGGCAACCTAGGCCTAGTTTGCTGAAAAAGTGTCATATGACCATGCCCTTGTTGCTCTTGCATGCAAGAGCAGCTGTTCTTCTTCAGCAAACTAGGCCTCCACCTGATATGAAACTCTTTCCTACAGCTTGCTACGAGAGATTACCGACACTTTCATGGTTTCCAGTCTTCTGACATGCATTCAGAAAGTCGCTTAAACTTGTGGAATCCGGAACCCACTTGAATCTCACCATAATTTCCATAGCCCTAGCTGCTTTCTCCTCATCTCCTGCTTCTTGAATCCTGCTGACCAGATTTCCACATGTAGCAAGACTTAACATAAGGCCTTGCTTTCCCATCTTATCAAGCAAGACCAATACATAGCCAAATTCTCCCTTTCTGCACAAGGAATCCAGGAATGCTTCATTCACACAACTTTTTAACACCACACGACTTGTACCATTGTTCAATAGGTCATCCAAGAGGTTAAATGCTTTCTCCAAGTTACCGTCTTCATAGAAAGTGTCAATCATTATCCCGTATGCCACTTCATCAGGCTCGATACCCTTTGCCACCAACTCCTCAAAAAGTGGAAACATCTTTGATCTGTGCCCAACTGTTTTGTAGCCATTCAAAAGCGAGGTATAAGTTACAATAGTCGGCGTCAGATCCCTCTTTTGCATCTCCAAAAAAAGCTCTTCTGCTGCTTCCATCAACCCTCTTTTGCAGAGACTATCAATCAAAGTAGTAAAGGTCACATGATCTGGAATGACCTGGTTATCGATCATTTCTCTCACCAACTGTCTTGTTTCACTCAATTTACCTAACTTGCAAAACCCATCAACCAAAGTGTTGAAAGTGACTGTGGAAGCAAAACCCATTTGCTTCATTTCTTCAAATAATGACAAGGCCTTCTCTGTATTTCCTTCTTTGCAGCACCCATTGACTAGGGCATTGTACACAAAACAATCTGGTGGGACCCCTCTCGATGGCATCTCATCAAATAACTGAAATGCCTCACCTAGATTACCAGATTTGCAGTATCCATCTATAATCGTGGCATAAGTCACGCCATTGAGTTCCAAACCCTTTTCAGAGAGTCCATCAAATAGTTCCCTAGCTCTATTCAGGTCACCTTGCTTGCAAAGTCCATCAATCAATGCATTATAAGTAACGATGTTTGGATTAATACCTTTGTGACACATACTATCACGAAGTTTGAAAGCTTCTGTCATTTCACCTTGCTTACAGAAGCCGGAAATGAGACAGCTATAAGTGAAAACATCTGGAACCATGCCCTTGTTGCAGAGTTCAGAGAAAACAAACATAGCCTCTTGCAATTTTCCATTGCTTGAGAGGCCATGGATCAGCACACTATATGTTTGCACATCTGGCATCACTCCTCTTCCAACCATACTCCTGAATTTTTCAAGGGCTCCCTCTATGTCCCCCACACTGCAATACCCGTTAATCAAGAAGGTATAAACTACACCATTTGGCTTGATACCACAACCAAGCATCTCACCGAAATACCTGTCTGCCTCTAGCATTTCCCCCATTTTACTATATCCAGAAATCAAAGCCCCGTAAGTATACACATCTGGTTTTAATCCCCTTTCCACCATTTCCCGTAAATAAGTCCCCGCCTCTTCCACCCTTTTTGCTTTAGAGAGGCCCATTATAAGAGAATTGTAGAAGAATGTGTCCAGAGGAATCCCTTTCTCCTTCATCCCCTTCAGAATCTCTGTTACTTCATCAAGTTTACCTCCTTGCACATGACCTCGTACAAGAATTGTGTAGATAACTACATTTGGTTTTAAACCTCTGGCAATCATTTTTTCAAAAACTAAATTAGCCCTTTGTAGATCTCCACAATGGCATAGCCCATCAATTATTGCACAAAAAGTGTAAAGTGAAGGTTGCAAGTTCCTCTCCTTCATTTCTTCCAGCAGTTCAAAAGCCTTATCCATCTTTTTCTCCCGATTATACCCCTTGATTAAAGATGTATAAGTGTCGGTATCTGGATTTACTTCTGCCGCGATCATCTCACTCAAAAGATCTTTCGCCTTCTCCATCTGACCCACCTTACAAAGCCCATTAACGATGGCATTGTAAGTTATACAATTCAACTTTATCCCACGTGAAACCATCTCATCCTTTATTCTAAAAGCCTCTTCCATATCACCTTCTTTGATGAACCCATCCATCAAAGCAGTATACGCAACGTGGTCAGCTTTTAGACCCACATTGGACATTTCTCCGAGTATAGATTTCGCCTCTTCTGATCTCTTCTGTTTGCAAAACCCATCAATAAGTATCGAGTAAGTATAGCCATCAGGGGCCAAACCCTTCTCAATCATCGACTGTTTTAGCTCTAATGCTTCATCAACAAGGCCATTTTTGCACAGCCCTCCAATAGTCACATTATACGTAAACAAATTAGGACTACAACCCTTCTCTTCCATTTCCAGAAGGACCCTTTTCCCCACCTCTGCATTCCCAACCTTACAATGAGCCCTAATCAGATTAGAATAACTATAAACATCTAGTTTAATCCTAGCCTCTACCATTGCATCAAAAACCCTCCAAAAAAGTTCCATTTTACTGCACTTCAACAAGTCTTTTAACAAAGTATTCAAGCAAACTAAACTAGGTAAAAAGTCACCATTTTTAACAGCTAAAATCACAGAAGCAGCTTCATTCAATTTCCCTCTCCTCTTATAGACATTAATCAGCATATCCAAAACTTCGTGATTACTTCTAGACACCTCACAATCTCTACAACAACTAACAATCGAATCGACAACCATGGAAACAGACGAACGGGTTTCAATCATTCTGTCTAAAACCCAATGGGCATGAGCAAACTGGTTCGATTTACACAACACCACAGCAAGAATTGAGAAAGAATTCAAATTTTGAGGGGTACCCATTTGAGTGGTGGACCAGTTGAAGAAGCTGAGGAGGCGTTTGGAGTCGATGGACTTGTTTTGGTGAAGAACGGATCGGATCACATCTGGGTTTAGGGTTTTGGAGAGGTGGGATGAGTCCAAGCGGAACTCCCAGTTGCCGTGCTTGAGAATGGCTGTGATTTGTTGAGCGGTGATGTCCTCGTTTTGGTTGGGGCTTTGTGAGCAGTGGAAGCGATTTGGTGTGAGAGAAACCGGTGTTGTATGCCTGATGAACTTTCTACGTGAAATCAAGGACTTCATTTTTCTGCTGTGTCTTTCAAGTTTCAACTCATGGGTTATGTGTGTGTGTGTGCGTGTGTGAGAGAGAGAGAGTATGGAGGTCCTTCAATTTCACTTCCTGCGGGAGTGAGGAGGGGTGCGAAGCAAAAGGATAAATAAAGAAGAAGGAAAGTTACCAAAACCACCCCTCAAGGTTTCTGTAAATTATAGATTACACCCTCACGTTTGAGAAATTATAAATTGTTCCCATCACATAACAAATTACTCCCTATGCCTTCCATGATGTAGTAATAGCTAGGAAATTCGACGAAATTTGTATGACATCATCAAATCATAATTACAATGAATCACGCTATCTTTTTGTAACTTGTGAAAGACAGTAAAAATGTGAAAATATTCTTTCACAAGTTACAAAAAGAGAGTTGGTTTGTTGTAATTAGAATTTGATGATGTTCGAAGGAATCCGTCGAGTTTTCTAGCTTCTACATCATGGCAATAGAGTAATTTGTTATGCAATAGAGAATGTTTTATAATTTCCCATACGTAATAGGGCAATTGTAATTTCTAGAACCCTTGGAGTGATTTTGGTTGTTTTCCAAAAAAATAATAATTTGGTGCGAAGCAAACCGTTAATGAGTCGCCGGTCTAATGTGAGTTTTTTTTTTTTTTTTTACTCGATAAATTTGTAGTCTACTCCTAAAGAAGATAGACAAGGGGTATCAACCATTACACCAAGCACTTGCGCTCGTAACGAAAAACGAACTCTCACCCTACATGTGAAAGAGATGAGGAAGTACAATTGGACTACAAATCCGTTCGTGATCTAACGTGATTCAAAGAAGTGACTAAACAAACAACAAATCGGTTGGTTTAATGGGTCGATGTTGTAAATTTCTCTCCAAATGCTTGGATTTAATAAGTTCTTATAGTTGTTTGGTGGATTTAAATATAGTCTTTTAATACTCGTAACATGTGATAAGATCTCAGCCTTTTTATGTGCATATTTAGATATAAATTGTTAGGAACCATCCGATGAATACAGGTTGCACGAAATAATGGAGGGTTCACGTGCATCAAACGATTCTAAACACATCTTTGCACAAAATTTGCTAGACAACAATTGTTTATGAAAATATGTGAAATGGTGCATTTGCATATTCATTATTCTTATTACATGCAAAAAAATAAAACTAAAGATGACTATGAATAATGGTTATGTAACGGCGACAACGCAATTATAATTTTCTTATTGTGTAATGGAATTTCTTGCTCGTTCCTCCAAAAAATGGTTATGTATCTCTTCTCTCTCTTTATATTTCAACCAGAGAGAAGAAAGAAAATGGCAACTATTTTCCAATTTTTGTCACATATTTTCATAGGAAACAAATACAGTGTAAAAGTTAAGGGGTGAAAAGTAGACCAGTTTAATATTCCGAAGTACCAAAAAAAAAAAAAAAAGGGTAGACCAGTTAAACCGAACCAACAGAAAAAGTCAAACCGAACCGGTGATTTGGTTTGGTTTTGAGGTCAAGAAAAATTTTCAATGCCGATTGGGTACCACGTGGGAGCCATCCATTGCGTTTCTGGAGGAATCGGATTTGGAGATAGAAAAATGAGAGAGAAAGTGCTGGGGTGAGAGGAGAGAGAGGGTTTCAATCCGACCCGTCCAAAAGTGTATTAGATGACCCAAATGTGCCTAGCGGATACCACATGGGATATACCCGGCACCGAAAATTTTCAGGTTTTGAGAGAGAAACAGTTTGTTCCAATTTTGTAGCTAGCCAAACCAAAGAAAATCGGTCTAGACCGAATCACCATCATAACTGACCGGACTGGACCGGAGAGATATGGACATAACAATAAAATAGGTAGTGTTTGGAGTTTTTTTTTTAATGTTTTCATAAAATTTAGTGATTTAGTGTTGTTTAATTCTACATAACAATACTATTATTTGGCTTTTAAAGTTGTTTTGACTCTGTTTTTTTTTCTTCTAATGTTGTTGTAGATGTTCTTGGTCTTGCTTTAGCTTCGTGCTAGTTACTATTTTGACTTCAAAATTATTTAGTTTATATACTGCTCTAGGTAACTTATGTTTTTACTTCAAACTGGAAAAGTCGAAATAAATTGATCAAACCGAACCGCTAAGCATTGGATTTGATTTGGTTGGTTTGTGAAATGTATCGGTTTCGTTTCAAAAAAATGTTCAGAAACGGAACCATTTACATCCCTAGTTATTGTGTGTTTACTACTACTTTTAGGGCTTTCTTTTGGCTAAATAATCTATTTGGATTATTTTTTGTCCTTATTCAAATTTTTTTTGCGTATTTGTTAAAAAATTTGCATTTCGATTGTAATCTTTAATTACTTTTTAGATTCCTCATCACGATGAAGCAATTATCAAAAAAAAAATGAAGAAAAACTAACAAATGCGAAAAAATTTGAATAAGGACCAAAAAAATAATTTAAATGAATTATTTAGCCAAAATGCCCCTTAATTACCTTTGTTTGGCATTGTGAAAAAGGGGAATAATTTTTTAAAAACGACTGTCCCTTGTTTAATTTTTTTTCAAAACTGGAAGAAAGCAGAAATTAAATCAAGGAGAGAAAGGGACCTAGCTCGTTACCAAAACGGGGGCCCAAGATCCGGACTTTTAACGGGCTGTGAGCCCATTACATTCCAAATCTGGCAGAGAATTGGAGGCCCAGTCATGAACGATTTATTCAGCTGCTTTAAACATAGGGTCAGGATTAAGACCGAGTTCAGGCCCACAGTCGAAGCCCAAACGTAGGCCTGTTTTCTAAGTATCATAGATTCACACTACAAACACATTTTCAAACGATAGGATGTCATCATGTTGGTATTTGTTATACTACTACAAAAGCTAACTTCATGTTCATAAGAGTCGAACTCTAGACTTCACACTGATCTGAAAGAGCGTCACACGAATGTTGGGTGAAACCCCTAAAGTTGTGCCGTTCGTAGACCTCATTGGCTCATTTATTAGTTACACAAGTTTTAGTACCATGTGAGTGATGTGCGACTCATCATGGACCAATAAATTAAATTCGCTATCTTGCAGGGTACGTATCAAATGATGGGGTCACGCGTTCTATAAGATGAAAGGCGAACATACGACACACGCACGCACGCACACGTGTATGCATGTACGCATACATATAGATTATACAAAAAAAAAATCATTCAAAAAGATGTTATCGATCGTGATATAGATATCTTTTGAAGTACGAGTCTTAGCTAAGGGTTGTTATTTTCGTGTGCAATGCGAAAGATCTTGAAATACCACACCGCTATTCCGAAATAAAACTACGGTACCCAAATGTGATCACCATATATAGTTATCATTTTTTTTTCAAGTCCTGCAAATTGACCCAGCTTCCATTTTTCGTAGTAGAGTAGAGTAGCGAAGGAATGGTAGCTGAGGTAAGAGCACGGGACTGCATGTGTACGTATGGCCCTTTCTCTTGAATCTCTTCTCTTCTCTAGGAAGGTGCATGGGCCCCAATATTCTTCTGAGTTGTGTCAAAAGGACTATGGGGGTGTCAATGTTTTGGCGCACAGAAGCGTGATCTATGTACGTACTTTCATCATTGTAACCTAAAGCCATTAATATTAGCACCCATCCGTTGTTGTGAGGGTGCATGACAATTATACATACTCCAGTACTTCTTAGGTTTTATTTTTATTATATATATATATATATATATATATATGGACCCTTTGGTAGATGGCTAAATTTAACTCGGGCCCCTTTCAAAATGAAGACTACAAAAAAAAACCACTTTTATTTTCGTTGCTTGCTTGGTTTAATTTCTCGTATGGTTATGTGAGAGGAGGCAGCTAGCGTTTGATCTTAAATGAAATACTAATTATGAGATACTACGTCTCTGGCTAGGCGTGTTTGATGGCGAAAGAACAGGCGAGTCCGGGCTTGTTTCTGCCTTGTAGAGAGGAGTATTTATCCTTGCGTTAAAGTGGAGGAAATTTTTTTGAGATCTCATAGCTAGGGCACACTTTGTTACATATGCATAGCTAACACCAATTAGCAGTTGTTATATATATATATATATATATATGCCTCTTATTGTAGGGTAGAATATCAACTTAAAATTAAGCGATAGACGACCCTGCTCAATAAACAAATCATATTTAAGATGGGTTAAGTATATATATAGTACCACTTAGCAAATACTACTTTATGATCATCATGCAAAAATTGCTCAACTTGGGGACCATATCGCTCTTTAACTAAATTCAGTGCCCGAACTTGAGTTTTACCGTTACAAGATGCAGTATAGAGCATGCAAACTACATGTGTTACATGAATTTTTCATTTTGACTCAAGTATCCGTGTCGATATGTCGATCTGACACCCCGTATCCTATTGGACATTCGGATCCTCTAATTGTTAAGATACTTACAAAAAAAGAATATCACATTAGCTAGAAAAACGATATTTCGAGTATTTCAGAGAAATAGCAAAAACATAATTTTCTTAACCATTTTTTTGTTTAAATACATTTGTAAACATAGTTTACGATACAAAATCTGAGAAAAATTATACAATATATAATACAAACAAGAGTTCAGGACATGTCCCCGTATCCAAGTTGGGGGACACATATCCACGTATCCTAAGATTTAAGTTTATAGGAAGGTCCGACACTTGGACTTGCACCCGCACCCTATACTCGCACCCGAGTCCATGCATGTAACAGGTCTGGACCACCCTTCTAATCCCAAAACAATTCACTATCACCTTCGCCTATTCTCTTCCTCATTGGAACAAAGAGAGAGTGATTAAATTAATTAGGGAAAGCAATGAACCACATTCTAGTTTAGTGCCCAAAAATTTTAAAAATACTAGCATACCAAATTGGCGAAGAGTAGTGGATTGATCATGACTTGTGAATGGTGATATGAGAAGGGTAGCTACTGGCTAGCTTGCCCACATGCATGTATCTATATACTATATGAAAGGTATAATAGTGGAGTTAACTGCAGCAACCACAAAACCATTTCTAAAGATTTGTCCTTCATGCCATAGATACATACAATGTATATAAGTGATTGGAAAAGTCTCTGTCTGTGAACTCTAAAGGTAGAGTGACTGCAAAATGGGGCATCTTTCCCTGCCATTTACCAAATGGGTAGCAGCAGCTTTTCAGCGACACAGAGGGATGCATGGTTTCGTGGGAAAAATTATTACTGCTTTTTTCCCGGAGCACCGCTGCGTGGTGCCCGGGGACCTTCTCCATTGATGTATATGGATTCCGTCACGGAGTGTGTAGCTCGATCTCGGACCAATTTGCGATGGAGAAGGCCCTTGGAAGACCACGTGACGGTGATCTAGAAACACTGAAGGATCACTGGTTTTGTGGTCACCCCTTGATTCCCTGCCTTTTCAAAAAGAGCCAATTTAATTTCACTACCGTTTTCATTTTGTGGTCCAGTCGAAACTGTACGGAGTACTAGAACTATTACACCTGTATTATATGGTCCCGTAGTGCCAGTTTTTGCTCGAAACACTCCAAAAGAACAATGCCTTTTACTCATTTTCATGATTCCTTTTGGTATAACAAGACGTTCGGAACAGTTTATACACCCCGAACTAATTCCGAGACTTTGAAGTAGTGTTACCGAGGGTGTTTTTGATGCTTCAACAAGTAAGCCCTTACTAGTTACTACCATCAGACCATGCTGTTGCAATACCAACCTTTTGAGTTGATTCATTGCCTTTGTTTGTCTTTTCAAATTTTTTTTTTTGTCTTTGTTCGGAAACCCAAGCCAGGTGTGCTTCAAATGTTGAACAACGATGCGATTATTAGCATTTAAATTTGATCATCATACCATTTTTGTTATTGTGATCAATTTTGATTTTTTTTTTTTCAACATTGGGTCAAATTATTAGAGTCCGTTGAGAGAATTTTTCTTTTTCCGGCAAAAGTAACAATTTTATTAAGGAAGAGAGGGAATTCTAACCAATGGCTAGAAAATACAATCAGATAGGACAAAGCCTATTTCACCTGATGGCCTAAAAACCCAAATATTACAAATAAATCCAACGACAACATATGGCCGAAAGCCCAAATCTTATAATTAAGCACTAGAAAAGAAAACCTAACCCACAAAAGTGGGCTAGGCCGAGCCCAAGAAAACCCAAACCTAACCCAATTGAGAGAATATTTTCAACTTTTTTTTTCCTTTTTTCTTTTTACTGTTTTCAATCACATGCCATATATACCACTACATCCAGATTTGATCTTTGGTTCGAAATTTGATTTGGCTTCTTGTACCGGAAATGGTGTCACTAGCTATTATGGGTTGACAAAATTAGCCAATAGAAGAATGGAGAAATTGCCTATAATTATGGTCTGAACCGGAGAGAAATTTTTCCCACATGGTACCCGTTTAGCACATACGAGACGTCCAATACACTTTTGAACGGCTTGGATTAAAACTCTCTCTCTTCTCACACCCCAACACTTTCTCTCTCTCCCAATCCGAGCAGTCCAAAAAATACAATGGACGGCTCGGATGCGCCGAGCGAACACCACGTGATACCCACCTGACACTGAAATTTTTTCCCTGGACTAGAGCCTAGAGCTGGGCAACGAACACAAAACACGATAACACGACACGAACCGGACACGAAGTTAGCAGGTTAGGGTTGAATATTTCTGACACGAAACACGAAAATGACACGACTCGAGAACACGAATTCTTAAATGGGTTGGGTTCGGGTTGAACACGTGAGACACGAAATTGACACGACCAACACAGTTACTATTCTGTGTCACCCATTAACACGAACATATATATATAATATATGGTATATCTATAATTCTATATAGAGTTGGGCAACAGATACGATAACACGACACAAAGTTAACGGGTTAGAGTTAAGCATTTCTGATACGAAATACGAAAATGACACGACTAGAAAAACACGAATTTTAAATGGATCGGATTTGAATTGAATTATTTGTAGCACGAACCCGATTGATTCGACACAAATATGACCTGACACGACATGTTACCCAGGTCTACTAGAGCCCCACTGCAGGGCCTAGTAAATGATCAATGAATTCACCAACAAAGCTTGGCCAGTTGGCCTTTTTTATTTATTCCCCTCAAGTCCTCTTTACCCTGTGGAGTTAAGCATTTCTGATACGAAATACGAAAATGACACGACTAGAAAAACACGAATTTTAAATGGGTCGGATTTGAATTGAATTATTTGTAGCACGAACCCGATTGATCCGACACAAATATGACCTGACACGACCTGTTACCCAGGTCTACTAGAGCCCCACTGCAGGGCCTAGTAAATGATCAATGAATTCACCAACAAAGCTTGGCCAGTTGGCCTTTTTATTTATTCCCCTCAAGTCCTCTTTACCCTGTGGAAAAATAAAGTCCTATTACCCAATTTTGTCCGTGTTGGTGTATTTTTTGCCATTGGATCACGTGAGAATTTTGAAAGAAGATTCAATGTCCCAAAATACATCAGAAAACATCGATGACAAAAATTGGTCTAGAGGATTTTAAGCTCCTTTTTATTGGGACCGTTTCGATCTCTTTTTAATTTTGACACCTGATTGAAATTTAATAGGGGAAAAAAAATATTGACTCTTGAATCTGATCAATAACGTGTTAATAGTAGCTAGGTAACTTGTCGAGTACTCATTGGCACAAATACTACTAGAGTACTTGCTAATCATCATTAAAGAAGGGCTATCTTGTGTCATTACCTACCAAAACTTCCATTATGTAAGAGATTAAGATGAGGGGCGGCGCAATTAGAATTTAACAAAAGTCTAATCAATGGGGGACACAGAAACTTCATAAAATTTTAAGACCTCGGAGGAACTATCGTAAAAAAAAAAATTCAATTTTGAAAGGACTAAATTAAAACATTGGCAAGATTTTAATGGGACCAATATTCTCTGTCTTATTGCTAGTATATATACCAATATATGCATGAGAAAAATGAAGTTGTCCAAGAGTTTGGGGGTAGTGTGGCCCACCTCACACTTCTCCTCTCCCCCGATAAATTTTTTGGTCCAAATAGGGTATTGCTGACGTGATACTTGTGCAGCGCATTCAGATCGTCCATAAATGCAACTAACGGTCTGGATACAAAGGTACATAACGAAATTTTAAAAAAAGGGAAAAGAAAATGAAAAGGCTATTTCGATCCGGACCGTCGGTTGCTCGGCTTGGACGGCTCAGATACGCTGCACGAGTATCATGTGGTACCCAATTTGCAACCAAAAATTTCACCCTACCGACACCCATCCCGGAGCCTAATGCTTTATTTGCTTTTCTGATGTCAAGGAGCAGGAGAATTACATTCAAAGAACTACAATACAAGACATTATATCAATTATACAGATCAATACATAAAAACGTAGTATGAAATATATGGCCAGATACATTGCACTAACGTACAATAGTATTTCCTATGAATATTCCTCAGATGAAGCATAATTCTTGTAAAGTCAAAATTTCTTGTACATTGTTTTATCTATCCCATAGCAAATTTTAACATTATCTTTTGAGTTTTGACATTGAAATTTTCCCATTGTGAAAGTGGGTGAAACACAGCCACATGAAGCAGTCATGGATGGCCATGATAAATTAAACTAAATGATCATCACAAAAACTGAGGACACCTAGACATGGCCCCTTCGTTAAAAATCGATGGAATGACATAAGCTTTGTGTCCTGGCACATATGTTAAGCTTATCTTTCCACAAGATTGTTAGTCTTTGGCCCATGATTTGTTGAATGGCTTTAGCTTTGGTCTTGTGTGTAGAGTACAAGGAAGTAATACCCACATGAATAGTCATATTATAAAATCATCTATACATACTTGAGAGAGAGAGAGAGAGAGAGAGAGTATTGTGCATGTTTAAGGTCATCCTCTTTGAATGGGTAAACTCCTCAACCACTAAAGCATAAACAAAAAGATTTTTGACAAAGAGGAAGTAGACACATGGAAAATGTGACACTTGGGCACATGTGTCGTGTTTGGACAAGAAAGTATAGAATTCTGGATATCTATGGATTAATGCATAGCAATGCTCATGCCTCATGACCTCATTTTCCTCCCTATTGCTTAACAAACCTTTTGAGTTTTATCCCACACCTCATGCCATGCTTCTTTTCCTTCTCTTTTTTTTGGTAATGCAGGGTGTCCCGAGCCGATTTGCTTGCGCGCACCTCAAATTAATCCCTACAATCTCTTTCATAGCCGTTTCACACAATTACTCATGAGGGTGATGTAAATAGAACAAATACCTAAATCTCAAGTCAAAACCACTTGACACTTCTTTTCCATTTCTTTATTCTAACACCTCCTTTTTGAGTGCCTATGTCTCCTCTCTTGACTAACTATTCTGTCTGAACCCATTAACTCAAGATTGTTGCTTGCTCATGTTCATACTTAACAGGATCCGCTCATACTTTTAATTACCCAAAGTTAAATTAATTAATTCTGTTATGGGGGGACAGATTCCTCAAAGCATGTCTCCTCCTATTTAAAAGGAGCTCATATTTTTACTTAATCCAAAGATTATTTCTATTATGTGGGAATAGATTTCTCGAATTCAATCTCTTCGACGTTGGTAATTAAACGGTTCAGGATCTGTTCGTGCCGCCAAGTCTTTTCCCTGTATCCTAGTTGGTCCCAACCCATTTACTCGTATAAGGGTATTTTCATTTACTACTCGTATACTTTTAGTTTTATGCTGAAAATACTAATTGAATCCTGGCCTTATAATTGCCAGGAATGAAAGCTAGACGAGTGATGATCAAGTTATATATATATATATATAGAGTCCGGTTCCCTTAAGGGATCCCGCACAGGCTTACCGTGCTGGACTCCCATTTCCCGATCGAATTGGGACGATCCGAGCCGCTCAAAGTGATCAGAACGTGATTTTAAGGGTACCCCAGAACGTGATTTTAAGGGTACCCGCGAGAAATCAGCAAAAAAAATGATCTGGAAGGGCTTGATCCGATTATTGAACAGTTCAGTAAAAACTGCTCGGATCAAGCCCTTCCCGATCATTTTTTTTGCTGATTTCTCGCGGGTACCCTTAAAATCACGTTCTGAATACATTGAACGGCTCGGATCGTCGCAATTCGATCGGGAAAGGGGAGGTCCGCGCGGTAGACTGGTAAGAGATCCCTCACTGGATCCGGATAAGGATAGCGACAACATAGTGCCCAATCCGAAGACCCAAGTGGGTGCCGAGCGGCATCCGGCCATTCATCTCGGCGCGGATGGTTCGGATTGAATCTAAGTGCATACGGATTTGAACGGTTCATTGCTCGGTCAAGATTCGAACCGTCGATTGCCGAGATGAACGGCCAGACCGATCGCTCGGCACCCGCTTGGCAGGGGGGGCTTGGCAGCATCCCCATTCCAAAAGACAAATCCACTTGAAATTAGGGGTGTGCACGGGTTGGGCGGGTGGCTTTTGACCCAAAACCCGACCATGTCAGGTAAGAATATTTAGGCCTGCAAACCGAACAGCACAGGTGGTAAGAACTGTCCGCGAACCCGATTCTTTACTTCGGGTCGGGTCGGACCAAAAAACTGAATATAACCTTCGAATTGGTCGGATCGGATCGGGTCCGACCCCACGGGTAAGGAACGCACAAACCCGAACTCCGAACCGAAATCTAATTTTTAACAAAAAGTAAACCCACACCTGTCCGAACTTCATATTCGACCCCGCCCAAGACCCTTCAGGTTGGGTCGGGTCCGCGGGTTTTTTGCACACCCCTGCGGGTAGAAATACTACTACAACTAACACTATTTAATGTTCCAGTTTATGAGGTCTTGTGGTCGGACTACAAAGGGACAAAAACCTAATTTTCTGAAACGGACGGTTTTAGATTTTTCTTTCCCACTTTGAACAGGAGTTACAATGGTTGATTAGGTTGTCAAACACAACTAGTTCAGGTAACTTAATTTAAGAAAGCTATGAACTCGAATAAAAATAAGGACTGAGAAAACAACGAACGCGAACGATTCATATCGTCAAGCGAAAGCGGAGCGAGTCATAGTATACAACTGGTTCAGGTAACTTAATTTAAGAAAACTCTGAACTCGAAAAAAAATAAGAATTGAAAAAATAACGAACGTGAACAGTTCAGATCATCAAGAGGAAGCGGAGTGAGTCATAGTATTTTAGATGACATGGGAATCACGTGATAGGAGTACCCACCTCCTAATAACAAGCATCCAACAACTAGCTAGGGGCGGCACACTATACCAATAAAAAATTAAAAAGAATCCCTTAAGATAATTATAGGTGATTAAATTAACAAATGGTTTTCTTTAATTTATGCAAATCATATAATGTAGGATACTGATCCCGGATTGCCCATTTGAGAGGAAAGATAGTGTAAAAGATTCCTCTTTGACCAAATGAAGAATACCAAGGATTTTTAGACTTAAACATTACAATTATTGCATGTACTTAATTAATTAAGTACACAAAATTAATTAAGTGTTGTATAATCTCATGTAAGGGATATGGAAGCTGGTTCCCTATTCCCTTGACCAGGAGATAGATGGGGAAGGTGGGATCAATTTATGATAATTGGGATCGAATACTAAGATATGATATGATTTTGATACGCCTTTGACTATCAACACATTTACTTTTGAGGTTATGACTATTCTCAACTTGGGAAAGATGTTACGATACGTATTTTATTTGGGTGTGTACGTCCTCGCCATCTTAAAAATCGACCTAAATTCATAATTTCTGCACGGGAATTCGTATTCTACAATATTTGTAGATAGATTTGTAACATCAATTAAAATCAATTTTGAATTCACTACGTTTGTATGTTACGAATTTTTGCCTCGATGTTATGATTTTTCGATTAAGAATTTTTGGCTAAATGTTATGAGTCTAAATACAATTATTATCAATTCCAGGCGATTCAATGGAGTGTGTTGCACACACCTGATAAGAGTGCGTAAATTAGCAATTTTCAAAGAAATAATTATGTTCTGGATCTGAGGTTAGCTCAATTGAAACAATTAATAAACTTTATTGTTGAAACCAACCAAATAAAAAGATGAAAATACAAATATATTTTTAATGAGTGAACCCGATCAGAATTGATTGTACATAGGTCTCATATCGCTACGCATGTAGACCAATCAAGATTCCCCATCTAAAAAGATCAAGATTCTCTTTATGACTAGGGCATATTCAACCAAATTGAGAGTAGGAATAGACCCAAGAAGTTTTTTTTCGTCAAATTGTGATATTTTGCACATTTTTTGTTAGGTAAGTGGTAACACAAAAGAGGACTAAAAACGAAACCCAGTTGTTCATGAGGTCGGCTTTTTAAGAAGCAAAGGAGAGTCATCTGGGTCCCATCCCTCTTGGCATGGAATCCTCCAAAGCCTTTCATGGACCATGACCTCCATTTTCATTTGATTCAAACAAATGTGTGAATGTCCCCCACCACTATCCTAGACCCCAATTTTTTAACGACTGAAATGTCCGAATTAATTTACGTACATCTTATCCCAGACCCCAGTTTCAAAAAATTATTGTACGTACTTTTGTTGGGTAACATACCACGAGAACTTAATAAGTTGTCTCGCACAACGCCATTGGTGAACAATTTTCGTCTACTTTGGCGATCAAAATTAGTATTTATGTTTTAAAGTTGGAAAGAGGATATTAACAAATGGAGTATCAAAACCAGGTTGTTCGGATACCGATGAAATACATGAGTGGACACACATTGAGGTAAATGGGTTTCGATCTAGCATGTCAAATCTTATTTTATAAGATAAATGCGACCCGAAATAGTATTGGTCAATATCTGCTCAAAATGATTTTTTTTTTTTCCTATACATAAATTGTTATTGACGAGTTTCATAAATGAGCGTTTTCGATCATCAAATTAATAGACTCGGACACAAATTCTAAGATAAATCCAACAGCACAGTTATCATATTTGAGGTGGAGTGGATCATAATCCAAACTAATAAAACCCATAAGGTGGGATTCCATACTTTTTAATTAATATATCAAGTTATCACCACAATGATTAAGACTTTTTAATCTATACTTAATTAGTGTGGAAGTCAGGGACATTAGATTAGCAGGGGGTAGGGGAGCACTGCGCACACCCTGTCCTTTTCTACCCCACACACCACAATTGCTTGCTTCTGCCTCCCCCGTCCCCACCCACAGCCCATTAAATTAAATTAATTACTGTACTAACTCTTGCAAAATGGTGATTACTGCAAGATGTCACTACCCTAATTGAGGATTTATTAACACTTTCCCTCCTTAGATTTGGTCTCAAGCTGCTATTTTATTGGATACACGATTGCTTGCTTTGGCGTCCCTGTCCTCACCCACGGATACACGTCGGATTTGTCCTCACCCACGGATACACGTTGGATTTGTTTGTTTGACATGACTAATGTAAAACGGCATGTATTATTTTATAAAATATCCGATCTCGTTGGACTAATAGTGGTTGATTAATAGCATCGCACCGTCATGGTATTTGACATCCTGACATTTTATAAATTGTATATATATCTCATGGATATTTAATTCGGATTTGTATAATTTGTCAATCAAACGACGAATATAATGGTCCCTTGAATATATAGTCCAGTCGTACACTCATATTCAGTCAAATAAAAGGGCCTATAGGGACTGGCGCCGTCCAAATACATCCAATAATCATTGGCTCCTTCTCATATTATAGCAACTATAAAAAAAAAATAAAAAAAAATGAATATCTACATGATATCACAATTAAATAGATAAAATAGTTAATCTCCACGCGAGCGTAGACGGATACACTTTGCTTGCGCGGTATATTTTACCTCGCATGCATAGGGCAAACCTTTATGTACACGCAACTAATGATAATTAGGTGATAATGATGTGGTACATTATTTTTACTCAAATAAAATTTCCCTGTATATATTTTGGTTACTTAAGCTAGTCAAGTCGTCTATTTGGTTTTGTTTATTATTGAATTGTTGCAAGTTCATCCGAATCTACTACAGTGATTCGAAATGGTTCATATTTGTAAATCATACATCAATAGTTGTGTCAATAATACACATTTATAGAAGAAGAAAACATGATAGTACTAGCAAATGAAATTTCCGAACTGCCAATCAATAATAATTATTATTATAATTGAGATTTTTCAAACTTCCACACCCCATTTTACCTTTGAGAAATGTGAAAATTGATGATATAGCTTTCTATATCTCATTCCAGTTAAAGTTATTTAATAAGGACCTATTTTTCTGCAAGGCTTAAATGATGCACGATTTTGATTATTATTATTATTATTGGCCAATGGAAAGATAACAAGACTAAATTATGAACGATTTAATTTATTAGTATTATTGATCAAATGGAAGGATAATGGGATTTACTCCCTCTATCCCATTTTGGTTGTCCATTTTCGTTATTCATGCCGTTCTTTAAATGCTCATATCTCCCAATCTACAAAGTTTCTCATAAATTTAAAAATTTGGTATTATAGACCTAATCAAAAACTATCAAACTAGATCTATATTGTATATTTTTAGAGATTTTTATTGAAAGATTTAAACGATTGAAAACTGACACGAATATCAAAAAATGACAAAGAAAATGGGACAGAGAGAGTAATTTATTATTATTGATCAGTTGTTCGTGTTGTCTAAATTGATCAAATGAGCTCAAAATCAGGAAAATATGGATCTTGAGATATATTATTATGTTTGCATACATCGACTAAAAGCCCAAATAAAATAAGCAACTGGTCTAAACCCTGAAAACTATAGATGAACTTTTAAGGGAAATTGTCCCGTTTACGTGGTGTCTGTCATCCGGACTCGGGGTCTCTTCTTCTTCGTCTTTTTAATAATTTGATAAAAGCCCTATTTGTGAAGATCTTATTTTTCTAATCATTTTATTCTAAATGGTCATAATTATTTTTTGTCTCTAGGGCTGTTAATTAAGTATCTGCTCTTTATTTGGGACCCGTAGAGCAGAAACTTAATTATGAGAGTCATAGAGAGAAAAAAATAATTATAATCCTTTAGAATAAAATGATCACACAAATAAGATCTTCACACTTGTTTAAACAGATTGAAAATTGGACCACTTAATTTTTTTTAAGACTGTTTATATATTTAAAAATGTGGTTAAAATATTAAGTGGTCCAATTTCAACCCGATTGAACAATTGTAGAGATCTTATTTTTCTGATCATTTTATTCTCAATGGTCATAATTAATTTTGATCTCTAGGGCTGTCATAATTAAATATCTGTTCTTTATTTGAAACCCTGTAGAGCAAAAACTTAATTATCAGAGCTTTAGAAACAAAAATTAATTATGATTCTTTAAAATAAAATGATCAGACAAATAAGATCTTTGCACCAGTTCAAATATATTGAAATTTGGACCACTTAATTTTTTAGCCATATTTTTCTTTTATAAACTGTCCAAAAAATTATTATATTAACATTTTGAAAAAAAAGAAAAACATTTGGCTTTACCGATCCAAGCTAGGTCGTTTCAGTTTTATTCATTACTTAGGAAAGGGAAAAACGTTTTCCAAATAGGGCTTTTATCAGATTTTTTTTTTTAAAAAAAAAAAGGAACAAGAAGAACAGCAATTGGCTCAAAACTGCGTAATTTTGAGATGCGGGTAGGAGCTGCTGTACCTGGTGGGCTACATAGCCCCCGAGTCCCTGTCATCCACATAGTGTTTTACTCACATCCCGTAGCGTTCCAATCTCTTACCTAACCAGAGAGGGGTCCCGTAGCGACATTCCTGATTGAAACGTAACCACAAATTTCACTAACCGCCCAAAAGCTGCCATGGCGTTTTCTGTGTGGCCCACGTGTCTGTGAACGGAATTGCGAGACACGTGGCATCTAACCATTTGCAGTTTTGGATTGCTATTGTAACAACGTTTTGGAGTCCGCGGGAAAGCTGTAACATAATTCCCGTTTCAAGTCCGTAAACTGTTGGTTCTCCACAGGCAAAGGCTAATAAGGACAAATATTTTAAAGTATACTTATACTGTAATTTTAAAAAATTAATTACTGTAAAAAAATGGAAAATTACACATAAAAGGTTAGATTTTTTATTTTTTTTGATCCAACAAAATGAGAAGATTTTTCATAAAAGACTAGAATCGCAGAACAGAAGAAAAACGTTAGAACGTGTTTGCTAGAGTTTATACTGTTCAAATTAGCTTGGCATAAGTTTAGCTAATTTATTCGTCGTAGTTTGGAATTTTATTTTTATTGCAGAGACCTTTCAAAATTGATTATGAGAAGTATCAATTTGATGCTTCTGATTTTTGAGTTAAAGTTTTTGTTTTTAACAAAATCTATAGACTTTTTCTTTCGTCAAATTCTACTGCTATTTTGTTAGTAACATTTTAAGATCATGTTCTTGAAGCATGATCTCAATGTTTTCCCTTTACTTTAATTTCTATTCCATTCCATTCCGGGATAAGTGGCCAATACTAATTTAATAAGTGACGTAATCGCCATCTGACTAATAGGCTGGGACACCAGATAGCCCATGCCCGATTTATTGGGCAAAATAGTCAAATAAAATTAAACAATAATAGTAATCTCGAATCTTCATATTTTATTTTATTTTAAATTCTAACGGACTCACGTAATATTTATCAATAGAAAGTGACTGAAACATAGATGCCCAAATGCAGATTCAGATACAATATTTATAGCCATCTGATTCATGTGAATCTCTATTATAAAACATAAGGGTGTGGGGACAAATTTGCTGGAACGGCTTAGATTCATTTGATTCAAAGACTGTAGTGCATCCTTCCACTTCCCGATTAAGTACCCATGGTTTTCACCTAAATCACACAACTGTCATCCCCTTCTAACTAGAATGCGAAGTGCTGTAGGCACGGGCTAATACTAGTCTCTAGATATATAGCTATGTCCAAATCACTGATTGAACGTATGTGTTTGCTGCATTATTCTTTATCACAGAAGTCAATAAATTTTTGGGTGCTAGGTGGGTATATCCCACGTGGTGTCCGCTCGGCACTCCTAAACTGTCCAATGCACTTTTGGACGGCTCAGATTAAAAAGTTCACTCTCCTTTCACCCCTCCTCTTTCTCTCTCCAAATTCGAGCTGTCCAAAAATGTATCAGACGGCTCAGATGTGCCAAGCAGACACCACGTGGTATCCATCCAGCACTGAAAAATTTCTCCAAGGAGAGAGAGAGGGGGGAAAGTTTCTCCAAGGAGAGAGAGAGAGGGGAAAGTGAGGGGATTAGGAGGTAGGCATAAAGATAAAGTGAGGGGATTAGGAGGTAGGCATAAAGATAAATACTCCTACTAATATGGAGAGAGAGAGAGATGTATTTGGTCTGCAGGTTAGGGGTCATGGCGAGAAAGATTAAGAAGGGGATTGTCCAAAGTGCCAATGGGGGAGGAAGCAGCGGAAGCTTGACCCCACGGGTCTTGGACTTGTGTCCGCTCCGTTGGAGACACCCTCCCTCGTGGGACCCCCACCTCTCTCTTTTCGCAGACTTCAATCTCGAGCCACACGGTCAAAAAAATCATCCCCGCGTTCATGCTCTATAATTAAATTCATTCACCTATAACGTGGAAATTAGTTTCGCAATTGAAGTGAAAACATTAGTTTCTCGAAATACAGCCCCGTTTTCGCTAAACTAAAAGTTTTTGGGCTATTTCATAATTTTTTTGTTTTGTCCTGATTCAAATTTTTTCGCGTTTGTTAGTTTTGCTCCAAAATTTTATATTAGTGATTCATCTCAATGAGAGAAATCGAAAATGTAAAAAATTGGAGTATAATTTGTACAAAATTATAATTTTTATGAATTTTCCAAGACAAAATTACAAAAATTGAAAATTAAGATGTTCACACAAGTTTTTTTTTTATTTCCAAAAAAAAAAAAAAACCTAGAAGTCACCTTTTAGGTTTTTTTTGTGTGTGTGGATATTTCATAAAAAAATAGGGAGTGATTGTCACTCTCATTTTCTCTAACAGCACTCCCTTTTGTGTCTCTATTAGGTAATTTGTTTTGTGAAAAAAAGAAAGTGCCGTTAGAGAAAAGTAGAATTCCCTAAAAAACATATGTGATCAAGGATGATAAAAGTGAAGAATTAAAATCGCATCTTCCATTTTTTTTTTTTTTTTAAACCAAAAGAAGATGGGAGGACATGGTGGAGAGTATAAAGAACACGGTGGAATGATACGTACGCACCGACATGAGGGGATAACTACAAATATTGCAAAGAATATTTATGTAACTGGTTGTTTCAATTATGAGTTCATACTTGGTACTACACTTTTATTTAAAAGCATTCGGTTAAAATATAGACAGAACTAAAATACCACCGTCATACACGTCAACCGAAGTGTTCCCTTATGATATGGGGCCCTGTAAAAAATCAGTTCCAACGAATATCGGTTAGTGTTACTTTTGGATTTGGTAGTATAAATGTGTAGTGTACGTAACACTCCTCTGAAATTTGAATGCTACTTTGGCTGTTTTGTCCTCATCATTGCAATAAGAACTTTTGTCAAATATAAATGTGAAACCATCTTTTGGTAATGTGAAACCATCTTGAGCTATGAAATACTATGTCATATCTTCTTGCAATTGATGATTTTATTGGATTTTTTTTGCTCCTACTAGTATAATGTTAGTCAATGCCAATTAGAAAAACAAAAAAGAATATCCGGTCAACAAGTATCAAAACCTCTTGATCACCTCAATTATATGACTTCTTGCAGGGGGAGAAAAACCGCAGTCTCTTAATCGTTTAAAATGTTTTGCGGTTTTATTCTCGATTCTTGTTTTGTGCATATACTTTCAATCCTCGTTCTCTTGATTTTACTAGATTGGGATGTGTTTCAAAGACGTTTTTACTCTCGCTGACAAATAATTCTCACATGACTTTGGAGAAAAGAAGGTGGGGTTAAACGTTTGGTAATCGGAAAGAGACATCACCTACTCTACAACGTACAAAAAAACACATGGTAGGGAGTATTATTGATTGCCCTGTGAAATGAACTCACCCTTTTTCCATGTTTGCCCCAAAAATAGCTTTCCATAGAATCAATGCCTCTTTTTGAGGGATTGGTAAGGTCATCTCACCTTAGAAAATTGAAGCCTCTAGTGAAAGAAAGTAATTTTATGAGGCAGAGACGAACAACATTAGTTACCTTACTTTACCCTAATAGCTTTCGATGTTCATCTTTTTTAAGTAGCGAGATGTCTTACTCTAGTCACTATTTTATCGCTTTATCAAATGGTTAACTTTTTGTCGGATTGGTTGTCCCATGCAATTGGCTTTTTTTACTTTTTACCGCTTTATCTTACTGTGACTTTTTGTATAATTGGTTGTCCTATTAGAGCAGATTTTAGAGAATAAATGGCATGCTAGCATGCAAATATGTTATCACATTGTTAATTTTTCTTTGTTATATATTTTTGGTGGGAATGGCATGCCACCAAATATATGTAGTTGGAAAAACCTTGGTCTTTGGTCAATTTAGGATTGAATCTTCAATGATCATTCTTGACATGTTAGGTTTAGCTCCAATCGGTAGTAATAGGTAGATTAAGAGAAGATGTGTATCATAAAATTGAACAACAATGTCATAAACAAAAAATGTCTTGATATATGCGTGTCATGAAATCGTTCAATTCGCATAGGTCACACACGATACATGTGAATTTTACAGACAATGGACAACTCTAGGCATACCTTTGTCTGAAGACTCTGAACATCTATCCCTACTACGCATTTTTTAAAATTTGAATGGTGACTTTCAACAGTGTTCCAAATTGGTAAAGAAGGGTTTACCAAAATCAAGCAACCCTCATACGGAGGGAGGGGGGCTCGGGGACAACAGCATGCTGCTGCACCCCATTTTGGGGTCCACTCCGGTCTCGTTCCGATGATCTGAATCGTTCATTTTGTAGAGCTTGTCGAGTAGAACAACTATGCAAAAAATCAGCTTAATTGGATATCATTAAGTACCTGATCGGAACCTTTTTATCTTAAAAAGAATGGATCCGAAACACTGGATCAAATCCACTGTAACCCATGGACTGAGAGTTATATGGGCTCCGATCAGGTACTTAATGATATCCAATTAAGCTGATTTTTTGCATAGTTGTTTTACTCGACGAGCTCTACAAAGTGAACGATTCAGATCATCGGAGCGAGACCGGGGTGGACCCCAAAATTGGGACAGCAGCACGCTGCTATCCCCTTGGGGACAGCAGCCCCCGCGTCCCCCTCATACCACCAAAAAAGATTAACAAAAATTTGCAACCCAAAAGCTTAGGGAACGGAAAAAATCTGGTTTTTGTATTAAGCCGAAGCTACATGTATAAAAAGCCAAAGCAATAGGCACATGGGATACTAGATGTGCTCTTCTAAATTGGGGAGGATTTTTCCTTCTATGCATGGTTGAATAAATCTTCCCTTGGTCTACACTCCTTTTGTCTCTTCTTTTTTTTCCCCCACGATGACGATGGTCACGAGTGTCCAAGCAAACTTACACGGATCTCGATTAATCATTCTTTGGTCCGGTCGAAGACAGATCATCCACCATCGGGATTAAAAAATTCACAAAAAGATTGTTTACTGCAGCCTAATCAGAATAATCAAATCATGGTAGATTATATCGGAAGCAAACCCACCAGCCAATTAGACTAACCTTTCGGGCACACTTATTTTGTCTCTATTAAAATACTCTCTCTCATTTCTTTCACCTACAACTACCCTTCAAAATTTGATTGTCTACCTTAGTTCAGTAAACTCCACTGTCGATTTAGGGCCTTTTAGTTTGCACCTTTTAACTAGTTTATTTGCTTATTTCGAGTTTGAATCCGAATGCAATTGGGCCCATTTTCACCTTATAAGGCCTTAATAGATATTTTCTTCAAAATTCAATTAATGTACCAAGAGATGAAAAACTTATTTAAAAGCCATTTTTTTTAGCTTTTTTTTTTTTTTTCCTTTCCCCTAGTGAAGAGTAAAAAATGGCATTTTAGATATCTCAAACATCGTGTGCGCTTTACTTACCTTTAACTAGACAGGGAAAAAAGCTTAATATTAACAATATTAACGTGCCATAGCATAACGATTGTAATATTTTTGGGCGACATTCCTTATTAATGTAAAATGGTGACAATTATCCAAATAAGTGACTCCATTTATTTCGATATTTCCTACTGCTACTACTTTCAAAACCCATCATCTGGAAAGGGAAAAACTCACTTCCAAAATTTACACACTGAAAAGATCAAAATAAGAAAAGAATTTTAAAGTCGTTGTGTTCAAAATCATTTTAACATTTTAACACACCCCCCTCTCAAATTGTCAAAGATGACGGCGATGGGCGCCATTTTTCTTTTTCTTGGTTAAACGGGAAAAACATGCATTAATAAAGTTTACGAGTACACAGTACAGGTGTATTTAACACCACGAGGTCCACGAGCATCGTCTGGTAATGGAATAAAATAAACTCGTTTGGTGAAGTTTGGTTATTTGGTAAATTCTACTCAAGGATAGAATCTAAGACAAAATAAAAAATAAAAAATCATAGAATTTGCATCGATAATTTATTTAACGAGGAAAATTCAACCTTCCAAAATAAAAGAATTACATGTTTATATGATAGTTCCTTTGTCTAAACCATGGTTCACAGATCAAGTAATCGAACCAGTTTTTTTTTTTTGCCCCCCATCCATATTGGACTTTATATATTTATAACCAAGTTGGACAATATTATCATGCTAAATTTGCATTTAATAGAAAAACCGAAGAAAAATACATGAGTGAAGATTCGTCGCGACTTCTTATAGAACAGAAATCACAGATTGAATTTTTATGGATTTCGAAAATAATTATGTCAACTTTTACTAATAGTACGATATAGAGAGTGACATTATATTTTTTAAAATTTTTCTAAAAGGTAAAAAAAAAGAAGAAGAGGAGAGAATACAGTGTAGTATACAGAAATACTCCTACATAATACGTACTCAGTATATTTTGTGTAATCAGATATAAAGGGAAATGCTATGGTGTCCACCCGCTATTTGGGGACACTATAATTTTTGGCATAACCGACTATTACAAGCATAACCAAAACCAGTGATATATATAACCAAAACCTTACAAAAGCATAACCCTAAAAATTTCCAAAAATTCTGGGGATTTTGAGGATTATGTCTTTGTAAGGCCTTGGTTATACATATCACTGGTCTTGGTTATGCTTGTAATGATCGGTTATGTCAAAAATTACGGTGTCCCCAAATTGACCGGGGACACCATAGCATCGTCTAGACATAAATGCGTCTGTAGGCTTTTCCTTATTTTTTTGGGGGTTTGATGGCTAAAATATCCGATTCATCATTCAGCTTACGTACACTTCAATTAGTAGATTCACAAGAAATTACGATACATTTTTATGGCCTGACCCCAAAAATCGAATCCTGATCGATCACGTAGAGAGCAAACTTAGTCTAAGTTTCTCCTATAAAATTTGTCTATAGCTTGTTTCCACTTAATAGACTTTTTAGTTGATGTATCTGAGAAGAATAATTTGTCTCAAAAATCGCACTCCTTTCATCCTAATTTAATTTTCACTTTTGGGAGTTTGTGCCACTTTTCAATTTATTATATTTTGTAATTTATAATGTTCCTAATTTAATTTTCACTTTTGGGAATTTGTGTCACTTTTCAATTTATTATATTTTGTAATTTATAATGTTTTATGTGATTTTAAAAATATTGTATTATAGAAAAAAAATTGAGATTTATTAAACAAGATTCATATTGAAGATAAAATGCATTACTAATTTAAAAATATAACTAATTTTCTATCCGATTAAAATAGAACGAAGGACAAGTAAATTAGGACTGATGGAGTAATTGTGCGAATTCTTAGGTCGTTTAACCCGTTTAGATAGGATCTGGGGATCCTGTAGGACAAGGCTCGGATTTTAATTCGAACAATAGACAACTCGGATTAATAGGAGTTCGGATTAAACCCGAGCCGTCGTTGCTAAAATGAACGACTGGATCGGCCACTCTACACGCCCTGCAGTGCCGGCCGAACTGCAGGAATCCCCAGTCTGTTTAGACACAGAAAACCTATAGGTACTGATAAAAAACGTAGGAAAATTGTACCGACAACTGTGCCGGGCCGTCTCCAGCAACCGGACGACCGATCCGAGTCGTCCAAAAATAAAATAAAAAACCGAGGTGACCTACGTGGGAATCAACGGCATCTGATGTGTGTAGGGTGCTTGATCTAAACATCCTATTTTTCGTGTATATACATACATCGGATGCCGTTGATTCCTTCGTAAGACCCCTCATTTTTTAAAAAAATTTTTTTTAGACGGTTCGGATCCAACGTCCGGTAGCCAGATACGACCCGACGCGTCCGTCGGTACGATTTCCTAACATTTCGGTTAGTAGTGATAGCAGGGCTCGTTTAGATAAGGCGCACGAAATAAATAAGGATAAATAAACCTCCACATTGATAAAAAGTAACCATGGTTTAGTTAACTTGCGCCCAAACTGTATATGGGGTTGCGTTAACCTACCCCCCACCTCCCCACCCCACGCCTCACCAGTCACCACTTCACATCCATCCGTCTCTGCCCGTTAATAGCACGACAAAAGCCACCCCACTCCCCTATTTTATTTATTAAAAAAACACGAACAACTTTGTGCTAACGCTTTTGACAAACGCCGTCAACCCCTAAACCGTCGTAATCTCATACGCGTGCGTGAACGTAAACGGTAATATTCCAAACTACTGTACTTAAATTTGCGAGCTTGATGATATAGAACCAAGGAAAGACGGAGCGCGCAGATGAGTCCGGGCGGTCACCTTTTCATGTCTTGAATTTTTGTTATAATTAAGTTTCTATCTAAAAAAAGTAAAATTCACACATGTTCACCCGCCCAATATCATTTTGAAGAATTCAATACTTGCCCGGCCAATAATTTAGGGAAAATCATATTATTACGTTTTTAGTAATATTTTGATCAAACATATATAGTAGGAGTGGTAGTATTTTTACAACTTATATTGGTAAAATTAATATTGTCTTCCATATGTTGGAATTCTTTTTAATATTTGCCAATTGAATCATAAAATTATGCGATCGTTTTTATTTATTTTGAGAACGTAGATTGAGTATTGAGAATGAATGAAAGAGAAGAATCAAACTAGAGGCATTGTGGGGATGTTTGGCCGCCTGAATCATGCATGCGTTGTAAAAATTTTCATCCTGTGTGTTTGGAAGTCAATTTTTGTATTCAATCATGCATGCGTCGTAAAGTTTTTCCTCCTGTGTGTTTGGAAGTCAATTTTTGTATTCATTCTGTCAAAATGGACCACTAGAGAATTAGAGAATTCAAAATTCAAAAATTAAATCTAGAATTGCCTTTTAAATTCTTAACACAAATTTTAAAATTATTTTCATTTAAATATCTATTCTTCATGTTATTGTACAAATTCAATATATATATCCTGGTCAGTTTACGCGCATCTCAACTAATTTCGGGGCCCTGAAAATAACAACCGTGCTGCGTGCATAACCCCCAATGGGCCCAAAGTGTGACCAAAGTTTGGGCCAACTTGCGGATACCTTGACTTATTCTGGAATCCTTAAGGTAGCGATCGGGTATAACCCCCAATAACCTCAAAGTGCGTGAGTGAAAAATGTAACTTCATGGAAGAACACTTTTATTACAACAATATTTATTAGAATCTTATCATAAATTCATCATCCATGATAATCTTAAAAAGTACTACACCCTATAGATAGATGCTACATACACTACGCCAAACCACTACATTTTTTTAGAGTCCATTTAGAATTTCACAAAAATACAAAAAAATATCCAAAAATTTTAAAATAATGTCTTATGAGGCTCTGTAAAAAATCAGTTTTAACGGATATCGGTAAATATTATTTTTGGATTGGTCTGTCCGAAACTGCGTAGTGGAGCATTTTCGCTCTTATAAATCTAAAAATAATACTTACCGACACCCATTAGATTATGGATATTTTTTTTATTTTTTGTGAAACTCAAAATGAACCCCATAAAAAATGTTGTGCATGGTGTAGTGATTTAACGTAGAGTAGCTAGAGTTATTGCTTCCAAAATTCCAACGTCAACGGAAATCAAACAGCCGTTCCTACCTCTCCCGCTTTATTAATGTCCCCAACACAACACTGTCGCTTTTTCCGTGGCCTGTTGCCTCGTCCACCCCCTCTTGCCGGTAAAAAGCTGCTCAATCACCGCCAATAGCAGGTCGCTAACTCGGGTTACAATTTAACCCTGGTTGAATACTAGTAGGAGTAATCGCCAAAGCTGTTTCGACCCTTTTTGACCCCACTCTGGTTAACCGAAGCCGAAGGGTCTCTCTCTCCTCTCTCTCTCTCTCTCTCTCCTCACCAGTCGACGCAGAAAGGACTCGGGTACAATTTGTTTTCTGTCTGCTTGCCCACACCCACACCCAATCCCAATCACTTCTAGAGAGAAACAGAAGGATAAAGAGAGAGAGAGAGATTGTTTTGTGTCTCATATACTACTCACTTCTGCTGCGGTTTAGAGAGAGAAAAGTGTGGAGACATAGAGAGAGAGAGGAGGCACTCGTTGGATCAAAGCGAGTTTGTTACGAATTGAGTTGTAAAGGTAGAGAGAGAAAGTTTTCTTTTTCTTTTTTTTTGTTTGTTGGAGTTGGGGTTTTTCATTGTGTTTGTTGAGAATCAGTTTGTTTTGGGGGATACGGATGAGAGATC
This sequence comes from Rhododendron vialii, assembly GCF_030253575.1. NCBI lineage: Eukaryota > Viridiplantae > Streptophyta > Magnoliopsida > Ericales > Ericaceae > Rhododendron > Rhododendron vialii. The sequence continues at coordinate 30,718,755 of NC_080564.1, read as the reverse complement.
TGCGCTGAATGGCTTCTTCAGAGGTGTCGTTCAGAGGCAACGCGCGGGGGGAGAGCTTCTCTTCTGCGTACTGCGACCAGAGCGACGGCGTCAGAGCTTCCATGGCCGCTCCCGAGGCCTCCGGCGCCGGGAAAGGTAATTCCGGCGATTTTCCCGTATTCCGGCGAGTTTTCTGACGTGGCTGTGGTTTTGCTTTTTTTTTTTTTTTTACTTGTGCTGTTTGATGCAGTGGATCCAGAAACCGCGCTCTACACGGAGCTCTGGCACGCGTGCGCTGGTCCGCTCGTGACCGTGCCTCGCGAGAACGAGCGCGTGTTCTATTTTCCCCAAGGGCACATCGAGCAGGTCTAGATTCCTGATAATTTCTCGCAATTTCTCCGGTTTTTTACAAATTTTTTTTGCTTTGAAATTGTCGCAAAATATGTAGATATTTGTGTACTCCCTCTGTACCAATTTGTTTGTATAATTTCACTATTTCGGACCTCCCAAAAGATTGGATGTATTATTCGACTGATAATGCTTTTTATATGCGATATGGATCTTGTTTGACAAATCTAACTTAGTTCTATTGGACAGAAATTTCAAAACTGTACGGAACATTATAAATATTATAAATTGTAAGATACAGACGATTTTGTAAGCTGCATGTTTGTCGAAATTGGAGAAACAAATTGGGACGGATGGAATATATATGTTGTATGTATGCGTGTGTAGTTTGTCTTGAGAGTTCTGTAATGAATTGAAGCAGTAAGAGAAAATTTATTTCCTTACATGATTAACAACGTGGTTGGTCCGTTTAATTAAGAAGGGTTTACAGATTTTGTTGCTATTTCTGTACATGGGTTTGGTTAAAATTGGATCTTAAGAATGATGGCTTGTGTTGGTGTTTGATTAGGTAGAGGCATCTACTAATCAGGTGTCGGATCAAGAGATGCCGGTGTATAATCTACCATCGAAGATCCTTTGCCGTGTGATCAACGTCCAATTGAAGGTCATATCCATGAATACCACATTTATCATGAGCATTTTGGACTTATATCTGGTTCTAAGTACACTGGAAGTTCTTTTCTGATTCCCCCCCCCCCTCATTTGTGTAGGCTGAAGACACGGACGAAGTGTTTGCGCAAGTGACTCTGCTTCCCCTAAAAGTAAGTTTTGCTTCGATTGTGTTAACATAGACATGGAATTGTAACCTAACTGTGCAAAGTTGTTAATGGCAGGAAGATGAGTGTGACACAGAGAAGGAACCCGTGCCATCTCCACAGTCGCGGTTTCATGTTCATTCCTTCTGTAAGACCCTAACTGCCTCAGATACCAGCACTCATGGTGGATTTTCGGTGCTAAGACGGCATGCTGATGAATGCCTTCCCCAGCTAGTTAGGGTTCAGCACTCTAAACTTGTCAATTCACATTCTCTGTGTTAAAAAAAATACTTGTCCCGTCACATTCACTTGTTTTGTGGAAATTAGATTCTCAAATTTGTTTGCTATTTTACAGGACATGTCACGCCAGCCTCCTACTCAGGAGTTAGTGGCTAAGGATCTGCATGGGAGTGAATGGCGTTTCAGGCATATCTTTCGGGGTAATTACTGAGATATTGTTTAACATATTATATACTTATTGGAACAGTTCAACCGCATTTTATGCGAGAGGATAATGTTTTGTTGCACATCTTGATATGAGGGGCGATGTCAATGTCAATGATATATGGACACAGTCTTGGACAACATTTGACTATTTTCATGGATAGGAATGGTGTATCTGGTATATCTTTGAGGATAATTGCTGAGATATTGTTTAGTGTATTACTATATCCTTATTGGAACACTTAAACCACATTGAGGAAAAACTATTCATTGCTCTTGGAGCAAAGCCACGTGTCACTCCAACTTTGTTGTGATCGGTAAATACTCCGGGACCCACAACTTTTGTGTTGGTAAGTTAGGGAACAAAATAACATGTGGTGTGTTGTGATTGATGAGGACCATTGCTCCAACAGTACTCAATATCCTCTTTTTCACATTGAGACGTATAATGTATTGCAGTCATCTACTAATGAAGGTCCTCTTTTGTTAGAGGGATTTGTATGCCAATGAAAGTACCAAACAGACTTCACAGCCCTCGACTTTGGGGACGTAAATATTGTGTACTGCTTGTCCCCGGTGTGAGTGAAGTTCATGTCGGAACAATTGGGGACCAGAAATGGTGTCCTAGTAAAGAATATGGCTACAATTCATCGAGTTTACTCTGTGTATTGGTACGAGTTTAGGCAGTGTATTATGTTGTTATAGGCTTTCGTGGTTATCAGATGGATTGGGAGTTTGTAGAGTTGCACTTAATATTGCAGTCTGAGCCAGATTGACTGCTGGTAGCATTTTGTCAGTGTTATGACTGCCTTCAAATGCAGCATCACAATTGAGAAGTGCTGACTTAAATTCTTTTTACCATAACTATTGACTGAGTGGTGGTTTCTGCATAGTTATATCCTACCCGGGTAGACAGCTCTATGTTTACTCTTATTTGGTGATGTACTTTTTTTCTCCTTCAAGAAATTGGTGATGTATTAAGACATAATTTGCATTACCTTCGGGTGTTTTTTTTTTTTGGTCTACTTTGGATTTTAGTGCCTGCAGTTTGATTTACATGATTTTGGGATGCCAGGTCAACCACGCAGGCACCTGCTTCAAAGTGGTTGGAGTGTCTTTGTAAGCTCTAAAAGGCTTGTTGCTGGCGATGCTTTTATATTTCTAAGGTTGGTAGTATTCCATTGTCTTCATGCCTTTCGCTTCTTGTTCTTGCTACTCTTTGTTGACATGTGAAAGGACTGTAACTCGGACTTTCAGAGGCGAGAATGGGGAGCTTCGAGTTGGAGTAAGACGTGCAATGAGGCAGCAGGGTAATATCCCATCATCCGTCATATCCAGCCAAAGCATGCATCTTGGAGTCCTTGCAACAGCTTGGCATGCGTACACAACAGGAACAATTTTCTCAGTCTATTACAAGCCAAGGTTAGTCTTTTATGTGCTTCTGTTTATAGCAACAATGCATTTGTTGAAGGAAAACTAGGTGGATGGTTCATGATATGAGTTTTGGCTGAGGATGAAGAAGATCTTAACAATGCATTGTGTATCAAGTAACGTGGGTTTTGGACTGTGATAACATCTTTATATGTTTGTATTGAGAGATCTGCCGTTTAGGTCAATCCTTAGTTTTATGGAAGAAGACAATTTAATTACTCAGATCACCTGCAAAACAAGTGAATGATAACGAATGTGGGAACACCTGCATTTCGTGTAATTATCTAAAGCTACTCAAATTTTTATTACAGGACGAGTCCTGCTGAGTTTATTGTTCCATATAGTCAATACATGGAGTCTGTCAAGAATAATCATTCTATAGGGATGAGGTTCAAAATGCGATTTGAAGGTGAAGAAGCTCCAGAACAAAGGTACAGTGCTTTTTGTTATTTAATCATAGATTGATACAGTTCCCTTGTTATGTTCTGAACAATAGGAAGTTTTGGATTTTTTTTCATGTGTGAACTGGGATTTGGTGTTCTTTTGTACATCACATTCAGTCATTTGATTTACTGCTTTGAAGGTTTACTGGAACCATTGTCGGTATTGAAGATTATGATACCAAAAGGTGGCCAGAATCTAAATGGAGGTGCCTAAAGGTAGTACTTTCTTTTCGGTAAATTAGTTGATGTTATTTAGAAGGCTATAAAGCTTTATTTATGTTTCTTGGGTTTGAAGGTACGGTGGGATGAAACTTCTAACATACCCCGTCCAGAGAGAGTGTCGCCTTGGAAAATAGAACCTGCCTTGACTCCACCTGCCCTCAATCCCCTTCCAGTGCCCAGACTAAAGAGGCCTCGATCAAATTTGGTGCCTTCTTCTCCAGATTCCTCTGTTCTTACAAGGGAAGGTATGGCCCCAACCTAATTTGGTGCTTTCACAAGTACACTTTCTAGAGGGAAAATAAGGATTATGTATCTTGGGCTGTTTTTGTTTTTAATTAGGTTCATCTAAGGTCATAAACCCTTTGCAATCCAGTGGATATACAAGGGTCTTGCAAGGTCAAGAATTGTCGACCTTGAGAGGCACCTTGGCAGAGAGCAACGAATCAGATTCTACTGAAAAGCAAGTCGTATGGCCATCTCCAATGGATGATGATAAAGTCTTAGTTTCTGCTTCACATGGATATGGATCAGAAAAGTGGCCTGAATCAACATTCACAGATCTACTGTCTGGTTTTGGGACCCAATCTAACTCCCATGAGTTTTGTACAACTTCAGTTGACCAATCTCCAGCTTCTATCAACTCTATGAAACTCAATTTACCACATCAGGAGGGAAAGTTCAGTTTTTCAGCAACAAATTGGTCCGTAATGCCTTCAGGCCTCTCACTCAACTTAGAATCTACCATGAAAGCACCCGTGCAAGGCAGTACTATACCATATCAATCCCGTGATACAAGATATGGTGGTTTTGGTGAGTACGCCATGCTTAATGGTCAAAAATCTGAGTATCCTCATGGAAATTGGTTAATGCCTCCACCGCTCCCATCCTATCTTCAGATGCCTAGACCTGTTCTGGTACAACAGCATGATGCTGTGAAGCCTAATGATGGAAATTGCAAGCTCTTTGGCATACATCTTAACCCTAATCCTGTTATAGTGGGGCCAGCTATGTTAAATAATATTGCCAATCTTAGCCCAAACTCTCAGCAGCCCCGAGCTACTGAATCAGATCAAAGTTCTGAACAAATGAAGTGCACAAAAGGGCCAGACCACCCAATTCCCATCAGTGAGCAGGAGAAAGCAACCCAACCGTATCAAGCGATTATCAAGGATGGCCAGGGGAAAGTCCATGGTGGTTCAACTAGGAGTTGTACCAAGGTTCGTGCTTATCTGTCTGCTCACTGGGTAGTCATTACTTTAGATGCCCACTTACCTATCCTTGAAGTTGTCAATGAATTTGCTTGGATAAATGGTGTTTGATTTCAGGTTCATAAGCAGGGGATTGCCCTTGGTAGGTCTGTGGACCTTACCAAGTTCAACAACTACGAGGAACTGATTGCTGAATTGGATCGCTTGTTCGATTGTAATGGTGAATTGAAGTCTCGGAACAAGAATTGGATGGTCGTATATACTGATGATGAGGGTGATATGATGCTTGTTGGGGATGATCCATGGGCGTAAGGACTCTTGTTTACCCTTTCTATCTACAAGAAAATGGCTTGATTGTTATTCTCATCTTCCTTCATATTTGAGTCATTCAGATACATCCTTGCTTGTCGTTCATGTAGTTATTGACTGGTTCGCTACTTTTCTCTGAAACAGGGAGTTCTGTGGCATGGTTCGCAAGATCTTTATCTATACGAGGGAAGAGGTCCAGCGGATGAACCCAAAGACTCTGAATTCAAGGAGTGAAGAAAATTCATTAGTCGGCGAAGGCATGGACGAAAAAGAAATGAAAAATCTGCAGCCTTCTTCGGTTTCTAGTCCTGAGAAATGTTAGGTCCGCCTTAATTACCGAGATGGTTCTGCTGAGTTGCGTCCCTTGAGCATTTTGGCAGACAATCTCTAGCTAAAAATAGATAAGTGCAATTTTGGACATGGTTTGGAACTAAAGTCGTCGTATGTCATCTCATTATTAGAGAGTATAGGAAGGTATGCCTATTTTTAGTGAGGCAGTCGTTGTCTTGCATTTCTAAACCTTTCCAGTCTTTGTACAGAGCCTACAACTTCTGCATGTAATTAAGTTTGTTGGTCTGAATTGTTGCAGAAATCAATGCAATATGTTGTTCTTGGTCTTATAGATGTTATGAAATTCACACGTTAGGTGTTTTGTACTTAGCCCATGTTTGTTTGGCCGGATATTAGTTAGTAACCGAGAAAATCGCATGTTTGGTGTTTGGGAAAAACTTTTATTATGTCCAGATTAAGTGTCAATTGGATTTAATTTCTCACAAACGATGAGTTATGTTGTACCAGAGGTATTGGTAGAGCATAGTATCGCTAACCTCATCACTCTCGGTATCAGTTCGAGTAGTTTACGTATCTTACAGTAACATCGGATTTGAGCTGATTCGGATTCTGATTCGGGATCGAATCAGAATATCATGAATCTCATCACTATCGGTATCAGTTCGATTACTACTTTACATATCTTAACAGTACCATGTGGTTTATATCTCTGTAAACGAGGAGTTGATACCTTTGTTGATAATCTAGGAAGGCATTTTGGGGTAGCATAAATTCTTTGAAGGTGTGACACAAGATAACTGTTAAGTTCTTTGATGTCAGAGAACCAACTCTCAAGCGTGGAGGACTGGGTTACGACCTTTCAGCGAATCACCGTGTCAAAGGCGTTGCCATGTTGAACTTTGAACCTTTACCTCTTCCTGCAAAGTTACTAGATCACTAGAAAAGATGTTACTTTTCGAAAATAAAATAGTACTCTATAAAATATTTTCACACCGATTTGAAAGATTTAATTGAGATTTTTAATTTCAGCAAAGAAATATCAAATATTATAAAAAGTACTTTATTTTTTTTTATTCAAAAATCATACGTCTTTTTTCGTAGTGGACTAAAGTTTGCGCGATGGAGGAGTCTAGGGAGGGAATTTTCGACACTATACGAGAACCCAACACGAATCTGACATAAAGTTAGCGGGTTAGGGTTAGATATTTCTGACATGGAACACGAATATGACATGACTCTATAACACGAAAAGCTAAACACGTCGGGTTAGGATTGAGAGAATTCTGACACGAATACGAGATGACACGACACAAAAAACGACACAGCGCGGGGTGAGAATTTATGAAAGGACACGATAACAAGGCACGAACCGGACACGAAGTTAGCGGGTTAGGGTCGGCTATTTCTGACACGGAATATGAATACGACATGACACGATGACACAAAAAAAACTAAACAGATCCGGTTAGAATTGAGAGAATTCTGACACGAACACGACACGATGTCCACCCCTCTAAGAGGAGAGGACTATGTTATTCAAATTTTCCAATTTCTGACCGATGATTTGGCCTTTTCCGTCCGTTCTTCTGACCTATGCTAAATCGGACTCCGTGTTGTCGCAATTTCTTGAAACTTTCAACCGCACAGGAAAAAAACGTGGGGTCAAAAGAATATTTTGCTTGTGGTGCATGTGTGTGGATGGATAAGATAGAATTTCTGTTGAATTTGACATTTTGGGAAAAATCAAATTCACGTTTTAACTGCTTGTATTTTTCGACGATGGTTTCGTAAGTTTTGTATCCGTGCCCGGTATGCCAAGGTACGAGTCGTACGACTGTCGGACGGTAAAATGTTGAGCATTATTTTCGACCGTTAATGAAGAGGAAGATAATTTCAAAGTAAAGTACTTTCGTACCGTATCTTTTTCTTTTTCTTTTTTTTGTATTTTCTTTGCACCATATCAAAAATCTCACGAAGTACTTTAATTTGGTGTAAATAAACTCAAAAAATGATACAAGAAAGTATTTTATTTTTCGATCAGAAAATTGTCCGACTTTTCGTAAGAAGCGAACAATTTGAAAAAGAGGGATAGTGATTTACTTGGACTTGTGGTCCATTCACCTAATGTGTGTCCAGATCTTTCATTTCACTTGGGAAAAGTTTCTAGGTCAACATTCCGCGACTGTCGAGTTTTCCTGTGCAACAGCAAACCTTTTGTTCCCCAATTTCATGCCAAGCAGGTTCCGTAAGATTCAGTCGAATAAGTAAAATAGATAAAAGTTTATTTATTTAACTTATTTAAATTAAGATTCAAAAAAAAAAAAAAAAACCATCCCTAATCTCTTAGTCTAGTAAACATTACCAAACATGCCCTAGACTCGTCTTGAATCTTCTCTCTATCAGAAGCTCAATGCCCTCTTCAGGTTATGAGTATATGATTTGAAGACTTTCTTAACCTCGAAAATGGGCATGGAAATGCCACCAAATTATAGTTAGCTGGGTTGAAGTAGGGGTGTGCACGGGTCGGGTTCAGCCCGGAACCCGACTGGTCGGGTATCGATTTTTTTGGCCCCGAACCCGAACCGAACGAGTGGAAATAACTGTCTGCGTGCCCGATTTTTTTGGTCAGGTCGGGTCAGGTCCGGCCAAAACTAAAGTAATCTATATGAATTGGCCGTCTTTTGGTCGGGTCGGGTCGGGTCGGGTAAGAAAACAGCACCCCGAGCCCCGAACCGAAAACTGATTTTTTTTCAAAAAATGGACCCGTACCCGACTGAACCACATGATCAGCCCCGCCCGAAACCCTTCGTGTCGGGTCGGGTCAGTCGGACCACGGGTTTTTTGCACACCCCTAGGTTGGAGAATGCCGCCCAAACACACGGCAGGACACTTTAGTAAAGAGCTCCTTGGCTGGGCCTAATTCATGCAAAACATAATGAATTCTCTTAGCTGAAAGATAGAGATCTAAATCGACACTATCAGGGCGTACTCCTTGTCTTATACCACACGTACATACGAGAACCCCGGGTTTGCTCATCTTGGACATAAAAATGGGAACCCCAGGTATGCGTATGGTGGTGACCTTTTCGGTGCCTCTCCAGCACTGTTTTAAATGATTGGATGCAATGGCTGCATGCATCTGCTTCTTCACTCAAAGTACTCCATTGAATGTTTGTTGAATTACCTAATGCAGTGCTGTAATCATGCCAAGCAAATATCTTGATGCAGCTACCAGACACGAACGCTCATTGAACTCAGAAGGGATATCATTCCAAAAACCCATGAAAAACAATGTCAAGACAGTTGCGGTTAAACCTAAATGCAGTTAGTCCAACTCCCGAATAACATAATAATTGAAGAAGAGGTTTATTCGAAAACTAAAACAGGTTTTCTATGATTTAAGCAGAAGGCAACTTGCGTTTTGTAGGTTGCATGGTAGACACGGTTGAGATGAGAAAGAGCCTAAAACTGCAAAAGTCATTTCGTTGGAAAAACAATGCGATCCACAAGCCAAGCTGCAAATCTGATATGACTGAAGAAGAAATCTACATCATGCCAGGAAGCCAGCTGAATCCAACAGTACTGCTTTGATTTGGTCTGGATGGACATCTTGGCCTTCTCTGCATTGCTGAAAAGACATACATGAATTTCCATTAGTTTTAGTCTTTTACTTTTACACCACCATATTTAGCCAGAACAACTAATCTCGTAATAATCACAGCGCATTAGTTTGAAAGCAACCAAGCATGATAATTTCCATCTGGACTAATCCGAAATAGGGATCTACAATTTCCTTGTTTGCAATTGTCAGAATACATATGCTTATACCATACCAAGTTCCTTGCATGCAGATGAGTTTAAAGTTTAAACCCATACCAAATGACTTTAAGGTACTTCTAAATGGGTGCATGACTTCAAGGTTCTTCTACATGGGTGCATCTTTAGTTTGGATCTGGGCCCTCTCCATTTCAGGATCGGTGGTTGTCAAGGAGCCAGATCAATGAAGCATTATTTTTTAACTCAAAAAGTGTCGTGGCGTGCTTTAGAACTCATAAAACGTTTGTTTCTGGCTTTTGATAATGTGTTGCAACCTTGTACATTGAAATGGAGATCTCCATCCCCCACAAGACACAAAGATCTTCCACGTCATATGTCACGGCAAAATCACAGGGATAACAGGGACCTGAGTAACATGGTTTTTATTTGGGGAAGGGGCAGGTGGCCCCTATAAAAGTACTTTCTCGTACTACACAACAAATTTCAACCCGAGATGACCAACATCGTCTAAAGAAGAGGAGAAAAAGGCACCTCAGCTCTGAAGATATCCAATGCGAACCCATTGAAGCAGCTGATAACAGCTTGTTGGATGTCTAGCCCTAGATTATCCAAGGCCCTCATAGTTGACAGCAAGAGACCTGGTCTGCGGCTACAAAACATGTGGATGTTAACAGCCCTTCCTTCTCTCAACCTTACTTCCACCTACAAAAACAAGAAAAAGGCAGCGTTTCTTGGATCATTGCAGCAGAACCGTATCGCCACAGAGTTGATAATACATAATTGACATCCAAAAGGAGTCACCAAAATGAGGAAATACTGAACCAACAAAATGGGAATTAAGGACCGTTTGTTTCGGGAACAAAATATATTTGACAAAAGCATTTTTGCTGTTTTCTTCTTGGTTCTTCAAGAGCCATGAGAGAAAATTAAACTGGAAATATGGTATATGGAACTGACTGAAAACAACTTACGGATGCAAATCCCGTAAGTTACTTTCTTCATAATATTGGGCCCAATATCAACCAGTGGCCTGCTCAACCACGACCACAATGGTGGACTTAGAGAAATAGTTTATGGGATTGACAAAAAAGTTAAAATTGCAGATGCAGGCAGCAATTCATATCCTGGTTGGGAATTTAGATGTGACTGAATGTTTCTAGGCCTTTGATGATAAGTAGAGAACATTATGAAGTTTTTAACCAAACACTGAAAATGAATGAAGATATCTTACGTGTAAAACTTCACCTAGAAAGTGTTTCAAAAAGTAAAGCAATTGACATTGAAGCAAAAGGAGCCTAAATTTTGAGGCAGGGAAACGAAGATGTACCCTTGCAGGCTGTCCATTTGGGCTTGGCAATGAACTTGGGCAAAGCTCTTCCTTGATGCGGCAGGGGAGGGAAGGTGGGGTGGGTGTCAAGGGGTAGAAGCTAGTGGTGGTGGGCGTCAACGAAGAGCCAGGCGGGTTTGATTCCAGTTCATTGTGGAGATCATTGATCTTTTGCAGAAGTTCCTTCAAGTATTCAATAGCATCCCCAAGAATTGAAGCCCTATCCATCTTTCACACAATACAGCAACATGAACCACATCAGAAGAGCTTTTCACAAAGGCATAGTATTCATGTTAGAAGTTTCACATACATCTCACATTATATTCCACTAAACTGGCATCATCAATTTGTTCAAGTCAACTCAAACAAAACCGGGACTTCGGAGGAGTGTGACCCCCCGGATCCCACTCCTCCTCAATCACCGGACGCTATAAAGGAGTTCACTCAGTTGGAGTCCTAGGACACTTTGTCCACACACCAAGAATACCATATCCCTGATAATGCCTAAGAATTCCAATCAATAATCAACCCTTGTCAAACTCTCCCAATATTTAATCACAAAACACTCTTAAGGGTGGGGTTTAGTAGTTAAGATGTGATATGGGAAGAGATGGGGCCTCAAACAGGCAATGACATTAAAAAAAACACAACATTCAAAAGGAATTGAGATAACCATTTTTTTTTGGTTACATAGGAATATAAAATTCTCTTTAATATCCCACAAAGCAACATGCGCCACGAGGCAATTATCAAACAACAGTAACTCACTCCTTGTATTATGATGTAATCCCATTTCCCTCCCTGTGGTCCACAACTATTGGTCCGCTTCATTTTTTTTATCTTTTATCTTTTGAGAAAACTCCACCGGGATCCATGTGAGAAAATTTAATGCTAACATTCACATTCAATTTACAAGCCTTGTCTCCACCATGCAAAACAAAAAGATGCTGGTAATCAAACAAAGCAAAGTAAAAATAAAACACTCAAAACCAGAATTCAAAACATGTCAATAATTCAAGCCCCAATTCACGAGAAATAGAAACCAATGGATTGGCCTGTTTGTCGAGGCCAGCGACTTAGGGTTTGCTCCCTCCTAAGGTTCAAATCTATGGTGTTATTAACTCCTTCGGGTTCAGTCCATGTGAGGTTCAGCCCCGCTTTAATTGGCCTCGGTAGTAGACGGTGGGATCGGTCCCATGATTAATCCAGGTGCACGAAAGCCGGCCAGAACACATAAATTATCAAAAAACAAATCACGAGAAATAGCTGTGAAATGAAATTCTCACCTTGCTAATCTTCGGAACAACAGACCTCAGCATGTAAAGCCTATCATTGAGCTTCTTCCGGCGGCGGCGCTCCGCCATCAGATTCTTCGCCGGCAGCCCCTTCTTCTTCCCCTTCTGATCTCCCCCCGTCACAGTACTATTCCCATTAGAGCTATTCCCACCATTTCTCCCACTCTCGTCCCCCTTACAACTCTCCAAAAACTCATCAGAATCATAATTCAACCCAGACCCATCAATGCTAAACTCATCAACATCCTCCATACTAATAAGCGTCCTCTTCTTCTCACTCACATCCATGTTCCCATTATACCCCTCACCATTCCTCAACAACTCACCTCCTCCTTCACTACCCAAAACCCCCAAATTACTCCCATTAGTTTCCAAGTTCTTACGCACTCTTTTCTGAAACAACGTGGGCTGTTCTCCAATTGAGGCAAAGTTATCAAGTGGCTTCAGTACCTTGGACCTGTTAAGAAACAAAGAATTCTCATGGAAACCCTGAAACCCTAGTGAACTGAAACCAGCCATGGACTTGTTTTCAGCCAGTTGGAGTAAATGGGTAGTTGAAAACTGAGGATCTGAGGCTAAATTGGAAATACCCATCTGGGTTTGTGAGGTTAAATCGTTGAACCCAGTCAGAACCCTGTTGTTCAGTTGGGAATCGAGAAAACCCATGTCGAAGCTGTTGTCTAGTGGGTTGTTGAGGAGTGAAGGGATGGTGGGTTTGGGAGGTGGGTTTAGGAAGTAGTGGTGGTCTTGGAAGACAGAAGCCGAGGACGGGGAGCAAGAGGAGGAGGACCCCACTGAGTGCAGCAAGAGGTTGTTGTTTTCGGCTTCTGTGGCGAAATTCGATGGGAAATTGATGTTGCTGTTGTTGTTGCTGCTATGAATGTACCATTCTTGGTCTTCTTCTTCGTCCTGGACTCCGAGCATTGATTTGTATGTAGAGAGTGAACCCATTTCGTCATTGATGTTGGTGTTGTTTTGAGGCCATGAAGGTGGTTCTTGGTCTTCTCCAGTGTCTTGCATCCACATCATGCCGTCAACTCTCGGTAACATCTTTTGCTTGGAGAGAGAGGATAGAGAGAGAGAGAGAGAGAGAGAGAGAGATTGGGATGTTTGTTTTATAGTAATGGAAGCCTGGAAGGGAAGGGAGAATAGGACGTTGCAGGGGGGAAAGGGAAGTGGCCTTTTCCAGACTTTGTTATGGTTTTGAGGCAAATGTGACGCGCTGTGGCCTCTGGCTTTAAACGTTACGTTTGTGCAAGGCTGTTATGTCATGATTGCATGAATGTATGTGTCATGATGCATGTATGTGTACCCTTAATCATTCACTATATTAGTGTTATCACCATCTTGTTTTCTTATATAACCGCCTCCGGCCAATCATGTGTACATGTCAGGTTGTGCGTACCTCAATTAATATCGGAGCTCCAAGAGTTAGAGATCAGAAAAATCTCTAGTAACTCAAGGTCTATTGTGTTTGGCTTTTCCCAATAGTCGAGTGTACGACTTTGCAACCATTCACTTCATTATCAGAGAAGGAACATTTTTTTTTTCTAAGAAGGAAGGAAGGAGCGACCCGTGTAGTTGCCTTCACTAGACGTAACCATAGAACCTCTCAACCCGCGACATATCTTTTTAAGAAGAAGTCCACCCGGTGCTGGTGGCATAGCCAGAAATTTGTACTAAACTATTTCTTCAAAGTCTCCATTAAAAAAGTATCGATTTTGAACGATTTCTTCAAAGTCTAACTATCGATTTGTTGAGTGTTTTTTTTTTTTTTTTGTTGTTGTTGTGTATATATCCTTTTTAAGGATTTGACACACCTTGATTTTCTTTTGAATTATTTCTTCAAAGTTTCTATCAAAAAAAGTGTTTAGCTATCACATATGTCTAGGTGGAGGTGCTATGCTAAAATTTTAAAGATTACAATTGAAAAGTTAACCCAAAATCCAACGGAACCCCCACTGGTACTTATCTCTCTCTCCGCCACTGTTTCTACCCCACCAAGGCACAAGTAGAGAAAAACACAATATTTGATCTCCAGAATAGATACCACAAGTGGAGTCTCTGCATCTGCGTGAAAAAGAATGGACATCATAGTAGTACAACTTTGAAGGAATGAGAAAGTTTTTGGAGAAGTTGAAAATGGTCAAGCTTTTGAAAGTACAAATAAAAAATGGTGATTTGTGGGTAAAAATGAGATAGTGATATAAAATTCTCTATATGCACTCTTATAAATTAAAAAAATTGCTATTTTGAGTCTCCATTTGGTTGGAGATGCTCAAGAGATTTTGAGCAATGTTTGTCAGATGAAGTGGTGTACATGCGAATATGCCCCAATGGTATGAGTGATATGGGGAATTTATATTAGGAAATCGATTTCTACACTCTTTTAATTAATTCAAACACTTTTTTTTTTTGTCTTTTAGCGGGTGAATTTACGGAAGAACTGTTCCGTAAATTCACCCGCTAAAAAAATGAAAAAAAAAAAGTGTTTGCATCAATTAGGAAAGTGCATAAATCAATTTTCTTTATATTATTTATCTTTTGGGTAAATTCCAGATACACCTCGTGTACTTTGGTCATTTTTCAACTACACCCCCTTTACTTTATTTTTAATCACTCACACCTCTTGTACTTTAAGGCTGGTTTGGAACTGTTAGTATTTCCGTCCAAAATAACGAAAAAGCAGGTAATGCCTTGTTGGCGGGAATTTTCCCTTCTAAAACAATTTTTCTAACACCAAATTGCCCTCAAAACCCATTTACATCCTATATATACTGTGAGAGCTCTCAAAATCCATTTCAAATCTTTGTGTTATGGATTTTTCCTTGAAATTCCAAGAATGGGGTTATTCTTAGAATAATTTATTTAGGATACTGTGCGAATTTCATATTTTTCTGAGACCGAAATCCGGACAGCTTCTCGGCTACGCGTGCGCTCGGGCGTCTGGGACCACTTGCGCATGCAAGGACACATGTCATGCTTATAGACACATGGCATGGCCAATTTGACCCCTAGAATTACACTCATGCATGTGTAAATATATTTGGTTATAACATTTTTTTTATCATCTCAGTAAAAACTAGTCAAATATGTATTTTAATTTTTGAGGGAGGGAGCTACGAAATTTGAAGAAAGAGGAGGAGGATAGTGTTCTTCCACCCCCCACCTCAGTTCCACCACGAGCCACCACCTCCCATCACCATTCTCTCGTCGGAAAAACTTATTTTCTTGCTGGTAACTTCTTAAACTTTCCTGACAGCTTTCTGGACCATCACAAATTTGTATTTTGAGAAACTTTCTGCTATGATTCAATTTTTGAAGTCTTCATAACTTTTAAATTAAGTTTAAAGACGAAGATTTTGATACCAAGAACATGCAAAACCGATCAACACGGAATTAGTTATGATTTTCGGAATATGGATTGATACACGTGTTTTAAAATCTGGGCAGAGCCATCTTCTTTTTATTTATGGAAACTATCCTATTAAGTTATGAATCTAATATTTTTACTGAGAATAATAATTTACGTTAAAAAACTTTGAGAGTTGGTTTCAATATTTTTGGAGTTGAAATGAATTAGTTATGGATTTTCTACGAATATATGTTTGGTTGCCCTGTTTTTTCTGTAGAACAGCTTGTTCTTTTTAAATTTGGAGAATATTTGGTTGATAACTAATCTTTCAATTTTTACAGTAGATACACATGGATGTTACGCAAGTTTGGGCGCTGGTTTGAGTATTTTTGGACCTTATATGAATAAGTTATGATTTTTCAAAGAAAGGATGACAGATTTTAGTAAATGAACAAAGTATTGTTTTTATTTCTTAAATGAACAAATATTTTTTCAGTCTTTTTGCTATTTTGGACGGAAATACTAACAGTTCCAAACCAGTCTTAAGTACAAGAGGTGCGAGTGATTAAAAGTGAAGTAGAGGAGGTGTAGTTGAAAAACGACCAAAGTACAGGGAGTGTATTTGGAATTTACCCTTATCTTGTAGTTGGGATTTTTTTATAAGTGAATTTTCATTTCGATCCCTATAGTTCGTAATATTGGCTGTATAACAACATTTAAGTTGCGGTCCCATGTAGTAAACAGGTCCCCATCAGAAAATTAAGGACTCGTTCACTTGGGCAAGCCAATTTAGATAATGAACTATTATGTGCATTTCCCCCCCCCCCCCCCAAATTTGACATTGGTTTAACTTTTAATAGAGCGAACCCATGCTTCTTTTATAGACCTTAATGTATTTGTATCATCATTTTCTTTAATAAAATGTATATATTTTTTAAAAAGCCCAACAATATAGAAGACTCCCTATTGTTGAGAAATAAAACAATTAATTGTAGTCCTTAGATCGAGTGAAAAAAGAAGTGTTCTTATCTAAATGTCCAATAAAATTACATTTTCCACATATAATGCCCAAAGAAATGCAGACTTTTCTCTTCTATGGGGCCTCAATTATAAATGCTAATATGAAAGTTTTCTAGTCCAAAGCTAATGAATAAGGGGGGGAAAAAAATCTTATCTAATGATTCAAGAAAATAAAATTTGCATCGTCCAAAGACTGATAAGAATTGGACCCTACTTTTTTATTCAAGAAAATTAAAAAGAAATAGAATTGGACCCTACTTTTATTATTTAGAAATAAATATGTCTGGAAGTGATTCTGGATAAACATGTTGGAATATGAAAAAAATATCATTGTTAATTAATAATCATAAGAGGCCGATAAATAAAAAAAAAACTAATCATAAGACATCAATTTGATTCTTCAAAACTTCGCCTGAGGTCTAGGAATATTTGGTTGCCTTTTGCCTAAATTAAAAGTTAAAACCAACAATAGAGACCTCAGTCTGATCCGTGGCTAGGGTCACTACAATACTCGAGTTTGAACTCGTATTTGGCTGTTAGCAGTTTGCTCGAGATAAATTTGTTATATGAAAAAATCAAATTAAATGTTTCTTACAACCTATTAAGTTTTTAAATCAAGTTTGAATAAGTTACTACTACTAGAGCATAGCTACCCCCACCCCCCAAGGAACTAGAGCATAGCTGCAAATGCTTAAACAGTTCATATTAGACGAGCTTTAATTCATGTGATAACGAGCTGATCTCCAGCAATTATATTTTTGTTATCAGCTCGTTATCACGAGTTAAAGCTCGTCTAATATTGTGAGTAATTTCGTTTACTACTAAAAACACAACTTGAACCTATTACAAAACTAGTTAAGATTTTTTTTTTGGATCAAATTCAAACCTATTCTCCCCATGGTGAATTACGTAGTATATAAATTTTTTCCAGTTCAAAAAAATATAGGAGTGTGTGTGTATATATATATTAAAGATATTTATGAGTGGACAAGTTTCTCGTGAGGGCCTTCCTCTTTCACCGCGTCCAAAATCCAATCAGATCCTTTTATTTTTATAACCCCCCAGCCTTCACTTCACTTTGGGACCACTCCCCCTCTCCTCATCGGGATGGGGATGCTGCCAAGCAGCACCCTGTAAAGGGGTGGAGAGCGGTTAATCTGACCGCTTATTTCGGCAATCTACGGCTCGAATCTTAACCGAGCAATGAACGATTCAAATTTATTTGCGATTTGTATTTGCTCACATCTCCTCATCAGCCTTCACTTTGGGACCATTCCCTCATCAGGGCTTCTTTTTCAGGATTTGGTTGCTCAACGGCCAACCCTATCTCCCCCATAATGCATTTTTTGTCGGCTTATGTAGTTATGTGTATGTGTTGTTGGCCTCAATACAACCCATGACTGATATGAGATTGATCAAGGATTTACTCTCTTCTTCTTTCTTTCATAACTCAGGTGTGCTGGCTAGCTTACGTGCATATCGATTAATTATAGGGGGCCAATTTCATTGTTCTCTTGCAGAGAGCCCGATTAAAGCCGGGAATGACTTGCCCTAGGGAGTTGATAACACATATGAGGTTACGAACCTAAGACCTTAGAAAGCTAGAGAGCAAATCCTTAAGTTCCAAGCTCTGATCACCCGAGCAACCCCTTAGGGTCGATCTAAAATTTTGTTTGTTCTTTCTCATATTCTTTTTCTTTTCTTTCTGTTTTTTTTTTTTGCGCAAGAAACATCATCCACTGATTTCTGTCTCTTCCGTTTACAAGAAAAATTCAATAATCACGATCGCAATGAGAACTAAACTCAATATATTGGTACTATACAATCAACCTCCAAAGTAAAAAAGAAAAATTCCACAGGTACAAAGTAATAGAACTAGTGCCTAAATAAGGAGATTGTACATGTAATGATCTAAGTTTGAGTTTTTTTTTCCTTCTTAAACTGGTAATTTGAATTGAATGAATTAAACAGATAGAGTTCTAGGGTACTTGATCCCGTTACGATCCTCGTACAATTGACATGAAATGATACTAGGAGCAGAAGTAAATAAAAGAAAGGAGGTGTCTTCGCAAGCGTATTTGCTTCCCGGCGTATGTGACGTGCTTCATAGTGCCGGTTGGCAAGGAGGTGTTGGAGAAAATCAAAGTAGAACATGAAGGATTGAACCACGGGAAAGGGAGATGTTGCTGAAGAGCGTTGCAAGGGCGGCCGATCCGGCCGTTCATCTCGACAATCGACGGCTCGAATCTTAACCGAACAATAGACGGTTCAGATTTGCATGCGATTCGATCCGAGCCGTCCATACCAAGATGAACAGTAGGCTTAGCCGTTCTGCACCCGCTCTATAGGGAGCTGCTCGGCAGCATTTGTGGACCGGGGAGTTCTTGAGGTGAACTCTCAAAAAAACAAAGGGCTATTTAAAATGGGCTAGTATATAGTCAAATTTTCAATTGATTTTACGAATATGCAGATTGTAGCAAAAGCCAAAAGAGATGGTACGTAGGACAAATCTTAACAGTTAACACTTAACACCACTGATTTTCACTCTGCTGTTAAATTCTCACACCCCTTAGTTTCTTTATAAATTTAAAAACAAAGAAGGGCTTGATAACTTAGAAGAACCTGTAAAATTTGTTTTAGTGCTCAACTTCTAAAGCTAATGAAATCTTCAACACATACAAAAGATTTAGGCCCCGTTTGATAAAGCTCTTAGGAGATGGGATTGGATTACTAAACCGAATGTATTGACAATACTGCGTTTGGTTTCCAAAATTGGTTCGGATTCGTAGTCCGTTGGGATGAGGAAGCCGGACTTTAGGGGGTATTAGCAATACCCCGTGGGACTTGGTATTCCTAGTCCGAACCCAACCCCTTCTCATTACCAATTTCTTCTATCAATCCAATCTCATCATCTAATCCATCTCAAACAAACATGATATTAATAATCCCATCCCAAACAAACAAACTCATTATCAATCCCTCCTCATTACCAATCCCTTCTCATTACGAATCCCAATTCTAATCCCATCTCCTTACGAATCTCATCCATCTATTACTGTTATCAAACGGGGTCCAATTGATCGATGGGTTTGCTCCCACACAATTGACCAGGATTCGATTACCGAGGTTATGTTACAAGGAAACAATTTCTTGTGAATTCTATAGTCCTGCCTTTGAGGTGCCTGGACGCCTATGGCCGTCGAACCAAAAAGAGAGATAGCAAAGAAAACAAAAGCCATAAAGAAATGGCATTGGCCCACATCTTCAATAAAATTAGCCTGGACCATTTAAATGTCGGACAGCATTCAAGTATTCAAGTAATGTATTGAATGTGTTCACTACAATCTGCAATTTCTCCAAAGTGAGAGAGAGAGAGAGAGAGAGAGAGAGAGAGAGAGTGACAATGATTCTCAAAAACAAGTTGCAGCATGGGATATGGCTTCAGCTAGGAATGGGAAGTTGTGTTTAATATTTCTAGACCAAACTCGTGAGCTTGGTCAAAGGTGGAGATGGTTTGCCCTTTTCTTGGGGATACCATATGCCCATTTTAACAATTTGAGTGTACCCTGTAGAATAATCTTTCATATTACCCCAAGGGTTTGCCTAGCGGTCAAATCTTACGGCTTAGAGGTTTGCTTCCTTCTAAGGTCTTAGGTTCAAAATCTCTTTAATTGTTATCAATTCCTTTGGGGCCAGTTAATAAAGAGCTTTGCTCTGGTTTTAATTGGGACCCCCACAAGTGAACGGTGTGATTGGTCTCCAGGATTAGTTGAGGTGCGCGAAAACTGACCTGGACACCTAAGTGCTGAGTTATCAAAATCCCCAAATGTAGTTTCTCTCACAAATATTTCTATTTGCAATTTTTTTTTTTTGGGTATTATAGGATGTTTCAAATCAATTTGCGCGCATGTCCAACTAATGCTTCCAGGCCCAAGAGTTGTTGAAACCTCGTTTGATGCGTGTTAATTGCAAGAGAATGGCAGTGATGAGTGCATTGGAACTGTGAATTGGCAGTGAAAGAGGAATTATAGTGGAGTTGGTTGTTAGGTTGGAGATAAGAACTGTGTAGAATTTGTTATAACAATGTTTGTCTTTGGATGAGGAGTTAGGGGGTGTTTCTACCAATGAATAAGTTGTTGATTACAAATTGTTAGTTGTTCATACTAATTTGTTGATTAGTGTGAACAAGATCAATTTTGGTTGTTGACTGTGAGTGGAATAGTGTGAGTAAATTGTTGATTAGTGTGAACAATATGCTAAAATACCAAAACTTATTACTCCGTAATTAGTGTCAAAAAGATGCTAAAACACCAAAACTTATTACTTAGTGTGAACAACACGCAGTTTTGGAACAAATTGTTCATCAAAAAAATTAGTGGAAACGGTCCCTAATTCTCCTATCAAACAAATTTTGGCAGATTACACTCTTTTTTTTAATAACGTAGAGTGTTTCCGGACTAGCTTACGCGCACCAAAAGATTAAATTTCCACGGCCCTCCACGAGCTTGTGGGGCGTTCTTATGGAAGCCCATGGGGTGACCCTTAGGACTCGAACTGGGGACTTAGGGAGTATGCCCCAGTCCTCGGGCCTTAACCAAATGAGACAACCCCTCGGATTGGCAGATTATACTCTTGATTAGGACATCCACGTGCATGAGCACTAAAGGAAGTAGAATTTATTTGCTAGCTAATTGGGTGATGCCCTTTGGGCAAGATTTGGTTTATCAAATACTTAAAAAATAAAAAAAGTTGGGTGATGAGTGGAATGATATATATTGTGACTACAAATTACAATTGCAAAGGGCAAGGCAACAAGTGCAATCAAGCAATAGTTAGTGGGAAAGAAGAGTCAGCCTAAAAGGGAAGTCTATTCCCCAAAGGAGTATTATAAAAGGAAGGAATAGGGCTGAGAATTGAGATCGGTAAAAGAAAAACAAGCAGAAGAAGAAACCAAGGCTGTAATTTGGACAAAATTCCTCTCATCTTTTGTAAGCCATGTATTCTTTAATGGAGTTTTGTAATAACTTTGAGCATGTGTTTTGACTCCATGGACGGTTAAATACTTGAACTAGGGTTGACGATGAAACCCCATAACTCTTATTGATTAATACTATGCGTGTGATTTTTCCTATTTGCATTCATAGTTTGTTGTTCTTGACTCAGTTATTTAATTTGGTTAAATCTGGGATATAGATTCAATCAGAATGAGTTTTTTTTTCCATGATTTGATATCATTATATTAATCGAATTGCTTGGTTTATCAAAGTTAATATTAAGTACGAGATATCTACCGTGATTTGTTTTATGCGGATACAATTGATGATTTTAGCTTAAGCTTCCGAAGCAGAGTAGGAACATATTTTCGATAAAAACAACAAGGGCTTAACGAGGTATTATCCACGGTGGTTAAGGTTAGCGTCTAAATCATTGTGAAGAAATCAAAAGAAAAATCAACGCATTAGATTAATCGATAAATGTTTATGGGTGTTGATTCCGAAACCTAAGTTATGACAAAGGGGTGAATTGATAGGGTTAAACTTTTTTTTTTTTGAAAATGTCACAGTTTCATATCATATCGGTTTCTCGATTTATACTTGATTGGATAGGATATTCGAAAAATTCGTAGTCTGTTGGATATAATGTAGGCATTTCAGCTTAAGGTTTTGATTTGATTTTCATGGGAACTTGCCTTATCTTGTTCTTCTTTATGACTCGAAGTGTTTGCAGTCTTGCTGGTTTCAAATTTCAGTTAACGTTACAGCAAGCTAGTTCCACTGTTTTAGTTCAGAATCATTAGTCCAAAATCATTCAAGACAGCAACCAAATAAAGGCTAAGCATTGTTCAAATTCCACCAACAAAATATGCAAATTCTGGTCAGCATTATGTACTTATTACCTTGAGTTTATAATATTGTCATATTAATGTAAAATTGTTAAAAAAATTCATAACATGCAATTAGTAAAGTTATAATTATGACACACACATATATTTTTTTTTATTTTTTTAAATATCTTACGGTCCGATTCGGTTAATTCATGATTTTTTAATTTTTGAATCTGTGTCCGGACCATTAATCTACGGATAAAATTCAAAAGACACGGATCAATTCGGTCCGGACCGGTTTTACGGTTCTTAATTTTTCATGGACAGCGCTAGTCTTTTATCATATCGACAATCCGATCGTCTTAAATGTTGATATGCTTTACAGTTTCAGGTCCCTGTATTTTCTAGCCTGAATACAAGCTTCTCATGTTACTAGGAAGAAAGCTGAAATACACGGTACTTTACCATATTTCTTTTCTTCCGACTAGGTTCCGTTTCGGAACAAAAAATAAGTTTTTATTTTTTAAGAAGTTATTTTCAAGCTCAAAAATTATAGATTTATGAAAATTTGAAAATATGCAATATGGATCTTATTTAAAAGATCTCGATGAGATCTTTTATACGATGCAAAACAAATTAAAAAATTATTTTTATTTACTTTATTTTTTAATTTAAAAATATGAAATAAACTGTTTATTTTTTAAGAAGATTTCTGGGACGGGGCTTAAATATTCTGCAATTATGCCTGTTTTCTATTGTTTGCTTTTAAACTTTTAGGTCCCGTTCCGGAACGTAAAATAAGTACTTATTTTTTAATAAGACAATTTCAAACTCAAAATAATGTGTTTACGCAAATAATTTTCCTACCAATATAAATCTTATTTAATAGATCTTGATAATACGGTGTAAAAAAATTTAAAAAATATTTTTTATTTATATTATTTTTAATTTAAAACATATAAAATAAATTGCTTATTTTTTAAAAAGATTTTTAGAACGGATCCCTGTGCAAACACCCCCGAATCCCTCTATCTCTTCCCTCTCCCTCCCTCTCTCTTCAATCATTCATCCCTCTTTTTTTTCTGCCTCGGCTCTTCAGTTACTCAGGTGAAGTGTAATTTCAACCTAATTTACGTGTGGATTGACGTATTCCTATAGTACCGTGTTTTCATTCTCAGCGTCAGCTATTCAAATTAGGGTTTTGTTGATTGGTTTCTTGATTTCTACTTCATCGGACAGGATATTCAGGATATTGTTAAGTCGTAAGTTTTTGGATACATGTCGTCTTTTGGATAAATTGTGCTCATTTCAGTTTTATCTAACCGTATATCAGCTTAGGGTTTTGTTAATTGGTTTCTCGATTTCTAGTTCATCGGATAGGATATTCTAAAAGTCGTAGTACGCGTTTCAGTTTTCCGACCATACACTACTGTATCAGCTTAGGGTTTTGTTAATTGGTTTCTGGATTTATAGTTCATCGGATTTAGGATACTATAAAGTCATATCTTTTGGATAAATTTTACGCGCTTCAGGTATCTAGCCATATAACTTGCAATCTGTATGTGAGTTGTGTTGCGATTTGAGTACTAGCGGAGCGGGTTCGATTTGGTTTTCATAGCAACTTGCCCTATCTTGTTTTGCTTCATGACTTGAAGTATATTCTTTCCTTTATACGAATCTTCAACTATGCGTCGAAGTTATATAAACTTGTTGCCTTGCGGCGTAGTGTTGCTTCTAGATGATGATTATGCTACTCTCTTATTAATTGGATTGCCTTTTTTCCAGAACTGCTGATTGGATTGATGTATCATAAAATCCATTTCTAGGATAAAAAAAAGAGAAGGGAAAATGACGGCCAATGACGTGTTTTGATAATTAATACCCGGCAAGGACATTTTCAGCATTAAAAAATGTTCTTAGCATGTCCTTGGCGGGTTTTATTTTTTGCATGTTTCTTAAGTGAACTAGCAAGAGAATGCTTATTACACATTCTGCATTTTACATTTGTAGTTGTGTATTGATGTAGTCTGAGCTGCAGAAGATGATTTACCTCTTTGACTCATGAATATGGTTCCTTACTTCGGTTTACGCGGAGTATATTTTTACAGTTGTTGTCATTTTGGTTGATACCTACTCTAATAATAGCTTAGGGTAGTATTTTTTGGTTTTAAATTTTTAATCATGTCGACTGTACAATGTATTCTATGTTGATATCCCTTGCGGTATCCAGTTTCTGTATTTTCTAGCCTGGATGCAAGCTTCTCATATTACTAGGAAGAAGCTGAAATATACTTTACCGTATTATTTTTTCCTGACTAATTATTTTGCAATTACGTCTGTTTGTGGATTGTTCGCTTTCAAACTTGTATGCATACACTGGGGGCTTAATACTTTCAAATTCAATTTTCCTGAATTATGAAAGTTGGATGCAGAGCTTTCATTCTTTGAGATTACATCCCTAGATATGCATTCTTCACATTCCTCACATTCTTGAGTCTTGATTTTAAACGAATGCAGACTAGTTGGTGGACGTCATGGCAAGAGCTCTGGTTCAATCAACTAATTTCACTTCTTCAGTTGCTAGTGAAAGACATGGCCAGCTCAGGGGATCTGGGAAAACAAAAAGGACTGTGAGAATGTTGTGCAGTTTACAAGGACCTACACTCAGGTCGAGAAGTTTTCCAGGATTGCGATCGAATGCCTTTGGTACTGTTGTAAGACCAAACCTTGGTTTCCATTCTACGACCTCTAGCCGATGGCGGGGAAAGGCTAGACGATTTGTGCCAAAAGCTACGTTGTTTGAGCATTTCACTGAGAAAGCAATAAAAGCTATTGTGCTTGCACAAGAGGAAGCAAGGCTGCTTGGTCACAACTTTGTTGGCCCGGAGCATTTTTTGTTGGGTCTTATTGGTGAGGGCACTGGCATTGCTGCTGAGGTTCTGAAATCCATGGGAATCAATTTGAAAGATGCCCGTGTAGAAGTAGAGAAGATCATTGGAAGGGGCAGCGGTTTTTTGGCTGTGGATATTCCATTCACTCCTCAAGCAAAGCATGTATTGTTACTCTCTCTAGGGGAAGCCAGCCAGTTTGGTAACTTCTTCTTTTCCCATTTTAGAAACATGGAAGGAAATTTCTTCTTGTTCATCTGTGGTGATGTGGATTACGTTCTGGTAGATTTGTGTATAGCTTTGAACTAGTACGGTTCCCTTGGAAAAATATTCCATGCTATTTAAGAAATAATGGGATAAGTCAGAATTGACTTACTGTACTGCTTATGTTCCAGGTCATATCTATGTTGGGTCTGAGCATTTGCTGCTGGGCTTGCTTCGAGAGGAGGAAGGAGTGGCAGCCCGTCTTCTTGAAAAATTAGGTGCTGATCCTGGTAACATCCGCAAACAAGTGAGTTTGCTTCTAAAGCTGTCCTTCTGCATTATGATTCCTATAGTCAATCAGCTAAAGTAAAATGTTTGTTTGGGCAAGTAGGCCATTCGAATGATTGGAGAAAGTACAGAAGCTGTTGGTGCTGGTGTTGGAGGGGGATCCAGTAGCATCAAGATGCCGCAACTGGAGGAGTTTTTGACTACTTATACAGAACTGGCAGAGGAGAAGCGTCGGGAGGAGAATGGAACTAATTTTACAAAACTGGCAGAGGAGGTATTTTGGGATTAGATTCCCATGTTTTCTTTTGAAGGGTTTTATCTAATTCAGTGGAAGGGTAGCTAAGCTGTTCTGTGGCATTGTCAGGGTAAATTGGATCCAGTTGAGGGTTTCACAGAAAAAGCAATAAAAGCTATTACACTTGCACAAGCGGAACCAAAACGGCTTGGTCACAATTTTGTTGGCACGGAGCAGATTTTGTTGGGTCTTATTGGCGAGGGCACTGGCATTGCTGCTAAGGTTCTGAAATCAATGGGAATCCATTTGAAAGATGCTCGTGTAGAAGTGGAGAAGATCATTGGAAGGGGCAGCGGTTTTGTGGCTGTGGAGATTCCATTCACTCCTCGAGCAAAGCGTGTATTGGAACTCTCTCAAGTGGAAGCTCGCCAGCTTGGTAACTTCTTCTTTTTCCGTTTTAGAAACATGGATGGAGATTTTGTTGTTCATCTGTGGTGATGTACTTATGTTCCAGGTCATAACTATATTGGGTCTGCGCATTTGCTTCTGGGCTTGCTTCGAGACAGTAGAGGATTGGCAGCCCGGGTTCTTGTAAACTTAGGTGCTGATCCTGGTTACATCCGCCCACAAGTGAGTTTGCTTCTTAAGGTTTCCTTCTGCATTACGATTCCTAAAGTCAATAGCTAAAGTAAAATTTTTGTTTGCGCATGTAGGTCATTCGAATGATTGGAGAAAGTGCGGAAGATTGATAGGTTTGTAATTTCACCTATTTAATCCCGTAACTTGGGCTTGTTATGTCCGTTTATTATATTATTTGGAGTTTGATACTCGTTTTCTTCATTTCAGGGCTTGCGGAACAATTGAATGGAAAACGGAACTAAATTGAGGAGTTAAGGGCGATAATTGAATATATCTAAGCGGTTCAATTTAAAAGGGCTAAGTCGATCTATTTGGGATAGAACCAGTGGTTTGATCAAGAGAAGCAATTTCCTATCAAGCAATTTTCGGCAGAGTCAAAACATGGGAGTCCGATTGTCTTCACCCTCGCGTAAAGAACGCTTGGGAGTGATAGGGGCATGGAATTTGGATGATTTACAGTGATTGCCGAATCCAAATTGCTGAAGAATCACTAGTTTTATATTTTATGAGAAATTATTTCGTGTTTTCTTTTTCTAACATGTAATCTAAAAACAACCCACTGTGATGAAAAACATGTATGCATCGACATCATCTTCTCCCCTATCATATCTTATATCCTTTCGTCTTCCTCTATCTTTCGGCATTTTTAGCAAGATAAAATTGACGCTCTGTGACATACATTAGTTGAGGTGGAAGAGCGGGGGATGAAAATTAGGATTGGGAAATCCTCTAATGCAAAGTCCTGCAAGGCACCCTGTAGGGCGCACATGGGCCATAGATTATGACAATGAATGATTGATATATGATTTTTAATTATGACCGGTAAGAATAATTTATTACAGGTCACAATTGATATTATGACCGGTAATCATTTTTAATTATGACCGTTGATTGATGAGATCGACGGCTGTGTGTCACTCTATACGTGCACTACAGCACGCCCAGATTCTGAAAATTAACACAACCCTAAGCAATTAAATGGGAGAGTTTGGCTTCAATTTCTGTTGCCGTCGTCGGATTGCTCCGCTTCCGCAACCTCACTGCGGGGTGTATCGTCCAAACCAAAGTCACACAGATTTATTCCATTTTAATAATTTCTCCCTTTAGAAGAAGCTGGGAAGAGATCCTAGCATAGGGAGAGACCAAACTTTGATGTCGGCTGTTTTCGTAATCTCAGATGCATTCACATGTTACGGATTTGGATGGTTCTTTTATATTTGGGCTATGTGCTTTTTTATATGTTGCAAATTATTGATTTGTATCATGATTAACTCGTTGGATTTCCTTTCTTATATACGAAAATGATGTTCTTCTTTTGTTAGAAAACAAAATTTAATAATAATTTTCTCCCTTTGTCCTTAGTTTATTAATCCAATCCTCTTCAAACAACCCCCGATCTCTTGCGAGAATGTAAGAATTTATGTGATTCAGTATACTATAATAATGGTACATTCACAACTCATATAAATTTTACTCTATTTTGAAGGAAGAAAAAAGAAAAAATGAGAGACACAATGACAGATGTAAGAGTGCAATAATTCTAGAACCATACCCAAGCACACATCTACACTCACATGAGAAGTGGATCTTTACACGCTAGAGTTACACTTTGGAGTCGTTGAAGTTAGGGGTTCAATGACTTGAGTCCTTTTTAACATACTAGCCAATTAAAATTTTCAATAAAATAAAAACTTGAGAGGATTTTATTATTATTATTATTTTGATAATCTGATGTTCAAGCCAGCTTGCGCTCACCTCGACTAATTTCAAGACTCTTAACCTCTAGTAGTTCCAAAATTTAAAATGTTTGATCTCCGTGAGGATGAAAATCTGACCTCATAGAGGAGCACAAACTTGAGAGGATTGCTGGTGTACTAGGTTGGTTTTCGTACACCGGTACGGGCCCTTTTATGGATACTTTTTCACTTGACCACCACCTAAAATGGTTCGTTCCATAATGTGAATGACACGAACGATGACAAGTTTCTCTTTTAGGACCTCTCTTTTAGCTTTCCCTTATTTTGTCGTCTTTTAGGCCAGGTGCAGCCGGATTCGGAAATCTTACAGTGCACAACCGCATTATAAGGTTGTAGTGCGACCGATTTGACTGTTCATTTTGACACAGACGACTTGGATATGGTTCAAGCTCTTATTGAACTAGACCGTCCATTGCTCGGAGCAAAATCCGAGCGGTCCATTATCGAAATAGACGGCTGAATCGACTGCACTACAGCCCTGAAGGGCAGCCCACTGTCGATCCTGGTCCCAGCCCAGCTCGAATACGGGTATAGAAAGATCTGGCCAAGAGCTTTTATCACATACGGCGGTCACTGCAGTAACGTGTTGAAATTTTCATCTCTGACTTCTAGCGCCTCTTCGTCCACCCAATCAGAAACTACCACGTAGACGTACACCAAAATATCTCGTTGGAGGAAGTCCACTATTGTAGATGGAAATGCTAGCTTATTTAGCAAGTAAATGCAATAATAGCTCCTTGGAGGAAGTCCACTATTTTATTATGTCAAAATCTGAATCTTGCATCAAGAATACGTCTTTGTACTTAATTTTCAATGTCTAATTAGGGCAATAATATTTTTGATATCATATTTGGCAATTGACAAACTTGTCACGTGAACTTCAAAATGTGCGAAAACGTTATCTCAATGGAGAAAGAAAACGTGGGGATATTAAACTAAAATTGTACGAGTGGAACAACTTTGCCTTTTTTGGGCAAATAAAATTGAGTACTGCTATGAGTACCGACCGGACGGGAGGAAAATCGTACCGACTGGCCGCGCCGGGCCGTCTCCAGCCACCAGACGGCCGATCCAAACCGTCCAAAAATTTTAAAATAAAAAACCAAGGGGCCTTTTCGTGTATATACACGAAAAAGGGTGCTCGGATCAAGCACCTTGCACTCCTCAGATGCCGTTTATTTCGGCGTTGGGCCCCTCGGTTTTTTATTTTAAAATTTTTGGATGGCTTGGATCGACCGTCCGGTGGCAGAAAACGGCCGAGCGCGGCAGGTCGGTACGATTTCCCTCCCCGACCGTCCGTACCTATATCATTAGCGAATAAAATTGCAGCTAGCCATAAAAAAATACTCCGTAACTTTGACAACATCATCTGGTAGACTTGCTCAATTGGTCTTGTTATGCTCAAAGTTCTTTCATTCCGATATGAGAGAGTATCTCTCACATGAAACCTGTCCCTGAAGACTAAGGATCTAATAATATCTTAATAATGCGGGAAAAGTCTTTAATACACACCCCTTTAAGGTGTGTAACATATGTACCTATTATGTGGTTCATATTGTGTCACCTCATAAAAAATTATTTGCAGGACTGATCATTCATAACATTTTATTTCGTATCGTAACTTTTATACTAAAAATTCGTAACTTTTCATCAATATGATTCGTAACCTTTTAGCAATAGATTCATAACATTTTGGTATGTTTCAATAAGAGTGCATATGATACACACTCAAATAAGAGGTGTATATTGTAGCACTTCCCTAATATGCGAAATACATCAAAACCCTCTCATGTGACAATCGAAATGCAAATTCTTCAAATGATGTAAAAGTAAAGTCAAAGATGATCGATCCTATTTAAGAATCTGAGCAGTTGTTTTGCACTATTTTGATATCATGCAAGCAAAAGTAAGTCGATCAGATATCGTTAAAAGTTTAGTCGTGTTACGTTAGAAGAAAAATAGATGGTCAAAATGACCGGCTATTTTAGTAGTGACAAATATGTTTTTTTGAGATATATACCGACGTTTGATCAACTTGATATTGTGTATAGATGATGAAACGCGTCGAGACGAACACTTTATTTCTCTTGTTTCTTTCTGTTCTATGCCGATATTTGACCAAATTGTTTTCTTAACATGGATAGTAAAATAATGACAGTAAAAAAAAGACCGAACCCATTTTTGCATTAGATGAATGATCTTGTATAAGATCATCACCTAAAAGGATCTTTTCTCTATGACTATTGGACTTTCAAGCACATATTCATGCAAAAGTTTAGATTGATCAACAATTTTGTAATCACTAAAATTTAGAATTATATGTCTCTCGAACTAATAAAACCCCACTATTCTGATTATTATCCATCTTCATAGAAAAAACATAATCCATGTTAATGATTCGAATTATTGAGATGGGACCTAAATCATACAACTCTTCGATAGAATTTTTCACTTTCGCTCTCTGTCTTTATTTTCGCGTATTTTAACAATTTAATACTAGTAGTATTCAAAAGTAACTTTTCACGCTGCTGCTCTCGCTTCTGATCGTGCTTGCATACATGCCACTCGCGAATTTGGAGTTCCTGCATGTGTGTTGTCCCAACCGAGCCGTCCATGCGTGTTGGGATGGGGCCCAAACCTCACGAATTGCACGATGTACCCTGCCGCAGACAAGCCGAACCCATCAAGATAGTTGTAGACGGCGCCTGTTATCGTCCACATCCCATCTACCCAGCCTTCCAATCCGCCCCACCATTTAACCCCTCTCTCTCTCCTCCCCCCTCATCCCAAGGGAGAAATCCACAACCCCTTCTCCCTTTCTCTCTTCCCTCTCCCTCTCTCTTTCTTCAATCATCCATCCCTCAATTACCCACCTCAGGTCTTCAGTTACTCAGGTGAAGTGTAATTTCAACCCAATTTACGTGGATTGACGTATTCCTATTGCACCGTGTTTTCGTTCTCAGCGTCGTCAGCTATTCCGATCAGGGTTTTGTTGATTGGTTTCTCGATTTCTACTTCATCGGACGGGATATTGTTAAGTCGTAATTTTTTGGATACATCGTACTAGTCTTTTGGATAAATTGTGCTCGTTTCAGTTTTATATAACCGTGTATATCAGCTTAGGGTTTTGTTAATTGGTTTCTGGATTTCTAGTTCATGGGATTTAGGATACTGTAAAGTCGTATCTTTTGGATGAATTGTGCGCGCGCTTCAGTTATCTAGCCGTATGACTTGCAATCCGTGTGTGAGTTGTTGCGATTTGAGTACGAGCGGAGCAGGTTCGATTTGGTTTTCATAGCAACTTGCCCTATCTTGTTTGCTTCATGACGATTCATATTCTTTGCTTTATACGAATCTTCAACTACGCCTCGGAAGTTATGCAAACTTGTTGCCTAGCGGCGTGGTGTTGCTTCTAGATGATGATTGTGCTGCCCTCTTATTAATTGGATTGCCCTTTTTTTTTTTTTTTTTTTTTCTGAACTGCTGATTGGATTGCCGTATGATAAAATCCATTTATCGGAGAATAAATAAGTTAGGTGTTTTATTTTTAACCTCTTTTTTCTTTTTTCCTTTCAATCGCTTGTTTTATTTTCTGGTTATGGTATCGGCCCTTAGCGAGCACCAGTTAGGTTTATCTGTCGAATCCTTTTTTTCTTTTTTCTTTTTTTGCGTGTTTCTTAGGTGAACTAGCAAGAGAATGCTTATTACACATTCTGCATTTTACATTTGTAGTTGTGTTTTGATGTAGTCTGAGCTGCAGAAGTTGATTTACCTCTTTGACTCATGGATATAGTTCCCTACTTTGGTTTACAAGAGTATATTTTTACAGTTGTCATTTTGGTTGATATGTACTCTAATAATAGCTTAGGTTAGTATTGTTTGGTTTTAATCGTGTCAAACAATACAATCATATTCTATGTTGATATCCTTTGCGGTGTCCGGTCCCTGTATTTTCTAGCCTGAATACAAGCTTATCATATTACTAGGAACTAGGAAGAAGCTGAAATATACTCTACCGTATTTCTTTTTTCCTGAGTAATTGTTTGGCAATTACGTCTGTTTTTGGATTGTTGGCTTGGGTTTAATAGTTTCAAATTCAAATTTCCTGGTTTATGAAAGTGGGATGCAGAGCTTTCATTCTTTGAGATTACATCCCAATATATGTATTTTTCACATTCCTCACATTCTTGAGTCTTGATTTTGTACTGAATGCAGATAGTTGGTGGACGTCATGGCAAGAGCTCTAGTTCAATCAACTAATTTCACATCTTCAGTTGCTAGTGAAAGACATGGCCAGTTCAGGGGATCTGGGAAAACAAAAAGGACTGTGAGAATGTTGTGCAGTTTACAAGGACCTACACTTAGGTCGAGAAGTTTTCCAGGATTGCGATCGAATGCCTTTGGCTTTGGTACAGTGGTAAGACCAAACCTTGGTTTCCATTCTACGACCTCTAGCCGACAGCGAGGAAAGGCTAGCCGATTTGTGACAAAAGCTATGTTTGAGCGTTTCACCGAGAAAGCAATAAAAGTTATTATGCTTGCACAAGAGGAAGCAAGGCGGCTTGGTCACAATTTTGTTGGCACGGAGCAGATTTTGTTGGGTCTTATTGGTGAGGGCACTGGCATTGCTGCTAAGGTATTGAAATCTATGGGAATCAATTTGAAAGATGCCCGTGTAGAAGTTGAGAAGATCATTGGAAGGGGCAGCGGTTTTGTGGCTGTGGAGATTCCGTTCACTCCTCGAGCGAAGCGTGTATTGGAACTCTCTCTAGAGGAAGCCCGCCAACTTGGTAACTTAGTTCTTCTTTTCCCGTTTTAGAAATAGAAGGAAATTTTGTTGTTGTTCGTCTGTGGTGATGTGGATTTCATTGTTGTATATTTGTGTATAGCTTTGTAGACTAGTACGGTTCCCTTGGAAAAATATTCTATGCTATCTAAGTAATAATGCCATAATGGGATAAGTCTTACTGTACTGCTTATGTTCCAGGTCATAACTATATTGGGTCTGAGCATTTGCTGCTGGGCTTGCTTCGAGAGGGTGAAGGAGTGGCGGCCCGTGTTCTTGAAAACTTAGGTGCTGACCCTGGTAACATCCGCACACAAGTGAGTTTGCTTCTAAAGCTGTCCTTCTGCATTACGATTCCTAAAGTCAATCAGCTAAAGTACAATTTTTGTTTGGGCAAGTAGGCCATTCGAATGATCGGAGAAAGTACAGAAGCTGTTGGTGCTGGTGTTGGAGGGGGATCCAGTAGCAATAAGATGCCGACACTAGAGGAGTATGGAACTAATTTGACAAAACTGGCAGAGGAGGTATGTTGGGATTAGATTCGTATGTTTTCTTTTGAAGGGGTTTATCTAATTCAGTGGAAGGGTAGCTAAGCTGTTCTGTGACATTTTCAGGGTAAATTGGATCCAGTTGTTGGAAGGCAGCCCCAAATAGAACGCGTGACTCAAATTTTGGGTCGACGGACTAAAAATAACCCCTGCCTTATTGGTGAGCCTGGTGTGGGTAAAACAGCCATTGCAGAAGGTCTTGCACAAAGAATTGCAAATGGTGACGTTCCAGAAACCATTGAGGGGAAGAAGGTGAGTGCAACTTCATACTGATTTTAATTCTGTAAGAAAGTCATTTACTACTTGCTGTTATAAGGTTTGTTATGCAGGGTTCAAGTTATAGACCAGCTACTGAAGTGATTAAAAAATCACTTCATTTCCTCATTGGTTCTTCCTTTTTCTTTAGTGTAAAAATCTTCACATGGATTCACATCTGCATTGTCTATCCTTGTATCGGAGGAAATGATTCACTGTTAGGTATGATGTACCCATGTAGGTATTCCAACTGGTATCAATGTGGAGATTTTCTCCTAGTATTGTCTTTGAATGACGTTGGGTTTTGTGTCCAATATGTTGAACCTTTCCTTTAAAAACTTGTGAAATAATTCAAGTCATGCTAATTTGTTGCAGGCATGTAGAACTTAGGGAATTCGGCATGCTTTATAAGAAATCATCAACCACGAGATCTTTAAAAATATTCGCTTGCTTGTTGTCATGCTTGGAGGGGATTTTGTCTCCTGCTGCTGTTTCTACTGTTTGGCATCCATCGCTCAGTATGTTTTAATAAGATGAATCCAAGCTAACATGATAACTAGCTGAATGTCGGTGCTTGTCAGATGGTGTGCAAAATGAAGAGCAATGGATTCTTCTGAGCAATACTGTTTATCTATCTTTTTACATGTTTGCCTAGGTTGTTCAAGTGATTAAGCTTTAAGCCTTTTTTTTCTAATTATTGTCTTTCTGCATTGGCTTCTGGGGAATGGTTCTTTGATAGGGTTAGTTCAGTTCAAGGTCCTGTATTTTCCGCAAGGCTAAGATGTATTGTGGTCCACTTATTTACATGAAAGTGATAGGTTCCAAGAATGTCATCCTGTTATGATATGGTCAGCTGAGCCGCCAAAGTATGCGAGTTACCCAGCTTCTTCTCCCATTGCAAATTTATGCATGTTGTGTGTGTAGAAAACTGGCTAGTTTTGCAAGTCTTTCGGAAATGCCAGTTGACCTATATTATGTAAAACAGAGAAGTCATTTACACAACGCAAAGTGTATCTTCCCTGAATTTTGTTACTTTAGTTTTGTGAGAAATTGACGTGACATGCTTTGACTCAAACTCGAGGATAAATTTCATGCACTTCCAGGAACATAAAATATTCTAGGCAAAACTGACATGCTCCCCGTGTTATTGATTGAGTTTAACTTTGTTATTGGGTCTTTTCTTCGCTAAAGGTGGAAGATAGTAATGTTTTGCGACT
Organism: Rhododendron vialii; assembly: GCF_030253575.1. Taxonomy (NCBI): domain Eukaryota; kingdom Viridiplantae; phylum Streptophyta; class Magnoliopsida; order Ericales; family Ericaceae; genus Rhododendron; species Rhododendron vialii. The sequence goes on along the minus strand of NC_080564.1, from coordinate 30,683,850 downwards.
GTTGTTCGGTAAATTCAGGTTATTACCCTTGATATGGGTCTTCTAGTTGCTGGCACAAAATACCGTGGAGAGTTTGAAGAAAGACTAAAGAAGCTGACAGAGGAAATTAAACAAAGTAATGAAATTATATTGTTCATTGATGAGGTGCATACATTGATAGGAGCAGGAGCAGCAGAGGGGGCAATTGATGCTGCAAACATCTTGAAACCAGCACTAGCAAGAGGTGAACTACAGGTAAACCCAACACATATGTAATGTACAATAGCCTTATGGCATTTACTATACTCTTAATCTCTGGATATTTAGCTTATCCTAATCATCGCAATTTTGCATGTCTGCGGAGTTGTCACTGTACAAATTTGTTGGCCCGATAAACACTATGCGTTGAGAACTTCCATGGCAAGTACATGTGTACACAATTATGAGAACCTTTTTCTTCCCCCCTCCACTTATCCTTCTTGGAACTCTGTTCCTTTACTGAGAGTGGCTTCGGTATATGCATCAAAAGAAGAAAACTTCTACCATTTGATTTTTTAACGTAATACTTTTCTTCATTCTGACTTTCATTCCCATGTCTGAGGTTGGTGTATTTCTGGAGTGGCTGAGATATCTTGACCACTTGTTGAGATTTGGGAATATTTTCAAATTTCATACAGTTGCTGGAAAGTTGAGATTTGATACAAGACTGTTTGATCATGTTGTAAAGTTTATTAGTTATCATGTCCTATCACTTTTACTTCTAGCATTCCTCTTGCTTAAATCGAATATTTGCTCCTTTCCAATCTTGTTTTAATGGCCATACATATTCTGCTGAGGCTTATACATTACGGTGATATATATACTCTTATCCCATTCGATGCAGTGTATTGGAGCGACAACCATTGATGAATACAGAAAGCACATTGAGAAAGACCCAGCCTTGGAGAGACGATTCCAGCCAGTTAAGGTGCCTGAGCCTACTGTTGACGAAACAATACAGATTCTGAAAGGGCTTCGTGAACGATATGAGCTTCACCACAAGCTTCGGTATACAGATGAGGCATTAGTTGCTGCAGCACAACTGTCATCTCAGTACATTAGGTACGTGGTTTCACTCCTTCAAAATCGAACCAATTTAATTGGAAGAAATGTAGATGTGAAAATGGAACTCCATGAAAATTGGATCTGCCCCAAAGGTTATGGTAAGGTTGTATTCCTATACGTGCCTATAGAAAGTTAAAAAGTTTGTATTCTTAAACGCAGCCGTGCCTCCTAGAGACGTCTTTAAAGAGTGGAAAATTATCCAAATGATAGGAAGTAAAGACAGTATGTGATGACATTTTGATTTCAGGGATATGATGGAAACTACATATCCATTACTGACCTAGTGCACATTAATTCTAGTCAGTATTTTTTGCACATCGTCCTCGTGAAATTTCCTTCTAGCTTTTTTTCCTCCTCCTAGCTTTTTGGCAACCACCTTAATTGTCTAGAATCTTCTTGCATGAAACTGTACTCCCTTAACTTGTTACCTATTCTTACCCTAGCGTTATTAAGTTCTGCATTTGATTGGTGTTTTCGTAAATTTCAGTGATCGCTTCCTGCCTGATAAAGCAATTGACTTGGTTGATGAGGCTGGTTCTCGGGTTCGACTCCGTCATGCGCAGGTAAAGTTATTTACCCACCTCTTTTTCTATACCCCCTTTTGCCCTGAGGCCCCGATACGGTTTTAAGTGGTTAAGGCATATCACTTGTTCTTTGCAGCTTCCAGAGGAGGCCAGAGAGCTTGAGAAGGAGTTGAGGCAGATCTTGAAAGAGAAGAATGAAGCTGCTCGTGGACAGGATTTCGAAAAGGTAATCACCATATGTTCTTTTCCTTGTATTTGGATTTTGAATTCTTGGAATCCAGTTTTATTATACCATTTCTTTGAGAGAGTTTAAGTAGAATAAGATTAACCAATACTTTTGGGTTCTTGAAATAAATTCAGAACCAAGACTGCTCCTTCCAATACTGGAAATTGATTATTATTATTTTTGGGTATAGGCTGGGGAGTTACGTGATAGAGAAATGGACCTTAAGGCTCAAATTGCCGCTGTTGTAGACAAAGGCAAAGAGATGACCAAAGCAGAGATTGAAACAGCGGATCAAGGTCCTGTGGTGACAGAAGTGGACATCCAGTACATTGTCTCCTCTTGGACTGGCATTCCTGTCGACAAAGTGTCCTCTGATGAATCCAGCCGCCTCCTCAAGCTAGAAGAGACCCTACACAAGCGAGTCATTGGTCAGGATGAAGCCGTCGAGGCCATAAGTCGTGCCATCCGCCGGGCTCGTGTTGGGCTCAAGAACCCCAACCGCCCAATAGCCAGTTTCATCTTCTCCGGTCCCACTGGTGTTGGAAAATCCGAACTGGCTAAAGCGTTGGCCGCCTACTACTTTGGATCTGAAGAAGCCATGGTCCGCCTTGACATGAGCGAGTTCATGGAGCGACACACTGTATCTAAGCTCATTGGGTCGCCTCCCGGCTACATTGGTTACACAGAAGGCGGGCAGCTGACTGAGGCTGTCCGCCGCCGCCCATACACCGTCGTCCTATTCGATGAGATTGAGAAGGCCCACCCAGACGTCTTCAACATGATGCTTCAAATCCTCGAAGATGGGAGGTTAACAGATAGCAAGGGAAGGACCGTTGATTTCAAGAATACGATGTTGATCATGACGTCGAACGTTGGAAGTAGTATAATATCCAAGGGAAAGAAGAAGCGATTAGGGTTTGATTTCGATCTCAATGAGGAGACGGATGAGAAGGACGCGAGTTACAACCGGATCAAGAGCCTTGTGGGGGAGGAACTGAAACGGTATTTCAGGCCGGAGTTCTTGAATAGGTTGGATGAGATGATTGTGTTCAGGCAGCTGACGAAGGCGGAGGTGAAGGAGATTGCTGACATAATGCTGAAAGAAGTGTTTGAGAGGCTGAAGATAAAGGAGATAGAGCTTTCAGTCACGGAGAAGTTTAAAGATAGGGTGGTGGATGAAGGGTACCAGCCCAGCTATGGGGCAAGGCCACTTAGGAGGGCCATAATGAGACTCTTGGAGGACTCCATGGCTGAGAAGATGTTGTCAAGAGAGATCAAAGAGGGGGATTCGGTAATTGTCGATGTTGATTCAGATGGGAAAGTGAAGGTTCTGAACGGTCGCACCGGTGCTCCTCAACCTCCACCGGAATCGTTGCCCGAGCCAGCTGAGCCTATCCCTGTGTAAGATCAAAAGGTTTTCCGCATTTGAAGCTTTAGTATTTCTTGTTTCTCTGCTTTTCGAGTTGGCTACTATTGAAAAGTCTCTGGACGGGTTTCAATGTTGTAACTATTTAGTGTCATGAAGTTCTCTCGAATAGTTCAGTGAAACACTAGGATAAATTTGCAAAGATGTATTATTGTAAGGACAAGTTGATCCACTTTTAAGGATCAGTTGTTTCTACTTTTTTGTCTGATTTGTTTCGATTAGATTCCTTTTAGTTAGTTTAACTTCGGCCAATATTGGACGGATTATGTTGCGGTTACTTATGGATATGGAAACTACTGGAGATGTGATTATGCTGGTGCAGAATTAACCCATTAGGTGACTGCCTATCAAACGCACCTGGCGGCCGCACAAGTGCATCAGGGTTTATATCGGTTGCGAAAATCCTTAAATTCACTTTCTTGTTCTCTTTCTGCCAAGAAGCTATCACTTGATAGAAACAGAACGAAATCAATAGATTTCCTCATTTAGATCCAAATCATTATGTTACCGGATGGATATTTGGAGAAAACATGCCTCTAAAAAAGGGAAGTGTCAACTGTTGAGCCCTAAGAACTCGAGTACATTTGTGTGTGAAAATACCGCTGTCAATAACCGTAAATACTCCGTCACTTCTACAATGAGACCTTGTTTCTGACTCGTATATCATTCTGAATCACAAAGAAAAAGTAGAGAGTTATACAGACACATGATACTTATCTACCTGAGTGTAACATCTCAGAAGTTGTGCCTAGCTAAATATGGGATTTTGCTCCTAGATAAATAAACAAAGATGAGGGACAAGCAGCGCCCTAATTATGCATTGGCTACACTTTACAGACAAGAATGGAACCTTACAAGCCCTATTCATCCATCAATGAGTTAGATTGCCTTTGTGTAGGGCTGACACTTCCGCCTCGACTTAACCTTAGTGCACTCAGAGCCTTTTGTATTTCCATCGTCATGGCACTGTCCACGCTCCCTGAAGATAGCTTCTTGTGGGATTTCTGCAAATGGAGCTTGAGCGAGCTACT